>NW_024070187.1:51193994-51551274 GCF_014754425.2 Oryx dammah
TAACAACCCAATAGCAGACTAAATAATTCAATGATAATTACAGGAATTAATGTGGCTTTCTTCTCTCATTACAAATCTCCCATGCTCTTATTATAATGAGGGAGGCAGATTGTCTACAATAAATTGGGAAAAGCCAGTAGTGACTTAGGCAGCGAAGGCCTACCATCAATTTTGATAGGTTAAAATATTTCTGGTTGGCCTTGAGTTTATTTATCAACTCTTTTTTCCAATTGTAATTAAAAGAAAGAGAGATATAGTAAGTTTGTACTGTTATTTCACAGAACAAATAAAATCACACATTGAAAGGAGACAATTGACAACTTAACTGTACTTAACTACCTTCAAATATTAGACTTGAAAATAAAATTCCAATATTTCACATAACTCTGCTTTTTTGATAGAAAGGAAACTATAATATTGCTTATATTTTAGGGCCTTTCTATTATGTAGCTATTTTGAATATGTCTATTATAATATATTTCTCTTTTTTTTTTGTCTTCATAACCAATTGACTCATAGATCAACTTAAATTATAAACCATTTCATTTAATTACTTTTGTCTAGGTTTATAATTTAAAATGACTGAAAGAAGAAAAAAGTTTGTATCATAACATATTTATACCTGACTTGACCAAAACATTTGTTTACTATAATACTGATTCTTAAATTATAGAAATAAATTTTGAAATGTAATTATCATTCAGTATAAGACTAGCTGGACATTTTTAAAATTACCACTGAATCTCTCTAGTGTGAAATGTGGTTTGACAATCTAGTCCAATTTATTATGTCAGACTACCTGTATATTTTCATTACCATATTGATAGCATAACACATCTTACATTCAAGACATTTTACAATAAAACTATATACAATATTCCAAAAGCATAGGCATACATGAAGACATGATGTCAGAAAGGGGATGCAGTATAAACTCAACTAATAGATAATATCTAGGGTTTTGAATGAGGTCTATGAATGCTGTATAAGGCTAGGCTGATGTGTAGTTCCCATATGAATAACAGGTTCATAAATTAGAATTATAATCAATGAGTATAGTGTCAGTACAAATGACAGATGGGTTTTAGCTATCCTACTTCAATAAATAAACTGGAAGAATTTAATTTGGTCAGATCTTGATTTCTAACATTTTACAGTAGAGAACCACCTGCTCACACACTCACACACATCCAAAATAAGGGATTAGGAAGATATAACACTTTTAGCATAAATTTTTAAGAAATTAGCTTGGCTTTGTTGACTTATTAGCGCATGTACTATTTTAAAGGTTTCATGACCATAACATGTAAACCATATCAAAACTACACATTTATATTAACACCAAAACCACACATGGTGAAAGTGAAGTCGCTCAGTCATGTCCAACTCTTTGCAACCCCATGGACTGTAGCCTACCAGGCTCCTCTGTCCATGGGATTTTCCAGGCAATAGTACTGGAGTGGTTGCCATTCCCTTGTCTAGAAAACTATACATATATATTTATAAATATATGACAATGTTACAGAATTATTTCATGCCATCATCATACACAATTTTAAAAGTTTCTGACTTTAAAATATAACTTTTTTTTTTTCCCCTAGATGAGAGATTCACAACCTCTAAGCCATGGACCAGTATCTTCTGTCAGATTAGCAGCAACATTAATTAGCAGCCAAAGATGGAGAAGCTCTATAGAGTTAGCAAAAGCAAGACTGGGAGCTGACTGTGGCTCAGATCATGAACACCTTATTACCAAATTCAGACTTAAATTGAAGAAAGTGGAGGAAACCACTAGAACATTCAGGCATGACCTAAATCGATTCCCTTAGGACTATACAGTGGAATTGAGAAATAGTTTTAAGGGATTAGATCTGATAGACAGAGTGCCTGATGAACTATGGACAGAGGTTCATGACATTGTACAGGAGACAGGGATCAAGACCATCCCCAAGAAAAAGAAATGCAAAAAAGCACAATGGCTGTCTGAGGAGGCCTTACAAATAGCTGTGAAAAGAAGGGACATGAAAAGCAAAGGAGAAAAGGAAAGATTTACCCATTTGAATACAGAGTTCCAAGGAATAGCAAGGAGAGATAAGAAAGCCTTTCTCAGAGATCAATGCAAAGAAATAGAGGAAACAATATAATGGGAAAGACTAGAGATCACTTCAAGAAGATTAGAGATACCAAGGGAATATTTCATGCAAAGATGGGCCCAATAAAGGACAGAAATGGTATGGACCTAACAGAAACAGAAGATATTAAGAAAAGATGGCAAGAATACACAGAACTGTACAAAAAAGATCTTCACGACCCAGATAATCATGAAGGTGTGATCACTAATACTCACCTAGAGCTGGACATCCTGGAATGTGAAGTCAGGTGGGCCTTAGGAAGCATCACTATGAACAAAACTAGTGGAGGTGATGGAATTCCAGCTGAGCTATTTCAAATCCTAAATATGATGCTGTGAAAGTACTGCACTCAGTATGTCAGCAAATTTGGAAAACTCAGCAGTGGCATAGGACTGGAAAAGGTCAATTTTCATTCCAATCCCAAAGAAAGGCAATGCAAAAGAATGCTCAAACTACCACACAGTTTCACTCATCTCACATGCTAGTAAAGTAATGTTCTAAATTCTCCAAGCCAGGCTTCAGCAGTACGTGAACCATGAACTTCCAAATGTTCGAGCTGCTTTTAGAAAAGGCAGAGGAACAAGAGATCAAATTGCCAAAATCTGCTAGACCATCAAAAAAGCAAGAGAGCTCCAGAAAAACATCTATTTCCTCTTTATTGACTATGCCAAAGACTTTGACTGTGTGGATTACAATAAACTGTGGAAAATTCTGAAAGAGATGGGAATACCAGACCACCTGACCTGCTTCTTCAGAAACCTGTATGCAGGTCAGGAAGCAACAGTTAGAACTGGACATGGAACAACAGACTGGTTCCAAATAGGAAAAGGAGTATGTCAGGGCTGTATATTGTCACCCTGCTTATTTAATTTGCATGCAGAGTACATCATGAGAAACGCGGGGCTGGAAGAAGCACAAGCTGGAATCAAGATTGCCAGGAGAAATATCAATAACCTCAGATATGCAGATGACACCACCCTTATGGCAGAAAGTGGAGAAGAATTAAAGAGCATCTTGATGAAAGTGAAAGAGGAGAGTGAAAAAGTTGGGTTAAAGCACAACATTCAGAAAACTAAGATCACAGTATCCAGTCCCATCACTCCGTGGCAAATAGATGGGGAAACAGTGTACACAGTGGCTAACTTTATTTTTCTGAGCTCCAAAATCAATGCAGATGGTGATTGCAGTCATAATATTAAAAGATGCTTGCTCCTTGGAAGGAAAGGTATGACCAACTTAGACAGCATATTGAAAAGCAGAGACATTACTTTACCAACAAGGGTTCATGTAGTCAAGGCTATGATTTTTCCAGTAGTCATGTATGACTGTGAATGTTGGACTATAAAGAAAGCTGAGCACTGAGGAATTCATGCTTTTGAACTGTGTTGTTGGGTAAGACTCTTGAGAGTCCATTGGACAGCAAGGAGATACAACCAGTCCATCCTAAAGGAGATCAGTCCTGGGTGTTCATTGGAGGGACTGATGTTGAAGCTGAAACTCCAATATTTTGGACACCTGAATGCAGAGAGCTGACTCATTTGAAAAGACCCTAATGCTGGGAAAGATTGAGGACAGGAGGAGAAGGGGATGACAGGGGATGAGATGGTTGGATAGCATCACCAAAACAATGGAAATGGGTTTGGGTGGATTCTGGGAGTTGGTGATGGACAGGGAGGCCTGGCGTGCTGTGATTCATGGGGTTGCAAAGAGTCAGACATGACTGAGTAATTGAACTGTACTGAACTGAAATAATTAGAAACAAAATGAAAAGTGTTAGTGGCTCAGTTGTATCCAAATTTTTGCCACCCCACAGACTGTAGCTCTCCAGTCTCTTCTGTCCATGAAGGTGTCCAGGCACCAATACTGTAGTGGGTTGCCATTTCCTTGTCCAGAGAATCTTTCCAACCCAGGGATCAAACCCATGTCTCCTGCATTACAAGCAATTTCTTTACAGTCTGAGACAAAGGGATGGGGGTGGTACCAGGTTAGAACCAAAGTACACAATAAATGTAATGTGTTTGAATCATCCCCAAACCATCCCCCTACTCCTTGGTCTATGAAAAAGTATCTTCATTGAGACTGGTCCCTAGTGCGAAAAGTTTGGGCACTAATGCCCTAAATTACATATTATATAGAAAACAGAATCTTGTACTTTGATGATAATTGCTACTAAATGTAGACTTTAGGATACATTCCTTAAACTTCAATCTTAACCCTGGATGTTACAAAAAATTAACTAAGCTAAGTGTTTAAAATATCCTTACTTCAATGAAGAAAAGGGCGTTTAAAGATTGTGTCTGCAGGTGACTTTAATGATCATTTACTTTGTAAAGACAATGAAAAAAAAATAGATACTAGGAAAAATTATTTTTCCAGCACACATTTTTGATGCATTTCACACCCATTTTGTTCTTTATGTCATGTATGCAAGCTCAGTCTCATGCTTTGCAATGCTTTGGACTATAGCCCACCGGCCTCCTCTGTCCATGAAATTTCCCAGGCAAGAATACTGGAGTGGGTTGCCATTCCCTCCTCTATGAGATCTTCCCAATCCAAGGATCAAACCAACATCTCCTGTGGTTCCTATATCACATGTGGATTCTTTACCCACTGAGCCATCATGGAAGCCCTTTGTTCTTTTAATATCTTCCCTAACACACATAGAGAAAAAAAGAAAAACATCCAGTCTTAATACAACTTAAAAGCAATGGTGGTTCGAAAAAGTGTCATTTGGGAAATAGCTAAACTAATCAGCAATTTGCTAAATATTATTATTTTATGTTCTTGCTTTGCCCCAGCCATTCTCTTGCAAAGATCAGCTTACCTGGTCATAGGCTCAAATATAGATCAAGCTTGTTTTCTACTTTGTGAAAATAAGTAAAATAAGGTTAAATTAATCAGACAATCAATATAAGTAAATTAATTAAGTAGTTAATGAATGGTTAATTAAAAGACAAAACAAAGAAGCCCTACCCCTACCAAATTAAATACAAGTTACTTAAGATATGGGCTACATCAAAATTTTCTAAACTTAAGACAGTTCTTGTTGCTGTTCAACTGCTCATTTCTGTCCAACTCTTTGCAGCCCCATGGACTGAAACGCCCCAGGCTTCCCTGTCCTTCACTATCTCCTAGAACTTGCTAAAACTTACATCCATTGAGTCAATATGCAATCCAACCATCTCATCCCCTGCTGTCCCATTCGCCTCCTGCCTTCAATCTTTCCCAGAATCAGGGTCTTTTCTAATGAGTCAGCCCTTCGCATCATGTGGCCAAAGTACTGGAGCCTCAGTTTCCACATCAGTCCTTCAGTGAGTATCCAGGAATGATTTCCTTTAGAACTGACTGGTTTTATCTCCTTTTAGTCCAAGGGACTCTTAAGAGTCTTCTCCAACAGTACAGTTCAAAAGCAACAGTTCTTCGGTGCTAAGCCTTCTTAATTGTCCGATTCTCACATCCATACATGAATACTGGAAAAACTGTAGCTTTGACTATATGGACCTCTGTCAGCAAAGTAATATCTCTGCTATTTAATATGCTGTCTAAGGTTGTCATATCTTTTCTTCCAAGGAACAGGTGTCTTTTAATTTCATGGCTGCAGTCACCATCTGCAGTGATTTTGGAGCCCAGGAAAATAAAATTTCTCATTGTTTTCATTGTTTCCCCATCTGTTTGTCATGAAGTGATGGGACCAGATGTCATGATCTTCGTTCTTCTAAATGTTGAGTTTTAAGCCAGGCTTTTCATTTCCTTCTTTCACTTTCATCAAGAGGCTCTTTATTTCTTCTTCGCTTTCTGCCATAAGGGTGGAGTTATCTGTGTATCTGAGGTTATTTATATTTCACCTGGCAATCTTCATTCCAGCTTGTGCTTCATCCAGCCCAGCATTTCACATGATGTACTCTGCATACAAGTTAAATAAGCAGGGTGACAATATACAGCCTTGACATACTCCTTTCCCAATTTGGAACCAGTCCATTGTTCCATATCCAGTTCTCTTTCTTCTTGACCTGCATACAGATTTCTCAGGATGCAGGTAAGGTGGTCTGGTATTCCCATCTATTTCAGAATTTTCCACAGTTTGTTGTGAACCACACTGTCAAAGACTTTAGTGTAGTCAGTGAAGTAGAAGCAGATGTTTTTCTGGAATTCTCTTGCTTTTTCAATGATACAACAGATGTTGGCAATTTGATCTCTGGTTCCTTGCCTTTTCTAAATCCAGCTTGAACATCTGGAAGTACTCAGTTCACATACTGTTGAAGCCTTGCTTGGAGAACTTTGAGCATTACTTTGCTAGTTTTTGAAATAAATGCAATTGTGTGGTAGTTTGAACATTCTTTGGCATTGCCTTTCTTTGGGACTGGAATGAAAACCAACTTCCAGTCCTGTGACCACTGCTGAGATTTCCAAATTTGTTGGCATTTTGAGTGCAGCACTTTAACAGCATCATCTTTTAGGATTTGAAATAGCTCAACTGGAATTTCATCACCTCCTCTAGCTTTATTTGTAGTGATGCTTCCTAAGGCCCACTTCACTTTGCACTCCAAGATATCTGGCTCTAGATGAATGATCACAACATGATCATTGTCTGGGTCATTCAGATCATTTTTTGTATAGTTCTTCTATGTATTCTTGCCACCTCTTCTTAATAGCTTCTGTTTCTGTTGGGTCCATACTCTTTCTGTCCTTTAGTGAGCCCATCTTTGCATGAAACAGGCCCTTACTATGTAATTTTCTTGAAGAGATCTCTAATCTAGATCTTAAGAAATCACAGTCTAGATGGTCCATATCTGCATTTACTATATGCTACTTTTCCTATTCTATCTACTCTTTTGCAAAATGAGTTCTCCTACTTTATAAATCAAAGGCATTTTTCTCACCTAAAATCAGTCTTATTTTGGCATATCATTACTCCATGTATAAAAAATTTCAGGGAAACAAAACAAAAGTGCAACAGGAAATATTGTTTTAAAGGGGATTTTTTTTTTTTTTTTGTGATCAATCAAGGCACAGTTAATCTCTCTGGGACTTTTCTATATAATCATTGTGTTAAAATAAGGTATTTTGCCTCATTGGTATGTCGTTAAATTTGATCTTGCAGATAAAATGGGCAATGGAAGATTTTAGATCTTCCATTTCTAAATGTCTTTGAGTAATACATGTCCCTGATGAGAGAGTGCTGTGAGAACAAAGCCAAGAAAGCACTGATTTTTAAAAAATCAAGTGGTATGTTTTCTCACAAATTTAAACAGCAGTTCTTAGCTACTCTCTTCTCAGTTATAATTGTTAAAACAGAAAGTACTTCAAACAGCAAAAGAAATTCTATTGGCACTGACCCAAATAAATGTTTTCAAAACTATAATTTTTTTAGAGTTATATTGGATATGGGTCAACTTTAAAGATTTGTATACTTTCTTTTATATATATTATGTCTGTTATTTACAAAAGTACTTCCAAACTATTTGCACAAATCATGAAATATTTACTCTATAATTTATTCTCACTTTATTTCTAAATGTTTAATATATTTTAACTTCTAATAACAAAAATATAAAATCAAATGATAGTTGCTAAAGCTATTCTTTTAAATAATATAGGCCTTTATCTTTCACTAACTTCACAAAATAATTTGATAGTGATGTCTAATGAAATTAATGGAGTTATAAGTGAATATTTACATATGATCTTTAAATATTTATAAAGCAACATACCAAGCTTAAAAACACTCATGCTTAAAGTAATTATTGAAGTAATGACATTTTTATATCTTAATTATTATTTCATAAATATTTTATAAATTTATCTATGTATTAGAATGATTTGGAAAATTTTGTAGGAAGAAACATCATTTATTCATGTTAAAAAACTTATTATTTTGTTTGGGCTGTGTCTACTATGATTTGACTGCTATTAGTAATAAAGCTTATAAAACATAATCTGCAATGTATTTTTCATTGTATTTTTAATGTTTTATGCCATGTATATAAACAGTTCCATCTACTTCACAAATAAAGTCCCTCTTTGTTTGACAGAAAGTAAATCAAATTTGCCAAATTGGTACAGACTGATTATTGATTTGCTAAGGTGGTAGGAATGTGGTATGTATATTCATTCCACACACTGGAAGAGATAAATATATATATATATAATATTTTGACCAAAAAACCCAAGGAATATAAAAGCATTTTGTCCAAAAATGAAGTGTTGATGTAGACATATTGAAATTAACTTAAAAAGTATATTGACAACTCTTTCTATTAAACTGGGCAAAAATTTGCCATGAACTGAAACAAATATTACAGACATAATTATTACTCTTGCTAGAGACTTTATGATATAAAGTTAACTAAGTTCATAGTTCTGAACTGAGTAGATGCAAATTCTTTTGTAGATCAATTGAGTTTTAATTTACTGTTTTTAATAATGAGAGAAATTAATAGTTTTCAGTTTTTATGTCAGTTTAATATGTTATAATTTTTGTCTGAATTATAATCTAGGAGGATTATAAAGAATTCAGCAACTTTCTTTAATAAATCCCATGTACTTATAAAAATTAAAATCAGTATGCAATCATATTGATGACAAACCCAATACATTTTTATAAAATGGTAACAATTCATGGATTTTTTAAAAAATTGCTTACTAATCTCATTAAGAGATTGAATTTTAATTAACTGTACTTATTTTCTAGTAATTATCAGTAGTATACTTTCTTTCTTTATATTATTTATAATAATAATCTAATATAATTTTTATGTTTTTACTATTTATGCCTTTATCTATAATCATAAGATTGTTGAAAATGTCAATATATAATGCCTATTTTCATTGCAAAGCTATGATTGTCATCAATAAAAGTCTACTTACACAAAAATATATTAAACTAGAAAAATTCTATAGCATAAGTGAAATGGAGTTTTAATCATGTAAATGAAGAACATACCCCTGAGGACAACAGGGTAATTACAAGTAATCTTAATGCATAATTGTATTATGAAGTAGAACCATTTCTTGGCCTTAGAATACTGAGGTACCTCTACACTATGAAAGAATAAATCAATTTCTATATTGTCTGAGTCACTACACTGATTTTCTTCTTTACAATAATGTACCCTGTGACAGACTCCTTTCAATTTATTAATGTAAGGAGACAAGCAAATCAATTGTTGGTTGAAAGACCAGGAGAATATTTCAATTTAGAATGAATGGGGAAAGTTCAGATTAATCAATGTGGAAAATTTAATAAGAAAATCTATGCATGTTGCATTGTAAAATTCAGCTTTGTGCCTCAGAAGAATCTGTATTCTTTTTATTTTTGTATGTATATTTTTGAGACAGGGTTGGAAACGTGACATATTTATAAACTTTTCAGGAATGAAGTTACAGAGGTATTTCTCCAAGAGATATGACTTTTGTCATTGCTATTTCTCCGAGAAATTCTATATCATCAAAGCCTCATCATTTTGGTGATATACGATACTAATAAAGCACCATGATGACCATGATGATGTATATGTAAGTCATAATATATCATCACAATGGTATCTCTGAAATGATTTATCAGGATAGTACATCACTATAGTGACGTTCCATTGATGTTGAAGTGCCAGCAAGAATACAGACTTCAGACTTAAAACCTTTATTTTAATAATGTGTTTTATATTTTCAGAAGTTATTTTTATGAGACATGAACTATTAAACTATGTCAGGTTGGTGAAAAAAAAAAACCCAAGAAAATAAAAATATTAAATCTGTGTTTTTTTACTACCATTGAAAAGGTACTGTTGCATAAAGATTTAAGTGCAGAAATTGTTTGAATTATTCAATTATTTCAAGCAATATTTTACTCCCATAAATCAATTAACTATAGCTAAAATTTTGTCCCAGATTTATGATGTTCTTTTTTTTTAACATGTAGCACATTAAATTTAGTTTACAATAATCATGTGAAAAGAGATTTTATGTTCAAATTTCCTCTTGAAAACCATTGAGAAAGTTGTATCTGAACATCAAAACATAAATGTCCAAATGAAATTATCAGCCCCAAGTCATAGGTAAATATATTTATTCTCCCAGTTCTCCGAGAGCTTAAAAACCAACACAAAACAGAAATTCATGTGATTATTTATCTAAGGGCAGAATCAATACCTCACTAAGATTTAAATTCGTGAAATTTATGAAGTTAAATAGAATGCTATATCATTGTGACTGCTGACCCTTTCATCTGTGGTAGACTGGGATGGAGGTGTAATAACTAGTGTAATGTTTCTGGCTTTTGAGTGACATGGAGGAAAAAGTAATTATAAGGATTGTTGCCATGTATCATTGCTAAGCCAATTAGGGGGAAACAGCAGGCCCAGACTGATAGTGGGAGAGTCTCCTTGACAGTATTTACAGAGATGTTTAACTCGTGGGCTCTTCCCTGGTGGCTAAGAGGTTAAAGTGTCTGCCTCTAATGCGGAAGACCTGGGTTCAATCCCTGGGTCGGGAAGATCCCCTGGAGAAGGAAATGGCAACCCACTCCAGTATTCTTGCCTGGAGAATCCCATGGACGGAGGAGCCTGGTGGGCTACAGTCCAGGGGGTCGCAAAGAGTCGGACACAACTGAACGACTTAACTAGCTAACTTAACTCGTGGAACCAGGGGATGTACAGGAATCCCCCAGGGAAGAGCAGGCAGAGGATGTAGATCTCATATAGCTAAAATTGGCAGTCTCAAGTCTGGGAATGTAAGATACGTTCTGTCACATGTTTTGGTGACAGTAGCAACAATCCATTGTAAAATGGACATGGTACATATAAGGTTGGGCTTGGGTAGATTCAGAAGGCACAAAGTAGCTACATGAACACTTTGTTTGGACTCTTGATTTTTTTTTCGGCTCATTTACAGCCTATAAAGTGCTCCCAATAACCAGCTGACATTGATAGAAAAAGGCCAAGATTGTTTTATGAATGGGTCAGGCAAGTAGGCAAGAACAAGCTGAAAATATGTCTTCTACACTGCAGTCCCATTTAAGAGTAAACCTGAATGACAATGGTGAGGGAAAATCTTCCCACTGGGCAGAACTTGGGTATAGCTCCTGATCACTGGCTCTGCCTTGTGGGCAAAGAAACAATGCCTGGACTTACTTATTATACAGGAGCCTGAAAGGAGAACTGAGAAAAGGGAATTGAGGAGAAGACATGGGGAAAAGGTGTGTTATAGATACACTGGATGGGGAACAAGTTGTAAGAATCATTTTATTGCACAATAATACTCACCAGAAGACATTCACTAAACAGAAGCATTAAAATATATGTATATATATATTTCTAAGTCTGTTTGTAATTTCCAAATGGAACGTTTGCAGTTACCTCAAGTGGTCCAAAAGCAAACACATCAGGAAACTTCTTAAAACTGACTTATTTTCATTGCTTATTAATATTAATTGATATGTAACACCGTGTACTTAGATTTTTAGAAAGTTTTATCAGAACAAATGTCATTCTCCTTGTAAACCATCTGTAGATATTTGACAGAGTTATTAAGAGTCATATAGATTTGTTTGTCAACAAAGAATTTAAAACAGCTATAAATATATTCAAAATCAATTTGCTGTAACTGATCTCAGTTATCTATTTGAGATAGATCTATCTATTTTCTCTATCATCTATGTAGAGAAGACATAAAAATAGATGCTTGGGAATGGAAACCATTTCATAATAGCAAAAGTTGAAGTTATCATGAAATCAAAGAAAATACTCAATTGAGAATTTTGTCTTCAGAATGGTTTCTAAAAGAATACAGGATGCTTGGGGCTGTTGCACTGGGATGACCCAGAGAGATGGTATGGAGAGGGAGGTGAGGGAGGGGTTTAGGATTGGGATTAAAAATACACAATAAATTAATTAAAAAAATAAAAGAATACAGAGATATTCTTGAATTCTATATGGTTTTTCATGAACTCAAATAGATATCTGAAAGACTTGTTTTTATTTATGCAGTTTTAACTAAAGCAGCTAAAAGTAGGGGAACTGGAAGGGAATATGTTTAAAGTATCCTTTATTGTGACAGGGTGTAGCGTGTACCCAGGCACCCACTGGGTGATTAATGATGCCTCTTTTTTAATGTAAATTTATTTATTTTAATTGGAGGTTAATTACTTTACAATATTGTATTGGTTTTGCCACACATCAACATGAATCTACCACAGGTATACACGTGTTCCCCATCCTGAACCCCCCTCCCTCCTCCCTCCCCATATCATCCCTCTGGGTCATCTCAGTGCACCAGCCCCAAGCATACAGTATCATGCATTGAACCTGGACTGGCAATTCATTTCATATATGATATTATACGTGTTTCAATGCCATTCTCCCAAATCATGCCACCCTCTCCCTTTCCCTCTCCCTCAGAGTCCAAAAGACTGTTCTATACATCTGTGTCTCTTTTGCTGTCTCACATACAGAGTTATCGTTACCATCTTTCTAAATTCCACATATATGCGTTAGTATACTGTATTGGTGTTTTTCTTTCTGGCTTACTTCACTCTGTATAATCGGCTCCAGTTTCATTCACTTCATTAGAACTGATTCAAATGTATTCTTTTGAATGGCTGAGTAATACCCCATTGTGTATATGTACCACAGCTTTCTTATCCATTCATCTGCTAATGGACATCTAGGTTGCTTCCATGTCCTGCCTATTATAAACAGTGCTGTGATGAACATTGGGGTACATGTGTCTCAATTCTGGTTTCTTCAGTGTGTATGCCCAGCAGTGGGATTGCTGGGTCATAAGGCATTTCTATTTCCAGTTTTTTAAGGAATCTCCACACTGTTCTCCATAGTGGCTGTACTAGTTTGCATTCCCACCAACAGTGTAAGAGGGTTCCCTTTTCTCCACCCCCTCTCCAGCATTTATTGCTTGTAGACTTTTGGATTGCAGCCATTCTGACTGGTGTGAAATGGTACCTCATTGTGGTTTTGACTTGAATTTCTCTGATAATGAGTGACGTTGAGCATCTTTTCATTTGTTTGTTAGCCATCTGTATGTCTTCTTTAGAGAAATGTCTATTTAGTTCTTTGGCCCACTTTTTGATTGGGTCATTTGTTTTTCTGGAATTGAGCTGCAGGAGTTGCTTGTATATTTTTGAGATTAGTTGTTTGTCAGTTGCTTCATTTGCTATTATTTTCTCCCATTCCGAAGGCTGTCTTTTCACCTTGCTTATAGCTTCCTTTGTTGTGCAGAAGCTTTTAAGTTTAATTAGGTCCTATTTGTTTATTTTTGCTTTTATTTCCAATATTCTGGGAGGTGGATCATAGCGGATCTTGCTGTGATTTATGTTGGAGAGTGTTTTGCCTATGTTCTCCTCTAGGAGTTTTATAGTTTCTGGTCTTAAATTTAGATCTTTAATCCATTTTGAGTTTATTTTTGTGTATGATGTTAGAAAGTGTTCTAGTTTCATTCTTTTAAAAGTGGTTGACCAGTTTTCCCAGCACCACTTGTGATTGTCTTTAATCCATTGTATATTCTTGCCTCCTTTGTCAAAGATAAAGTGTCCATAGGTGCGTGGACTTATCTCTGGGCTTTCTCTTTTGTTCCATTGATCTATATTTCTGTCTTTGTGCCAGTGCCATAATGTCTTGCTGACTGTGGCTTTGTAGCAGAGCCTGAAGTCAGGCAATGATGCCTCATAACATATACTTGTCAAGCAGCTTGGTGTAGAAGACAAAGAATCTCAGTTTGAAGATATCTTGTATGAGTAGGTCATGTTAAATAGTTATGTAATACCCATTTATTTGATAATCAATAATTGAATATCTATGCTAATTAAGACTGAAATCTTGTTCTCAGGGAACTTTTAGATTGGGATATTAAATTTAAAAAAAATGTGAACTAAGAAGAAGTTCAGGAGAAGAATCTATTGGAATGACTGCTGAGTTCAGATCAGATTTAAGGAAATTAATTAAAATAAATAAATCAGTAATTTAAATAAATTGAGGTAAAGTAGAAAAATGTGTAATTCCACTGGGAAATTGAATGAACTCATGAGTAAACTATTTCTTTTAGCTTTTTCCTAAAGTTACAAACTACACAAACTGATTTAATTTATCTGTAAAATCACAATTGACAGTTGTTTGTGTCACTGCATACTTCATTTTGCTTTTTGTTTTGGGAACTCAGACATTTGCAGAATAGTATATCATCAAAAATAATGATTAAAACTTAGGTACTGCTGGTTTTGAAAACATAAAATTCTATTTTTCTTTTTAGAATTCCTTCCTTGCATGTATTTATTCTTATGTAATTTATTATTTTAGAATGACTTACAAATTTTATTGCTAGGCATTAACTAAAAAACTAACTGGTGTAACCTATTATTTTAATGGCTTCCATTATTTCAATGATAGCTGATAATTCAGAAACATGTTATTAAACTTTAAGAAACTAAATTTTAACGTTATTTTTATTAGGATATGTCAAATTTAGTATTAAACTAACACTATGCTCTGGATCTGTTACAGAATTAATATAAAGAGAACAGATGAGAACCTCCAGGTCAAAAATCAGGTGTTAGTAAGAGCAGAGTTTTTCAAAGCTTTCTTAGCTCCATAGTTGAATCCCCAGATGTTCCAGAATTGTAAAGGCAGTAAAAAGGGCAAAAAGAGGTTATTGCTTTCAGGGTTTATATATATTGAGGATCATTTTATTATTGATGTTATTTTTAGCTATATTTTATATGTCAAAGATAATGAATGACTTTTATTCCCCTTTAATTTTACACTTTGTAAGTATATAAAACTATATGTTATGTATAAGTATAAACAAATATATAAATCTATAGTTTATGCATATATAGTTAAGCTTTTGCGAGTTGAATTTTACAATACATGAATTATTCATTTGAAACTAAATAATGGAGAATTAAATCTTATGTATAAGAATATGAAGTCACATCCAGAAATGGCTTATGGGAAAATATAAAAATAGTATTTCAAGCTAAGCATAGCATCACATTTGAATATCAAACAAATAAATTGACAGTGCTATAGAAATTGTAGGGAATCTAAATTTCTTTACCAAGTACAGATGACACCGTCACCTGGGTAACAAGATTGTAATTTATATATAAGGAATTCATATTAGATTTTAGAATCTTTATTTCCCCATATTCCCAGTTGCACAAAATAAAATAAAGTTAATTATTATATTAGAACAAACCATTTTGGAATATCACTTATGTGTGTCTGTGTGTCTTTGTGTAAATGTGTGACAATTCCTGCATTTTTAATCCAAGACAAAAATTTACAGCTATTTAAAAATGGTTTTGAAAAAGTGCTCACCTCCTATAAGTTTCTTTCTCAGCACAGACAGTGATGATTTTCGAGGCACTAACTGAAACCTAGCAACCTATAACTTCCCAGGTGGCTCAGAGGTTAAAGCGTCTGCCTGGAATGCAGGAGACATGAGTTCGATCCCTGGGTTGGGAAGATCTCCTGGAGAAGGAAATGGCAACTCACTCCAGTACTCTTGCTTGGAGAATCCCATGGATGGAGAAGCCTGGTAGACTACAGTCCATGGGGTTGCAGAGTTGGACACAACTGATCAACTTCACTCAGCAATGTATACTTTTGTTATTAAAGTCCTATATTCCCATTTTCCTTTTAGGAAGATGAAAAGATATAAAATGAGGTTAATTATTTAACTTTTATCAGAAGTATTTTGTTCTACTGTAGTTAAAACTTTGTTATAATACTGTTATATTTCCATGTATTGCTGTTGTTTAGTCGCTAAGTTGTGTGTGGCTCTCCTGTGACCCCATGGTCTGTAGCATACCAGGCTCTTCTGTCCATGGAATTTTCCAGGTAAGAATAATGGAGTGAATTGGAATATCCTACCCCGCCCCGGATCTTCCTGACCCAGGGGTTAGACCAATGTCTCTTGCATTGGCAGGCAGATTATTTACCACTGAGCTACCAGGGAAACCCAATATTTTCATCTACAGAGACTATAATTAATATTAAGTCCCTAAACCTATGCTGACTCATTGGAATAAAACCTGATGTTGGGAAAGATTGAAGGCAGGAGGAGAAGGGGACAGTAGAGGACGAGATGGTTGGATGGCATCACTCACTCAATGGACATGAGTTTGAGCAAGCTCCAGTGACAGGGAAGCCTGGCATGCTGCAGTCCATGGAGTTGCAAAGAGTTGGACACAACTGAGTGACTGAACAACAACAAAACCTATGTCATTAAAATTTGAAGAGTTGTCATTTTATTTTCAAAATAATGAGTAGAGAGGGAATGTCTGTCTTCTCAAAAAAAAAAATTGCAATGGAAAGAGAATGAAGGAATGGAAAACAGAGAAAGAGAATTAAAAAATAAAATGAAATTAAGGTTCTTGTAGTAGAAATGGTACCATATTTGAAGAAATTTCGAATTATTCATTAATGAATACTTTTGTACTAGGAGAAAGAAATTTGATCAACAAAATTTCTTTAACAGTTTTTACAATGGAAAATAATAAATAAGACCTAATAAAGAAGGCTGAGTGCCAAAGAATCAATGCTTTCAAAATGTGGTGCTGGGGAAGACTCAAGACACACTTGGACAGAAAAGAGATCCAACCAGTCAATCCTAAAGGAAATCAACCCTGCATATTTATTGAAAGGACTGATGCTGAAGCTAAACCACCGGTACTTTGGTCACCTGATGCAAAGAGATGACTCATTAGAAAAGACCTTGAATCTGTGAAAGAATGAGGGCAGAAGAAGGGAGAGACCGAGGATGAGATGGCTTAATGGCATCACCAACTCAATGGACATGAGTTTGAGGAAATTCCAGGAGATAGTGAAGATCAGGGGAGCTTGGCGTGCTACAATCTATAGGGGTCACAAAGAGTTGGACATGACTTAGTGACTGAAAAACAACAACACATTCAATGTGACATGGAAAAAAACAACCCATCATTATGTTGACATAATATTGCATTAAGTTGCAAGTATTTATATTTTATTTCATATTAAAATCAATATGTTTTGTTATTTTAACACATAAATGAAATATTATTAGCACCTGAAATCCCAGCTTGGGTGAGCCCCCCCATAGAGTTAGGTTGGGAAGTGTGCTCAGTATGGATAATGTTTGTTTCTAAATTCAGATTCACCCAAATGTGTTCTCCTAGAAAATGTAATAATAGTTTGGTGAGGAGAATTTTAGGTATTGTTAAAAGGTTGTTTTCACAAAAATCAGAGATCTGCTTGTAGGTTAACAAATGAAAATCATTCAGTAATTTTCACATGATACATGTTAAAGTGATAAATGTCTCTAAGTCACAAGATGAGCATTCATGCTAAATATACAATTTTGCTTCTTAAAATTTTCCATTAAAATATTTTATGTAGTAGCAACAAACTCATGTTTGTCTTATCCACAAGATGAAATCAAAGCAGAAAATTACATATAAGTTCAGTTATTTGTTCAGATAACATCTTTGTTTCAGAAGAATGTTCTTGAAAAAGTCATGTAGTTTTGGAATATAATTGCAAATAAGGGATATACTGCCTAAATTTTTTTTTCCTGAACTCCTTTTTAAAAAAGAGAGATACATGTCCTATAGTTAAAACATGTTTAAATCATAGTTTGATTTAAAGTGATTTGTAACAATTTTCAGAAGATATATGTCATTACTTTGGCATAATATTTCTGTTTCAGTCCTTGGCTTTTTTTGTCCATGATTTCTGTGTCATGAATTTGAAAGGTTGTAGACAGTGATTAATAAAATCTGGAATCTAATTCCTCCTGGATAGTACTGTTTCTGCCTCTTGTATTAACTCTTCCTGGAAATATGTAGGTGATTATTTTCTTCCTAAAAAAAGGAAGTCAAAGTCAAGGTCAATGAAAGCCTGATATATGTATGTATTTCATTTCAGAAATACACACTATCATAGTATAAACTCCTTATTGCCAAATTCAGATTTAAATTAAAGAAAGTATGAAAAATCACTAGATCATTCAGGTATGACCTAAAGCAAATCCCTTATGATTATATAGTAGAAGCGACAAATTGATTCAAAGGATTAGATCTGATAGACAGAGTGCCTAAAAACTATGGACCATACATGGAACAATGGACTGGTTCCAAATCAGGAAAGGAGTACCTCAAGGCTGTATATTGTCACCCTGCTAATTTAACTTATATGCAGAGTACATTATGTAAAATGCTGGACTGGATGAAGCATAAACTGGAATTAAGATTACCAGGAGAAATATCAATAACTCAGATATACAGATGACACCACCCTTATGGTGGAACGTGGAGAAGAACTAAAGAGCCTCTTGATGAAAGTTAAAGAGGAGAGTGATAAAGTTGCCTTAAAGCTCAGCATTCAGAAAACTATGATCATGGCATCCGTTCCCATCACTTCATGGCAAATAGATGGGGAAACAATGGCTGACTTTATTTTTTTGGGTGCCACAATCTGTCCAGATGGTGACTGCAGCCATGAAATTAAGACACTTGCTCATTGGAAGAAAAGTTATGACCAACCTAGACAGCATATTAAAAAGCAGAGACAATACTTTGCCAACAAAGATCCATCTAGTCAAAGCTATGGTTTTTCCAGTAGTCATGTATCGATATGAGAGTTGGACTATAAAGAAAGCTGAGCACCAAAGAATTGATGCTTTTGAACTGTGGTGTTGGAGAAGACACTTGAGAGTCCCTTAGACAGCAAAGAGATCCAATCAGTCCATCCTAAAGGAAATCAGTCCTGATTATTCATTGGAAGGACTGATATTGAAGCTGAAACTCCAATACTTTGGCCACCTGATGAGAAGAACTGACTCATTTGCAAAGACCCTCATGCTGAGAAAGACTGAGGCGGGAGAAGGGAATGACAGAGGATGAGTTGGTTGGATGGCCTCATCGACCCAATGGACATGAGTTTGAGTAAACTTCAGGAGTTTTTAATGGACAGGGAGGCCTGGCATGCTGCAGTCCATAGGGCTGCAAAGAGTCAGACATGACTGTGACTGAACTGACCTGACTGATATTATAAAACTTGTAGGACATATAGAATGGATATGATACAAATTATCCATAGTAAATCCTTCAATTTTTAATAAAGAATAAGTAGCCTCAGACAGGCAGCCCTGAATACTTTATCTTTAATAACATTTTATAGTTAATATGTCATCAAGCATTCAGAAACTCCAGGTTCATACTTTTACCTTAATAGTTATTTCCTGGTCTCATATTTCAGAAGAGTTATGAAGGTAGAATAGGGCTTCCCTGGTGGCTTAGAGGGTAAAACATCTGCTTGCAATGCAGGAGACCTGGGTTTGATCCCTGGGTCAGGAAGATCCCCTGGAGAAGGAAATGGCACCCCACTCCAGTACTCTTGCCTGGAAAATCCCATGGACGGAGGAGCCTGGTAGGCTTCAGTCCATGGGGTCACAAAGAGTCAGACACGACTAGTGACGACACCACCTATGAAAGTAGAATATGTTAGTTTTATGATACAAGAGGGCAGTGAGAATACTTATAGTAAAGATCATTGTTTCATAATGTAAGAGCTTAATTTAGTACACTTATCTTTAGAATTATTATGCAAAATATAGTTATATTCACTTAGTAAGTTTACTGTAAGCTATATAAAATCATGTTTAGCTTGAATAAAAGACTCCTAAAAAAAAAGACCACATTTAAAGATTTATTGTATTTCTCAAGACCTCTAATTAATAATGTTATCACAGAGTTCATTGAATTATAATTCCTTACCACCAAAAATAATAATATCGAGCATGAATTAAGTACCATACATTGTACTGAGTACTTTTAAAGTTATATTAATTAAATCTTCCAAACAAGAGCCCTGGTAAGGACTTGTTTTCCTTGTTTACCATATGAGGAAACAGGCTAAGTAACTTGTTGTAAGTTCACACATCGTCCTTGTACTTGACCACAACTCATGCAGCCTGTGCTATAGCTGTTCATTGTTTGTAATAGTATAATCAATTATTGACCAACAATGGCCATGGGAAATAAACAGATAATGAATTTTATTCTCTCTTCCCATTTGAGATCTACTTAGCATATCCTTGTTGTTACCGCTGTTGTCATGGATCACTTGTTTCACTCCAGCAATATATGTGTCATTTGCTTGCTATTTGTCCGATTTCAGGCAGAGCTTATATTAACCTACCTACTGGTTAGCCCACATTGTTGTTTATAGGAGTGTCCTTGATTTTATAGTGCCCAAAGTCCTGGTAGTTGACTAATACTTTGAATATTATTCTTAGTGCCAGTCATCAAAAGGAAAATCTTCATCTACCTTTAGGTAGTCATGAAATAAGGTAAATTATAAAATAAAAAATAATTCAAATAAAATATTAAAATTTAATTCAATATATCCTTTTATATATTTTTAAAGAAAAGCCTTATTCATTATTATTAGTCATTTTTATGGATATGTTTGTTAAAATGAATATCAATGATACAAAATTTTATTTTAACATATATATGTATTTATTCATCTAATACAAGTAATCTCCAAGACAAAATTAATTACACTGTGTTTATAATTAGTTACATAAAACATGCTGATATAGCTACACATGACTTAATTTTAGTCATTGTTAATTGATTAATTTAAGTTTTATTTTAAGAACTATTGTTAGTAGCATTAGTAATTAAAATATTTTGCATACTGGAATATTTCAGTTCAGTCACTCAGTCATGTCCAACTCTTTGCAACCCCATGGACTGTAGCAGGCCAGGCTTCCCTGTCCATCACCAACTTCTGGAGCTTGCTTGAACTCATGTCCATAGAGTCAGTGATGCCATCCAACCATCTCATCCTTTGTCACCCCCTTCTTCTCCTGCCTTCAATTTTTCCTAGCATCAGGGTCTTTTCCAATGAGTCAGTTCTTCACATCAGATGACCAAAGTATTGGAGCTTCAGCTTCAGCATCAGTCCTTCCAATGAAAATTTAGGACTGATTTCCTTTAGGATTGACTGGTTTGATCTCCTTGCAGTCTTTTTCTCAGCTGTTTGCATCTTACATTTCTGTCCTATAAATGCAATTCAGGGCCTTGGTGAATTGGTTGAATCTCAAAAAAGGTTTTGGTTTCAGGTTGAAATAACCTTTTAACTATTGGGTTAGATTTTTTTCTTTAGGATTTAGAACTATCATTTTCCACAGTGTTGTTTTGAAATGAATACAAAATTTAAATGCTTTGTTAGAAGATTTGTGTATGTGTGTGTGCTAAAAGATATTCTAATAAAAGATATTTGAAACATGCCACAGCAAGAACTACAACTGGGACTTGTTGTTTGAAAATGTATTTTTTTGAAAGTGAGGTTGTGTCAGAAAATTTAGGATATGTAGTCCACCAACTGAAGATTACAGAGACATGAAAGTAAGTTCAGTATAAACCAGAGATGCTCATAACACACACACACACGAGTTTACTGAATATTTTTCCCTCTGGGCTATATATTTTTAAATATTTCTTTTATGATGACATAATTCAAAAGTTGATTATCTAGTTAATGCTGGATTTCAGACTCTGACATTTATACAGAATTTTATATATCCCCTCAAATTTCAAACTCCTGAGGAATATTTTTTGTGACATAAATTTGGAGTATATTTTTTCTAATTACAATTCATTATATAATCATACATTTCCAGTGATTTCTCTTCTTTTTCTGTCTTGCTCAAAATTACGAGTAAACTCAAGCTTCACCATGGATGAAACATTTTATGATTAGCAAGATGGTGGTATGCATATTACTCTAGGTTCATGGGTATCTGAAAGTCCACAGAGGTTGCCCTGAAGTCCAAAAATTCTTGAATATTTATTTTTAATTTTCTAATTAAAAATATATGTACTTATTAAAGTACACATGCTTCTCACATATAACACTGTATGTATCCCTGAACATCTAGCTGACTACCATCAAATATACAGAGGGTTTTCATTTCTATGTGTGTGTGTGCTTGTATATGTATGTGCTTTTCTAATAACTTTAAAAAATTATTTATTTTTCTTGCAGGACAGTCTTTTTACAACACTGTGGTGGCCCCTGTCACACATCTACATGGATCAGTCACAGGCACATATGTGCTCCCCATCCTGAAACTCTCTCCCACCTCCCTCCCCACCCCATCCCTCTCTGTTGTCCCAGAGCACTGGCTTTGAGTGCTCTGCTTCATGCATTGAACTTGCACTGGTCATCTATTTTACATTTGGTAATATGTATGTTTCAATGCTATTCTCTCATATCATCCCAGCCTCATCTTCTCCCACATAGTCCAATAGTCTGTTCTTTGCATCTGTGTCTCTTTTGCCTCTGTGTATGGGATCATTGTCACTGTCTTTCTAAATTCCATATATATGTGTTAATATAATGGAGTATTATAATTTGGGGGGGGGCAAAAATCACTGCATGTGAAATTAATTCATATGAATCATTTCATGTGACTACAGCCATGAAATTAAAAGACACTTGCTCATTGGAAGAAAGTTATGACCAACCTAGACAGCATATTAAAAAGCAGAGACATTACTTTGCCAACAATGGTCTGTCTAGTCAAAGCTATCATTTTTCCAGTAGTCATGTATGGATGTGAGAGTTGAACTATAAAGAAGCTCAGCACCAAAGAATTGATGTTTTTGAACTGTGGTGTTGGAGAAGACTCTTGAGAGTCCCTTGGACAGCAAGGAGATCCAGCCAGTCCATCCTAAAGGAAATCATTCCTGAATATTCATTGGAAGGACTGATGCTGAAACTGTAATACTTTGGCCACCTGATGCAAAGAACTGACTCTTTGAAAAGACCCTGATGCTGGGAAAGATTGAAGGCAGGAGGAGAAGGGGATGACAGAGGATGAGATGGTTGGATGGCATCACCGACTCAATGGACATGAGTTTGAGTAAACTTCAGGAATTGGTGATGGATGGGGAGGCCTGGGGTGCTGAAATCCATGGGGTAGAAAAGAGTCAGACACAGTAGAGTGACTGAACTAAACTGATTGGTGTTTCTCTTTCTGACTTCAATCTGTGTATTAGGCTCCAGTTTCATCTACCTCTTTAGAACAGACTCAAATGTGCTTTTTTTTTTTTTTTAAACAGATGAGTAATATTCCATTGTGTATATGTACCACAGTTTCCTTATCCATCCGTCTGCAGATGGACATCTAGTGTTTTCTTATTTTTTTCCCCCTAATCTCTTGCCAAGGAGTACTACTTATATTTTCATGAAATAATGAGAAAAAGTTACTAACTTTCTACCATACCAAAGGGCCCCTGCCAGGTGAAAGCCAAACATTGTCTTGCAACTTTGGAGATTTTTTTTTTCATAATCTGAAGAAAAAATAATAATAAAAGAGAATAATTAAGTCAGCACTCTACACACAGCACTGTTAGCACAAGCATGCTAAATAAACCTGTGCCACAGAGATCATTACTGTGTCGTTATTTTGAGTAGTAATTCACTTTAGCAAAATATACATTAATAAAATAGTTTAAATATATATTTTATTGGTTTTATAGTGTTGTTTATTTTTATTTACTTATTTATTTTCTGTTCACCCTTCCTTTATTGGATTCTTCTAGCTTTGAGGAGTAAGTCATATTGAGGTAAAATATAACTGCTAATCACCACATTATAATCAGTAGAACTGCATTCCCCTTTCAGAAACAAGAATAAAGAAAACTGCAAAAAGATGTAGATTATACTGCAAAACCTTCTTGTTTGATTTTTGTTTGTTTTTTAAATTTATTTAACTGGAGGATAATTGTTTTTCAATATTGTGTTGGTTTCTGCCGTATATGAACATAAATCAGCCATAGGTATATATATGTCCCTTCACTTTTGAACCACTCCCTCTCCTCCCACCCCATCCCAACCGCCTAGGTTGTCACAGAGCATCAGATTTGCGCTCCTCATATCATACAGCAAGTTTCCACTGGCTATCTGTCTTATATAATGGTAATGCATATGTTTCAATGCTACTCTCTCAATTTGTTCCACCCTCTCCTCCCTCACTGCATTTTGTAAATTTTTAATTTGAAAACTGCATTGGTTTCATTGATGAATACACGGTATAAGCATTAAAAGCTTATTTATACTTTTATGTTATACTTTTATATGCAATAAGTAATATTGCAATAAATCCTTCTATCTGAGCATCCAGGAAATGTATTTTGCTTTATTTATTTTTTTATTAAATTTTTATTTTTACTTTATTTTACTTTACAATACTGTATTGGTTTTGCCATACACTGACATGAATACACCACGGGTGTACATGTGTTTCCAAATATGAACATCCCCATGCACCAGCCCCAAGCATCCTGTATCCTGCATCAGACATAGACTGGCGATTCATTTCTTACATGGTAGTATACGTTTCAATGCCATTCTTCCAAATCATCCCACCCTCTCCCTCTCCCTCAGAGTCCAGAAGTCCACTCTACACATCTGTGTCTCTTTTGCTGTCTCGCATACAGGGTCATCATTGCCATCTTTCTAAATTCCATATATATGTGTTAGTATACTGTATTGGTGTTTTTCTTTCTGGCTTACTTCACTCTGTATAATCGGCTCCAGTTTCATCCATCTTATCAGAACTGATTCAAATGTATTCTTTTTAACGGCTGAGTAATACTCCATTGTGTATATGTACCACAGCTTTCTTATCCATTCATCTGCTGATGGACATCTAGGTTGTTTCCTTGTCCTGGCTATTATAAACAGTGCTGCGATGAACAGTGGGGTACATGTGTCTCTTTCAATTCTGGTTTCCTTGGTGTGTATGCCCAGCAGTGGGATTGCTGGGTCATAAGGCTTTAAAACTTATCAAACAGTAAGTATTTGATATATAAAAATACTTTATATATCAAAAGGAAAGGGAAAAATTATACATTTTAATATAATAGAAGCATTTGCTATGATGTATCTATGCTTAATATTAGGTATTTTATTAGGTTTCTACAAACATATAGAAATGACAGAGTTGGGAAATTTGTTGTAGATGGACTTTTCTATGTGTTAAATATACATTATTTATTCTATAATTCTTTCCTTTTCTTAAAATATTTGTGTTAACCACTTTTCAGTATACTCAGCATTCCTTTAAAATTATTGGTAAGTATACAGAATAAAAGTATGTAAAGGATAGATCTAACTATAAAGGAATAAAAACATTTAAAAAGTGACCTTTGATTTATCCCATATTAAAATGATCAAACGTGGTATTAAAATTGAAGTTCTTATGAAATGTAAACGAGGATGCTGAGCTTGGAGTTTAATTTCTTTATATATTATATTTAATTTCAGTAGTCTATTAAAAACTCAGAGGTAGAGAAGATGAACAATATTGAGATTCAAGTACAAATTATCCTGACTTCAGGCAAGTAGAGTTTATTTTGAAGTTAACTCAATAAAAATAGAGTAGATGTTACCATTTTACTGGAAGACCTACAGAATTAACATGGTTTCCAAAGACTAAAAAATGACTTATAGATTGAACAGGCCTCCTAAATATCACATTATTACTGAATTAAATGTCACTGGAAAATTCAAAGTGAAAGGTGGTCATCTATTAATGTAGATGATATGATTTTTAATATTTTAGAATAAATGCACCAGCCAAGCATCAGGGAAGGGGAAAGGTGAACAATAATTTTAAACAAATCTAAAGAATTACAGAAAACAAGAAAGGAGGTGAAAATATTGTCAATTAAATAATGTTAAATAGCATGAAGATATAATGAAATCTATTTTTCCCCTGATATATAAGAAAGCCAAAATGTATCTTTCAGCCAAAGAGACAGCAAGGACTCTCACACTTATTTAATACCTAATATATGCTGGATGTGGTCCATGTGTTAATACACACAGAGTTCTTGTTGGATTAAATGATCTAAAACAGTAAAGCCCTGGAACACATGTGCCTATTGTACAGCTAGTTCTCAATAAGTTTCAGAACCTCCTCTTCATTCCTTCTCCTCCTCCAGCTCAATATTATGTCTGTTTCAGATAAGAGAATTCTTTCCATTGCACATGGCAAACGGTTTCATCCAATACCATTATACACAAAGGATATGAACATTTTATGCAACACTATATTTTCCAAATACATAGATTTTTAAACTTATGAAACTGGATTACCTGAAAGCCTGTACAAAAATGTAAGGCAGCAAGGGGAAAGATGCAATGAAAAAAAAATGCTATGTAATGATTTATCCCTAGAAATTAAGATAATACTGTGACCACATTTTCCCCAAGAATGCTTTTCAAAGGACTGAGAGTAGTTTCTCAGAGAATTCTTGAATAACATGAAAACTTATACTGATCTGAGAGTGTAGTACACATACAAATTGTGTAAAAGCGGCAAATATATCAATGGTTTTTAAAAATCAATAGAGTTTTGACAGGAAGATCTTCTAACATGAATGAAGTTTATAAGCACCACAGTAAGACAGAAAGTACTAGACATTAGGAATATAAGAAAAAGTACCTGATTATATGTCAAGACTAAAGACAGAAGCAGTAATAGATACTTTGTGGAGAATTGTGTGTTGATGATCTGATCTTTATTGTACTTCCTGGCTTTCTTCCCTTTCTTCATTAAGAAATTTTTCCTAATCTCCTATTTAGCTCATAGATCACCTATAATTTTGCAAGATTTAGAGTTCAGGAGAACTACACTAGGGTACAGAGCATAACACATAATAGAGTAAGTGCATAGTTACAAAGCAATATAATAACTAGAGGTAAGAATGAAACATCTTGAATGCCCAGGTGAGGTGGCTGGTTGATTTAAAAGGCAAGAAGATTGTACAGTTAAAAAACAAAAAGAAATGCCACATACAATTTCAACAAGGAAACATGAGCACATTCTTGGTTGCTAAATGTTAAAAAAAAAAAAGAAAAGAAAAGAAAGAAAGGATAGAAAGGATGTTTGGAGAAATATAATGGAGAAATGAAGTTAAAGATACAGAATGTAGGCCATGAAGATAAAAATTATATTAAAATCTTGCTTTAATGTGTCAAACATTTCCTATGAACTACAGAGGAAAATGATAACTTTTTCTCTTTCATTTTCTACTGCTCACACCATTTTATTACCTGCTTTTTTAGATTCTATATGTATGTTACCACCTCAGATGGAAAAGTTTAAAAACATCAATGATATTACTGATCAATGATAGTATTGATCATCACTCAGTGATTCAGTGGGCCATAAAACAGAGTGGGGTTGAACAGGGCACCTTTCACTTGGGGTCTCATGTGATTTTAGTCACATGATAGCTAATCCTGCTTACACCACATCTGGATTTGGCAGTCTTGCTTGGTAAGTAACTATGCTGCGTTTGTATCTTTCACTATTTCACAGTATCTCACAAAAGCCTTTTTTTACATCTGTCTCATTCTCTTCACTGAGAGTTTCCAGAAATTTGGACTGAGTCTTAATTCATTTTGTAATGCTCAGAGACCTAACAAGAAACGATAAAATGCCTACAAAAGCAAGGTTTAAAAAAAGTTAGTAGCCCAGATACATAGTAATAGTGAATGGCATAGAGGTTGGTGCTGGAGAAAGTGTGGGAGTGTTTACTTTTCTGCACAGCATACTAGTACACAGTACTTGAGTGTCAAGGCATACAAGTATCTTGAGGGTGAATATGTTTAAAGTAAGCCTCTTTTGTGTCCATATTTGGGGAAAACAAATAAACATGTTTCAAAACTACTTCTGGAATATTTTCTTTGTTCTGTGAAAGTGAAAGTCTCTCAGTTGTGTCCGACTGTTTGCAAACCCATGGACTATACAGTTCATGGTATTCTCCAGGCCAGAATACTTAAGTGGGTAGCCTTTCTCTTCTCCAGCGGATCTTCACAACCCAGGGATCTGTGCCAGAGATGCACAAAATCCTAACACATAAAAAGAAATTAGTTAAAATGAATGAAACTATGGTTGTGAAAATGATCATTCTTTGGACTATCAAAGAAACATGTCTGTTTTTGTGGTAGAATGACAGTAAAGTATAAACATAATTGGTTAACATAGAACTGGTGCTCAGATGCGGTGAAATCCTGTCCAGGTTGCCTAGTTGTTATACTGCAACTGCAGTCACTGGGACTGAAAGCAGGAAGATTTGTGCACTCTGGAAAAGGGAGCACAAAATGAGCAGAAAATACCTGAAAATGAGCATTTCTATGTGCAAATTCATTAGCAGCTTTACATTTTAAAAGTATTATATGCTAATAAACGAAGCAACAATATCAAGGATGATAGTTTTACTTTCCCATAGCATGTGACAGGACATAGAGAAGGAAGGGAAATGAACAGCAGAAGGCTGAAGCTGTTTACAGGTAGATAGATGCTATCATGAAAACAAACAAAGCTCTCCTGGTTTCCTTAGAGCAAACTTTGTGATTAACCCTACGTCCTTTCTTTCATGTGAAATATCTTAAAGGTATAGATATGTGTGCCTGTAAAGATGATACAGGTAACAGTACATGTATGTGTACATATACTTACATATATATTAGAATATGTCCATAAGGCAGCTGTCTGTAATTTTTTGCCCAGCATACGCTGAGTTCAAAATAATATGTCATTTGTTTAACACTGTTAATAAAAATGTACTTTGTCTTCACATATTCCAAATTCAATAATAAAGTGTAAATTCCAGTTTGGAAATATTTCATCCTTCCAGTCATCCTCTAGTGTAATATTTTTAGAATGCTGTATATCCTTTGTTCTAAGTTGAAATTAGAAAAACAATGATAAAATAGACATGAAAGACTAAAGGTCACATAACATCCTCTAATATGTGTACAGAGCTTTCGATGAATTATGAGAAAAGAAGTCTCTAGTGATGCTACAAATGTCTTTTTAAAAGGTGACTGACACTGTCAGGTGTAGTAGTTGAGAAATCTATGTAATCTTGTTTGATGTTGAATCCAAGGGCAAAGTACAGATTTCATTGCCCAGAGCAGGACTGTTACATGAATAGGAGGTTTCTATTTTTAGATCTGTCTCATGAGGAACTTTTGAGGGAATGCTCATATATGATAAAAATCAAGCTACTTAAATGAAAAAAGAGGATGCTTTCTAAGTAGTTCTTGATATGTTAAATTAAAATTCATCAGAAGAAAACATTTAACATTATGATCTGTAAATTAGCATTTACAAAACTGAAGCAGAGTTGAAGCATAAAAAAATATTATGCAAGTCTAGTATGTAACTCAAAATCAAGACCTTAAGAGACTGATATGTGATTTCTAATACTGTACATTTTATTGAAGATTGTGCAGAAAATGAGTTGTAAGAGTCTGTCCCTGATTATTTGAGCATAAAGGTGAATTGGATCAAAATCTAAAAAGAAAACTAAATAAGACTGTGAAGAAATCAATGGGACTTTTAAGTATATGAATTAGTTCTGTTAATACATGCTATTATGAAATTCTTAAAGATATTTATATAAAATATAAAACAAAGCTATGCATTTTTATTTATCAAATTACAAGAAGGGCACTTCCAGGGATATAAAAAATGTAAAACAATCAGCATGTATATTCTTCTACAATATCTGCTAATACTATCAAGCTCAAATTATTTTCTTTTTCTCATTCCTCAGTGTCTCGTCCATAAGGATATATCAATATCTAAAATATTTACAAAACTTTAAAAAATACAGTGAACTGAGGACATCATCAAACAGCAAAGGCAAATGGTCAATGTAGACATACATGAAAAAGCAGCAGGTTAAGAAAGTGAAAGTGAAGTCGCTCAGTCATGTCCGACTCTTTGTGACCCTGTGGATTGTAACCCACCAGGTTCCTCCATCCATGGGATTCTCTAGGCAAGAATACTGGAGTGAGTTGCCATTTCCTTCTCCAGGGGAATCTTCCCAACCCAGGGATTGAACCCAAGTCTCCAGCATTGGAGGCAGATGCTTTAACCTCTGAGCCACCAGGGAAGCACACTACCGCACAATTGCACACATCTCACACACTAGTAAAGTAATGCTCAAAATTCTCCAAGCCAGGCTTCAGCAATATGTGAACCATTAACTTCCAGATGTTCAAGCTGGTTTTAGAAAAGGCAGAGGAAACAGAGATCAAATTGCCAACATCTGCTGGATCATTGAAAAAGCAAGAGAGTTCCAGAAAAACATCTATTTCTGCTTTACTGTCTATGCCAAAATCTTTGACTATGTGAATCACAATAAACTGTGGAAAATTCTGAAAGAGATGGGAATACCAGACCACCTGACCTGCCTCTTGAGAAACCTGTATGCAGGTCAGGAAGCAACAGTTAGACCTGGACATGGAACAACAGACTGGTTCCAAATAGGAAAAGGAGTATGTCAAGGCTGTATATTGTCACCCTGCTTATTTAACTTCTATGCAGAGTACATCATGAGAAACGCTGGACTGGAAGAAGCACAAGCTGGAACCAAGATTGCCAGGAGAAATATCAATAATCTCAGATATACAGATGACATTACCCTTATGGCAGAAAGTGAAGAGGAACTAAAAAGCCTCTTGATGAAAGTGAAAGTGGAGAGTGAAAAAGTTGGCTTAAAGCTCAACATTCAGAAAACAAAGATCATGGCATCTGGTCCTATCACTTCATGGGAAATAGATGGGGAAACAGTGGAAACATTGTCAGACTTTCTTTTTTTTTGAGCTCCAAAATCACTGCAGATGGTGACTGCAGCCATGAAATTAAAAGACTCTTACTCCTTGGAAGGAAAGTTTTGACCAACCTCGATAGCATATTGAAAAGCAGAGATATTACTTTGTTAAAAAAGGTCCATCCAGTCATGGCTATGGTTTTTCCTGTGGTCATGTATGGATGTGAGGGTTGAACTGTGAAGAAAGCTGAACGCCAAAGAATTGATGGTTTTGAACTGTGATGTTGAAGACTCTTGGGAGTCCCTTGGACTGCAAGAAGATCCAACCAATCCATTCTGAAGGAGATCAGTCCTGGGTGTTCTTTGGAAGGACTGATGCTGAAGCTGAAACTCCAATACTTTGGCCACCTCATGCGAAGAGTTGACTCATTGGAAAACCCCGATGCTGTGAGGGATTGGGGGCAGTAGGAAAAGGGGACGACAGAGGATGAGATGGCTGGATGTTGTCACCGACTAGATGGACATGAGTTTGAGTGAACTCCTGGAGATGATGATGGACAGGGAGGCCAGGCGTGCTGTGATTCATGGGGTTACAAAGAGTTGGACATGACTGAGCAACTAAACTGAACTGAATTGAAGAAAAGATTACTGTATATTTTACAGTGTCAAACATAGTTCAATAAGTAATTCAATGAAAGTGAAATCTACAAGTCAAGTAGAGATGCAGACTGGGGGTATTACAGACTGTCATTACTGTAATTAAGAAATGAAAAATAAAAACATTTCAAGACATAAAAAAGTACACTATTTGGGCCTGCCAACTATAAATATTAAATATAGGAAAAGAAAGGACAAACAAAACTAATAGAAGCATCAAGTCATTTTGCAAATTCATAAAGAACCAAAGAAAATCAAAGAATCATTATAGTGTCTAAATGGTTCTAAGGGTAATTTGTTGATAAAAGGAGTCAGCATCACTTCATAATTTACAAAAGGAGATAGAAGACAGATGTCAGAAGCAGATGTACATGTCCCAGAAAAGAGAAGGAATGCTGAAGTAAATCAGGATCATTTGCAAAATAAAGATCAAATAAAATGAAAAAAACAAAAAGACTGAAAAAAACACTGGTTTTACATACTTGGCTTAGATATCCTATCAAATTGATGCAAATCACCATGTTATAACCTCTCAAATTTGGAAATGGCATCAACTGAATAGAAAAATTATTGCTACCTATTCCACGCATACTACTGTGCCAGGCCAGGAAGATACCTCAAGAAGAAGAAGATATCTAGCTGCAGGGGCCTCAAGGGAGGATTGTTTACAAGGTAGACAGGTACTCACACAAGTCAAAGCATGCTAAATGTTCTTCATGAGACAGTTGAAAAAAGAGTAATTTTGTATCCATCAATCAGTCACAAACTCAACCCCTCATCCACCATCCATTCATCTAATGTGAAGAACTGACTCATTGGAAAAGACCTTGATGCTGGGAAAGATTAAAAGCAGGAGGAGACGGGGATGACAGACAATTAGATGGTTGGATGGCATTACTGACTTGATGGACATGGGTTTGAGCAAGCTCTGGGAGTTGGTGATGGGCAGGGAAGCCTGGTATGCTGCAGTCCATGGGGTCGCAAAGACTCAGACATGACTGAGAGACTGAACTGAACTGAACAAATCATTGACAAACAAGTCTAATTAAAGAAGTCTCAGATACAATATTGTTGAGGGCATTCTAGAGGCCAAACAGATAAAAGTATAATTAATTTCAAGTAAGAGCTGTTTCTCAGATTTAAACAAACATTGTATCTGAGTTATTCTTCATTTAAATGCCTGAATGCAAATTCTACTTGTCAGATTATTTCCTGAGGACTTCAGGAAGTCCTCAGATTATAGCAATTGTACCTTCTATTTGCCTGATTACCCTGTGTGTGTGTGTGTGTGTGTGTGTGTGTGTATGTTTGCATATATCTGCTCATGTATGTACTATATACATGCACACCTAAGTATAATACAGATTTGTATACATGTGTACACACAAATGTCTATATCTATATGTATAATATATGCATGTGCATATGTTTATAAGATACAAGTGAAGAATTTTTATTTTTGGATTCAGCAATAGAATTGGTCATATATACATATATATGAAGATGACTTTCAGCTGGAAAAAGTATTTGAGACTCAGCAGTGGAACTGATCCCAGCTTAAACCTTTAAGTAACATAATATATATTTCTGTATTTTGCTTGTGCATCCCTTGTATTCTATTACTTACTTATAGAAAGTAAATACTAAGACTGAAAAAATTGTTAACAACTGGTAATATTGATCACAAATACCGTCTCTCCTTCTAAATGACCCCAGTGATCCTTTTCTTTTAGGACCAGCTGTTCAAGTCCACTCTATTTCACTTAGTCCTTCCTAGAAAGACAGGTTCAAACAGATCCCCTTACTCTTTTGAACTTGCAAATATTTAATGTCAATTTAGGCCTTGATAAACTAACGTTGTGAAAAAGCAATGTTGCTTAAAACAAAATAGTGCATTAAAAAAGGAGCTGTTGATTCTATTTAGTCAATATGCTTTTAGTTTAGTGCCCAAATTATTACTTTTTGCAGAGGGAAATTTACTTGAGACAGATATCAAACCATACTTAATAGAATCAAAAAAACTATGTAATAGTTTTATGTAACCTATGTAATAGGTTATTTACATAACCTATAAATATAAATACTTTAAAATCTCTGGTTTTATTGGGCTATTACTACTTGAGGAATATTGAATTAGGCAGTGTAACTACCAACATGAACTCAGTACTTACAAGTTATGAGTTACACTTTCATGGACTTTCTGTGGAATGACTAGATGACAAACCCATTATATACAAATTGTTGATCCTTAAAGAATTTTTCTTTCTTAATAGAAAGGCTTAGCACAAATCCACATCAGTATATGCAAATTATGAAATGCGTGTGTATACACGCATACATTTTGTTTTGCAAGAGACAGGACTGGTTTATGTGTACAGTCTTGGTTTGATTATTAAAGTACCTTGTTCCATGCACACACACATATGCACACACACATATGTATATGTGTATGTATGTGTGTGTGTTAGTCGCTCAGTCATGTCCAACTTTTTGTGACCCCAAGGAGTAGCCCGCCAGGCTGCTCTGTCCATGGAATTCTCCAAGCAAGAACACTGGAGTGGTTTGCCATTTCCTTCTCCATGTATATATGAACAAATGAAATAGCTAACACATTTTATCACTTTCCTCTCTGATGCTACTCCTTTTCATGTGGATTCTTATTTTTATATGAAGCTATACACATATGCACATATGCATGCACATACACACTGCTGCTGCTGCTAAGTCGCTTCAGTCGTGTCCAACTCTGTGCGACCCCATAGATGGCAGCCTACCAGGCTCCCTCGCCCCTGGGATTCTCCAGGCAAGAACACTGGAGTGGGTTGCCATTTCCTTCTCCAATGCATGAAAGTGAAAAGTGAAAGGGAAGTCGCTCAGTCGTGTCCAACTCTTTGAGACCCCATGGACCACAGCCTACCAGGCTCCTCTGTCCATGGGATTTTCCAAGCAAGAGTACTGGAGTGGAGTGCCATCGCCTCATTGGAAAAGACTCTGATGCTGGGAGGGATTGGGGGCAGGAGGAGAAGGGGACAACAGAGGATGAGATGGCTGGATGGCATCACTGACTTGATGGATGTGAGTCTGAGTGAACTCCGGGAGTTGGTGATGGACAGGGAGTCCTGGCGTGCTGCGATTCATGGGGTGGCTAAGAGTCGGACACGACTGAGTGACTGAACTGAACTGAATTGAAGACCTATAGGTTATAACCCTGCAATGAGAATGTTTCTGGGGCTGCTAAATGGAGCTAGAAGTCTACCTCCTTGTGAGAAGTAGAGGGTAACTTATTTATAAATGTGTTTTGTGTACCTCAAGTAAGATTTGACTTAAGCAAGAGCCTTAAAGTAATGCATTAAAGGAATGGTGTTGGAAAATCAATTACAACATGATTTTTAGACAAAGTCATTTTTTCCAGACACTTTAACGAGTTAGGCATCACTGGGTGCTATATCAGTAATCTGGGAGAATAAAAGGCAATAATTATTTGTGAAATATTTTGAGGACTGTTTCTTCCCCATTTTGAATCAAAGGGAGAAGTTTGAAAAACTTGTAAAGATCTAGGAAACTAGTTACTGTGAATAGAGTAGCAACAACAAGTTTATTCTAAGCTCTAACTGATCTCCTAAAAATTATTTAGCATAGATGAACAACTGACATTGTATTCTTTTTTATCTACAACTATAGTGGGAGGGGGGTTCATGTTTGGGAACGCATGTACACCCGTGGTGGATTCATGTCAATGTATGGCAAAACCAATACAGAATTGTAAAGTAAAATAAAAAATAAATAAATAAATAAATAAAATAAAATAATCAAACATGTATCCATTGTCCCACATGAATCAATTCAAGACTCCTGTTCTTCCCATCTGCTACTACCAATCCCATCAGCTTTCCTCTAAGTTTTTCATCTCTTCCACTACTAGGTATTCTGTTTCCAGAAGTTTATAAAACAGAAAATTGCTATTTCTACTGCTTGACAGGCAAGTTTGTGAGATAAAGTAGCAAATTGCATGATTGCTAACCCAAAATGAGAAGTGGCAAAGTGGAAGAGAATAGTGGTGATAAAGTTTGGGCATCAGAGTTCAACTATTTTAAATAACTTACTATTCATTTTTATCACCATCAGTTTTATGCTTTGCCTATATAATGGGTTTTAAATGTATTTGCTAGAAGGAATGAGAATCAAAACTTCATAAAAAGTTGGATTGTAGGACTGCTAACTAAGGAGAAAATATATATTAAATAGATACACAAAAGCAACAATAGAGAAACAAGAGTTTGTGGTTAAGACAGTTCTGAAGGAGACATAAAGAATTTTGTGTATATATGTGTACACTGTTTTTTTTTTTTCATTAATGATATAATCAATTTAGAGATTTCCCTCCATCTGTCCCATATAGCATGCTCTATATACAGAATATGATTTGAAAGGCACACCACAATGGGGGCAGTAGATATCCATGTTTGAAAGCAAAGACTTTCTCTATTGCTCAGTTCTGACCCTATGGCAAGATGTGTTCCAAATCCCTAACAATCAGCACACACATTCTTAAGATGGCCTTTGCTTACACTGCAAAATCAAAACAGAGTTAATGCTTCATTAATGTAGTTCCAAAGTGACAAATTATGAATGATAAAATGATTGCTCATATACATAATTCTTTAACATGATTTATTTGACATAAACACAGTGTGCCACAGGAATGACAAAATAATTGACAAGTTATTTTCAAAATGAGAATTACTATGTTAAGTTGGGTGCCATTTAAAACTTGATTCTGAATTCAAAGGCTTAGTAGTGAAAATTACTTCAAGGATTTAAAAAGTCATTTCATTTCTGCATGCATTTGCATATATAAGTAACTGTATGTAACTTTTTATACATTTGTTAATGGAAACTTTTGTATATTGTATTTTCAAAATGCTCAACAGATGTTACTGTTTGTTTCTTTGCAAGTTGAGAGAATTAAGTTCAGTTCAGTCGCATCGCTCAGTCATGTCCGACTCTCTGCAACCCCATGAATTGCAGCATGCCAGGACTCCCTGTCCATCACCAACTCCTAGAATTCAGTCAAACTCAATTCCAAGGAGTTGGTGATGCCATCCAGCCATCTCATCCTCTGTTGTCCCCTTCTCCTCCTGCCCCCAATCCCTCCCAACATCAGAGTCTTTTCCAATGAGTCAACTCTTCACCTGAGGTGGCCAAAGTACTGGAGTTTCAGCTTTAGCATCATTCCTTCCAAAGAACACCCAGGACAGATCTCCTTTAGGATGGGCTGGTTGGATCTCCTTGCAGTCCAAGGGACTCTCAAGAGTCTTCTCCAACACCACAATTCAAAAGCATCAATTCTTCGGTGCTCAGCTTTCTTCACAGTCCAACTATCACACCCATACATGACTACTGGAAAAACCAGAGCCTTGACTAGATGGACCTTTGTTGGCAAAGTAATGTCTCTACTTTTGAATATGCTATCTAGGTTGGTCATAACTTTCCTTCCAAGGAGTAAGCATCTTTTAATTTCATTGCTGCAGTCACCATCTGCAGTGATTTTGGAGCCCCCCCAAAAATAAAGTCTGACACTGTTTCTACTGTTTCCCCATCTATTTCCCATGAAGTGATGGGACCAGATGCCATGATCTTCATTTTCTGAATATTGAGCTTTAAGCCAACTTGTTCACTCTCCTCTTTCACTTTAATCAAGAGGCTTTTTAGTTCCTCTTCACTTTTTGCCATAAGAATGGTGTCTTCTGCATATCTGAGGTTCTTGATATTTCTCCCAGCAATCTTGATTCCAGCTTGTGCTTCTTCCAGTCCAGTGTTTCTCATGATGTACTCTGCATAGAAGTTAAATAAGCAGGGTGACAATATACAGCCTTGACGTACTCCTTTTCTTATTTGGAATCAGTCTGTTGTTCCATGTCCAGTTCTAACTGATGCTTCCTGACCTGCATACAGGTTTCTCAAGAGGCAGGTCAGGTGGTCTGGTATTTCCATCTCTTTCAGAATTTTCCACAGTTTATTGTGATCCACACAGTCAAAGGCTTTGGCATAGTCAATAAAACAGAAATAGATGTTTTTCTGGAACTCTCTTGCTTTTTCCATGATCCAGCAGATTTGACAATTTGATCTCTGGTTCCTCTGCCTTTTCTAAAACCAACTTGAACATCTGGAAGTTCACGGTTCATGTATTGCTGAAGCCTGGCTTGGAGAATTTTGAGCATTACTTTACTAGCATGTGAGATGAGTGCAATTGTGCGGTAGTTTGAGCATTCTTTGGCATTGTCTTTCTTTGGGATTGGAATGAAAATTGACCTTTTCCCATCCTGTGGCCACTGCTGGGTTTTCCAAATTTGCTGGCATATTGAGTGCAGCACTTTCACAGCATCATCTTTCAGGATTTGAAATAGCTCAACTGGAATTCCATCACCTTCACTAGCTTTGTTCATAGTGATGTTTTCTAAGGCCCACTTGACTTCACATTCCAGGATATGTGGCTTTAGGTGAGTGATCCCAGGATCGTGATTATCTGGGTCATAAAGATCTTTTTGTAGAGTTCTTCTGTGTATTCTTGCCACCTCTTCTTAATAGCTTCTGCTTCGGTCAGGTCCATACCATTTCTGTCCTTTATCGAGCCTATCTTTGCATGAAATGTTCCCTTGGTATCTCTAATTTTCTTGAAGAGATCTCTAGTCTTTCCCATTCTGTTGTTTTCTTCTGTTTCTTTGCATTGATCCCTGAGGAAGTCTTTCTTATCTCTTCTTGCTATTCTTTGGAACTCTGCATTCAGATGCTTATATCTTTTCTTTTCTCCTTTGCTTTTGGGTTCTCTTCTTTTCACAGCTATTTATAAAGCCTCCCCAGACAACCATTTTGCTTTTTTGCATTTCTTTTCCGTGAAGTTGACAGTAAATTATCACTCTGTTTAGGAATAAAAAGTAAGTGTCTTGCAAATAGTAACCTCCTAACAAATATTAGGTTATTTCAAGAATAAATGAATTTTACACTTCTAAGACTTTTTTTTTTTTTACTATTTTATCAATTATACATCAAAATATATTTTGCTTGTTTGCCATAAATCTAAACACATTCTCAAAAGGTCTGGGTTGTAATATGCTTATATTATAGATATTTGAAGAATAACTCTAAAAAGTCTTGCTATCGCTCCATACAAAATCACTGCAGATGGTGACTGCATCCATGAAATTAAAAGGTGCTTACTCCTTGGAAGGAAAGTTATGACCAACCTAGACAGCATATTTAAAAGCAGAGACATTATTTTGCCAACAAACACCATCTAGTCAAGGCTATGGCTTTTCCAGTGGTCATGTATGGATGTGAGAGTTGGACTACAAAGAAAGCTGTGTGTCGAAGAATTGATGCTTTTGAATTGTAGTGTTGGAGAAGACTCTTGAGAGTCCCTTGGACTGCAAGGAGATCCAACCAGTCCATCCTAAAGGAGATCAGTCCTTGGTGTTCATTTGAAGGACTGATGTTGAAGCTGAAACTCTAATACTTTGGCCACCTGATGTGAAGACCTGACTCCTTGGAAAAGACCCTGATGCTGGGAAAGTTTGAAGGCAGGAAGAAAAGGGAATGACAGAGGATGAGATAGTTGGATGGCATCACTGACTCAATGGACATGAGTTTGGGTAAAGTCCAGGGGTTGGTGATAGACAGAGAGTTCTGCCGTGCTACAGTCCATGGGGTGGCAAAGACTCAGACACGACTGAGCAACTGAACTGAACTGAACTGAACATATAATAAAGAGACTATTCCAGTGCTCTGAGGACAACTGCAAATGAGAATTGCCAAATAACCTGAATATTAGTGCATGATCATAAATTAGCATTTCAGCTCAAAGTCAAGAGATCTCATCCTGTACTTTGTGTGTTACTCACCCAGAGAGTTGAAGGAAACCTGGATAATATACACACTTTTCCCTTTAATATTTTCAGTGAAATATCCAATATTTTGATACTAATCCTACAAAGTATGCTTAATTTATGCACATGGAATAAGACTTTAATTTCTGGTTTGGCAACATATTGGTTTCTCTTTAAGATTCTCTAAGAGGGAAGAAAACAAAAACTATTGTAAAGAATATAATGCTTTTGAAATCTTTAATTTAGCTTTTCTATATGATTACCAGTTGTCTACTCAAATGAAATAACTCATTTCTCCTTTATTAAATAAGCTTACTGAATTTAAATGATGGTAAACAACCACAGTTGAATAAGTAGAATTTGGGAGATTTGATGTTTATTTTTTACTTTTCCTAATGTATAATCACTGTAATAATACTTAAAAGATTAAAAACTATAAAAAAACAACAAATTTTGATTTTAAATTATGAAATATTTAATAGAGAAAAAGACAAAGGCTTGTTTAATATCATCTAGTTTAAAGATTAAGCTATCATTCAATTTGAAAAAAACTTTTGCTATAATCTGGGTCAGTCAGTTCAGTCACTCAGTCATGTCTGATTCTTTGCGACCCCATGAATTGCAGCATGCCAGGCCTCCCTGTCCATCACCATCTCCCAGAGTTCACTTAAACTCACGTCCATAGAGTCAGTGATGCCGTCCAGCCACCTCATCTTCTGTGGTCCTGTTCGCCTCCTGCCCCCAATCCCTCCCAGCATCAGAGTCTTTTCCAATGAGTCAACTCTTCGCATGAGGTGGCCAAAGTACTGGAGTTTCAGCTTTAGCATCATTCCTTCCAAAGAACACCCAGGGTTGATCTCCTTCCGAATGGACTGGTTGGATCTCCTTGCAGTCCAAGGGACTCTCAAGAGTCTTCTCCAACACCACAATTCAAAAGCATCAATTATTCGGTGCTCAACTTTCTTCACAGTCCAAATCTCACATCCATACATGACTACTGGAAAAACCATAGCCTTGACTAGATGGACCTTTGTAGGCAATGTAATGTCTCTACTTTTGAATATGCTATCTAGGTTGGTCATAACTTTTCTTCCAAGGAATAAGCATCTTTTAATTTCATGGCTGCAATCACCATCTGCAGTGATTTTGGACCCCCCCCCCCAAATAAAGTCTGACACTGTTTCCACTGTTTCCCCATCTATTTCCCATGAAGTGATGGGACCAGATGCCATGATCTTCGTTTTCTGAATGTTGAGTTTTAAGCCAACTTTTGCACTCTCCTCTCACTTTCATCAAGAGGCTTTTTAGTTCCACTTCAGTTTCTGCCATTAGGGTGGTGTCATCTGCATATCTGAGGTTATTTATAATCTGGGTATATATTATTAAAAAAAAAAAAAGAGAGAGAGCCCATTCCCTAATTGTGTCCTTGTTTCTTCTGTTTGGAAATCACTGTAGCTATTCTTGACCATACTCATAAATTTCAAGACTATTTCATCAATTTGTGAAATTATTCCAGTTACTATGGGATTTCCATCATCATAATAATGACAGCCTTGAACACATATAGCTTTCCATGTATTTAGGTCCACTTGTACTTTCAAGAAAATGTCCTATTTTTTCCAAAGTTTTACATATTTTGATATTTCTAGATGATTTTTATTGGGTTTCAGCTGATTTTTTTTTAATTTAGTTATCACATTCCCAATATCCTATTTCAAAAATTTTATTTATTATATATTTCTTAATTTTATTCCTTTTTTCCTTGACTTTTATTGATCAACTATTTGTTAATCACTTTTTGAAAGATGCACATCTCTATAATACTATTTAATAGCTATGTTTGAATTTAATAAAGGTATTCAATTTCTCAAACTCCTAATATAATCAATATCTCTTATCACCCTTTGAAAAAAATTCACAGGAATTTTAAAATACTTCAACACAATTTTCTTTCTTTCAGCTATGCTATCTGGAGTTTGAGATCCATTATGTTTTCAACTTTAAATAAGACTTTATTTTTATTCAGTGAATGATTACATTTACCAAAATTTTTCTTTTTTTTTTTTGCTAAACTTGCTACATGCATCTTAACCTTTCCTCCTATCTTTATTCCCCCCCCATCTTTACATATTGATATTTTTGTAATTCATTTGGTGGGAACACATGAGTGATATCCACTCTTTAAGATATCTCTGTATTACCCTCATTCATTTATGATAACTGATCTGGGTATAGAATTCTAGTTCAACAAATATTTTCTTCCAGTTTTTAGTGAGAATACTGATGATAATGTAATTAGTATGTTTTGTAAATAATTGTGTTATCTCTAGTTACTGTGATCTATATTTCTTTGATAATATGTGATTATTTCTGTTTTTGATAATATGGATTTTATTTTTTTTAATATCTTGCTTTAGACTCAGCATGTGCCTTTGTATGAAGACTCCTATTTTTCTTCAGATCTAGATACTTTTTAAATATTTGGCACTTCTAATGCCTTTCTCTATTCTACCTTCTGGCACTCAATAAATCAATTCCTTAGAGGTTCTCAGTTTTATGCAAGGAGTTCAGTTGGGATTCTGCCTTGATTATGCTTAAGATAATTTGTCTTGCCTTCACCATTGTGAAAGATCAACTGTCAATTCAGATATCATGGTGCTAATGCATTGTTGTCACTTGAATTTCTCCTGATATCGTTTTATTTTTAGAATTAAAATTATATTTGTCTCCATGGCATTCTATATATTTTTGGTCAAAATAAGACCAAATCCAACAACTCCTTTTGCATCTGCCTGCAAGGCAGGAGACTCAGGTTTGATCCTTTGGTTGGGAAGATCCTCTGGAGAAGGAAATGGCAATCTACTCCAGTATTCTTTCTAGGGAAATTCCATGGACAGAGGAGCCCAGCAGGCTACAGTTCAAGGGGTCACAAAGAATAGGATAAGACTAAGTGACTAACACTTGTTTTAGAAAAGAGCAAATACAATCATCTCCTTTTGCCATACAAAATATTTACTCACGTGATTTTCTAAAATACAAATTCTTAAAAGATAGAAAATATTTCAATTTTTTTCAAATGAAAAAGTAAGCCCCAAGGCCAAAACATATCAAACTTCATAATTTATTACTTCTTGTCATACACCTTATTTTCAACTTAGTAAATTTAAAGATTTGTTGGCTTTTCTCCCTAGTATTCCCAGCAGGTTGACTGTGTCTTTTTCTTTTTTAAATACCCTTTAACCTAACTGTTTAGGAAAGACAAGGCAACTTCTTAAAATTCTGCCTGTATTCTCAGGAAATGTCATTCATTTGGCAGGGTTCCCAATGTGTAGCACAGCTTGATGCCCCTGAACAGTCCCCCAAACATCCAGGCTTTACACTAGAAGCTCTTTCAATGACAGGCATTCATTTATCTGAACTTATTCTGAACTTAGTGAATCTGTTGTGTGAGTTTTTGTTTTGTTTTGTTTAATGTACTCTGAGAGGCGCATTCTGACATCTTTCTGACCAGTCATTATTTCTTCTCTTTAAGTTGTTCTATGCAAGAGAATAATTTTAAGGAAATTTCTTTTCTTTATATTTTAATGGAAGCTTTAAAATATTTGAATGAAAAAGGCTTTAAAACATTTTTGGCCGTGTCCTTGCTTTAGAGTTGGCATTTGTCTTTGTCTAACCAGTAGGTAGAAGGCAATGGCACCCCACTCCAGTACTCTTGCCTGGAAAATCCCAGGGATGGAGGAGTCTGGTAGGCTGCAGTCCATGGGGTCGCTAAGGGTCCGACAGGACTGAGCAACTTCACTTTCACTTTTCACTTTCATGCCTTGGAGAAGGAAATGGCAACCCACTCCAGTACTCTTGCCTGGAGAATCCCAGGGACGGGGGAGCCTGCTGGGCTGCCGTCTATGGGGTCTCACAGAGTCGGACACGACTGAAGTGACTTAGCAGCTTAGCAGAGCTTAAAGTTCACTTTTATTTAAGTATGAGAGAGAAAAGAAGGACAAAGAAAAAATTACATGGTGTAAATTTTAATGTTGAAATTTTACATAGAAACATTCTGAGACCTTTTAAATAACTACATAAGAAGATTTTTAAATCAAATCAAAATTTCACAATTCAGTTCAGTTCAGTTCAGTCGCTCAGTCATGTCGGATTCTTTGCGAACCCATAAATTGCAGCACGCCAGGCCTCCCTGTCCATCACCATCTTCCGGAGTTCACTCAGACTCACGTCCATTGAGACCGTGATGCCATCCAACCATCTCATCCTGGGTCATCCCCTTCTCCTGCCCCCAATCCCTGCTAACATCAGAGTCTTTTCCAATGAGTCAACTCTTCGCATAAGGTGGCCAAAGTACTGGAGCTTCAGCTTTAGCATCATTGCTTCCAAAGAAATCCCAGGGCTGATCTCCTTCAGAATGGACTGGTTGGATCTCCTTGCAGTCCAAGGGACTCTCAAGAATCTTCTCCAACACCACACTTCAAAAGCATCAATTCTTTGGCACTCAGCCTTCTTCACAGTCCAACTCTCACATCCATACATGACCACTGGAAAAACCATAGCCTTGACTAGACGGACCTTAGTTGGCAAAGTAATGTCTCTGCTTTTGAATATACTATCTAGGTTGGTCATAACTTTTCTTCCAAGGAGTAAGCATCTTTTAATTTCATGGCTGCAGTCACCATCTGCAGTGATTTTGGAGCCCCAAAAAATAGAGTCTGACACTGTTTCCACTGTTTCCCCATCTATTTGCCATGAAGTGATGGGACCAGATGCCATGATCTTCGTTTTCTGAATGTTGAGCTTTAAGCGAACTTTTTCACTCTCCTCTTTCACTTTCATCAAGAGGCTTTTTAGCTCCTCTTCACTTTCTGTCATAAGGGTGGTTTCATCTGCATACCTGAGGTTATTGATATTTCTCCCAGCAATCTTGATTCCAGCTTGTGTTTCTTCCACAATTATGGATTGTAAAAAGTTGTAGTGCACCTATGTTGACATGATATTATAAATTTAGTATGCTATACATTTTTATTTACTAACAAAATCTTACTTTATACAGAAAAAATTACTTTAGAAGCTGGAGCTCTAGATCAAAAATCTGTATCTCCTATTTACTGCTTGTGAAATATGAGCAAACAACCTCTCTGTGTCTCTTTATTGCCAATTTTATAATAAAGATTAAGTAGTGTAGTAATGTTAGTCACTCAGTCATGTCTGATTGTTTGCAACCATAATACTTAATTCAGAATAATTTGGTAGAATGAATTAATCCATGTACAATGTTTCAAATTGTGATTTGTACCCAGTTAATACCCAGTGAGTATATGTTAGCTCTTAGTTGGTACTAATGTTTCTAGGCTTCATTCATCCATGTCCATCAGTTGCAAACAACATTGCTTTTGTTGTTCTTTTTACATTTTTTTTTGTTTTGAATACATAACAACATACATATGGCAGAGTTAGCAAAATAATATATCAAAATATATATGGAGAAAGCTTATTATTACCCCTCTACCCATGTATCCTACTTTATCTCAACTCCTACCTTGGGTAACTTTTTTTTTTTTCTTTTTAAACCTTTTATTTTGTATTTGGGTGTAGTTGATTTACAATATTGTGATAGTTTCAGGTGCACAACTGAAGAGACTCAGCCATACATATCAGTTCAGGTCAGTTCAGTCGCTCAGTCATGTCTGACTCTTTGTGACCTCATGAATCACAGCACAGCATGCCTCCCTGTCCATCACCAACTCCTGGAGTTTACCTAAACTCATATCACTTGAGTCAGTGATGCCATCCATCTCAACTTCTGTTGTCCCCTTCTCCTTCTGCCCTCAATCTTTCCCAGCATCAAGGTCTTTTCAAATGAGTCAGCTTGGCCATCAGGTGGCCAAAGTATTGGAGTGTCAGCCATACATATAAATGTACCCATTATTTCCCAAACTCTGCTCCCAACTAAGCTTCCATATACATATACCATCGAACAGAATTCCATGTGCTATACAGTAGGCTCTTGTTAGTTGTCCATTCTAAAAATAACAGTGTGTACATGCCCATGCCAAACTCCCTAAGCATGCCTTCCTCACATCCTTCCCCAAGGCAACCAAAAGCTCCTACTTTAAGTCTATGAGTTTCTTTCTGTTTTGTAAATAAATTCATTTGTATCATTTCTTTTTAGATTCTACATATAAGGGATGTCATATAAGGGATTTCTCCTTCTCTGTCTTACTTCATTCATTATGACAATCTCCATCCATGTTGTGCAAATGTGACTGCTTTTATTAATTTTTTTAACATTTTATTTTATATTAGAATATATTTCATTAGCAATGCTGTGATAGTTTCAGGTAGACAGTAGAGTGATTCTTTTATATATATATATACACACATATATATATATATTATTTTTCAAATACTTTTCCCATAGTAATATATTTGTGAACATTAACACAGCTTCCTGAGCATTGCAGTACATTCACTGATTTGTCTTATGACCCAGCATTAATAAAAGAGAAAGACTAATAACTGTCAACAAAACAGCTAAAAAAAAAAAAAAAAAAAAGCTGCAGCTTTTATAAACTCTAAGTATAATTTAAGTAAACTAAGCTGTTAAGGAGAAAATTAGCATTCTCTAGCAACAAAATCAAAATTGAACTTCTGATATTTACTCTTGTACTATATTTTGCAAGAACCACACTGCTGGGTTAACATTCTTTAAGCCATACATGAAAAAATATTTTTAAAGATTTTATTAAAATTAAAAAATACTAACCTTGACAGGAAATATCCACTCCATAACTATTAAGTGCCAAGAGCTGTGCTGGATCCTAGTTAGGATGATTTACATCTTCATAGAATGGATTTACAGGCCAGTCTTTGCAGAATCCAGCTCCTAGTTAAGAACCTATCTGATTTTTCAAGCTTGACTATAGGCCTGACAAAGATGTCCCCTGGAAAGTCTCATGGGGAAAATCTGCTTTCCCCATGCCAAATATGGTGCACAGCCCAGGCACTATAGTCTCTGAGAGGAGTTGTGTTCAAGGACACAGACTAGCCAGTCACACTGTTTCCAGTATTTGGGCTCCCATTCTAAGCACTTTCATTCCTAGGTCTCTTAACTAAGGCCTTGGCCAGAGATATTCTTCAGGTGCTTCTGCTGATGCTTCCTTAGAGACACAGAAAGGAGGCTTCATTGAAGAACGTTTCTTACCATTTTAACTCAGTACCTAGTACCTTGCCACTCTTGATCCTTTGTCTTTTATCTTCTCGCCACACCCAGGTCCATAAAACAACTGTAACATTTTTCTTTGGATTTCCTCAACAGTGAGATAATCCCCCCTGCCTGTACTGATCCCCCTGATCCCCACCAGTGCCCTGCTGTATGGAGAAAAATGGAACAGAGAGTTGATCATTTTTCCAGTTTCAAATTCTGGCTTATACCACTGTAGTAAGTGTTAAAGACTTAACTTTATTTTGGATTTGTGGCTTTAATTAAATACTCTGATACCTGGAAATTCAGCTCACATAAATACACTTCTTTTAGCTCAACTCAGTCCTAAGATTATATACCTCCTAATGTTATCAGTAACTACTCATTTTCCCTCAGGAAGATGTTGTAAGATTGAGAGCCCAGTTTTGCCAGAACACAACATTGGCAGAATATTGGAAAATTTATTTGAAATACTCTGATTTAAGAACAAAGTACAAGCAGCATGGTACAGATCACATTTTTTAAAAGTGTCCTGAATTTGGCAGTGTTTTGAACTCTTTTAACTAAGAGATGAAATATAGTCATATTTTCCAAAGAAATCCATTTATTAGTTGAAATTTGAGGATGCAAAAGATCTGTAGGTACACATGTTCCTATTTTTTGAGTACAATGATGCTGGAATAACCAGGTTGATTTGTCCTATTAATAAATTTAAGAAGATTCATTAGATAGGTTGAATCTAACAGAAGCAGAAGATATTAAGAAGAGATGTCAAAAATACACAGAACTATACAAAAGAGATCTTAATAACCCAGATAACCACGATGCTGTGATCATTCACCTAGAGCCAGACATCCTGGAGTGTGAAGTCAAATGGGCCTATGAACAAAGCTAGTGGAGCTCATGGAATTTCAGCTGAGCTTTTTCAAATTCTAAGAGATGATGCTGTGAAAATGCAGCACTCAATATGCCAGCAAATTTGGAAGACTCAGCAGGAGTCACAGGACTGTAAAATGTCAGTTTTCATTCCAATCCCAAAGAGAGGCAATGCCAAAGAATGTTCAAACTACTGTACAATTGCACTCATTTCACATGCTAAAAATGTAATGCTCAAAATTCTCCAAGCCAGGCTTCAACAGTACATGAACCATGAACTTCTGATGTTCAAGCTGGTTTTAGAATAGGCAGAGGAACCAGAGATCAAATTGCCAACATCTGTTGGATCATAGAAAAAGGAAGAAGATTCCAGAAAAGCATTTTCTGCTTCCTTGACTACGCTAAAACCTTTGACTATGTGGATCAAAACAAACTGTTGAAAATTCTTACAGAGATGAGAATACCAGAACACCTTACCTGCCTCCTGAGAAACCTGTATGCAGGTCAAGAAGCAACAGTTAGAATGGGACATGGGACAATGGACTGTTTCCACACTGGGAAAGGAATACATCAAGGCTTTACATTGTCACCTTGCTTATTTAACTTATATGCAGAGTACATCATAAGAAATGCTGGGCTGGATGAAGCTGTAATCAAGATTGCTGGGAGAAACATCAATAACCTCAGATATGCAGATACCACCCTCAATCCTAAAATAAATGAACCCTGAGTATTCATTGGAAGGACTGATGCTGAAGCTGAAGCTCCAATACTTTGGCCACATGATGTGAAAAGCCAACTCATCAGAAAAGACTCTGATGCTGGGAAAGATTGAAGGCAGGAGGAGAGGTGAGCAACATAGAATGAGATGGTTGGATGACATCACCGACGCAAAGGACATGAGTTTGAGCAAGCTCTGGGAGACGATGAAGGACAGGGAAACCTGGCATGCTGCAGTCCGTGGGGTTTCAAAGAGTCAGACATGACTGAGTGAGAAACAACAATCAGGTAAGTTGAGCTAATGATATGGGCATCAAAAATACAAGAATTACTCTGTTTTACTAATATATTCATATTAACTTTTCAATCATAGCAATTTATTAGTATCTATTATGGTAAAAAATGAGAATAATTCATAAAATTAAAGGTTTAATATTAAATTTTGAAGTTTTGTTATTTTATTGTTTTATGTCAATTTGTGCATGATTGCAAACTCCTGTAGATAAAAATTGGTCCTTTGTATGTGGAAGCCACATTCATGGATTTAACCAACTGTGGATCAAAAAATATCCAGGGGATAAAAATTCCAGAAAGTTCCAAAAAGCAGAATTTGAATTGGCCATGTGCCAGCAACTGTTTTTATAACATTTATATTGTATTGGATATCATAAGTAATCTTAAAATGCTTTAAAGTATACAATACAGAAATAAGTACATAGGTTATATGCAAATACTATGACATTTTATATAATGGACTTGAGCACCTGTGAATTTTGGTATCAATGAGGAGTCTTAGAGCCAATCCTTTGGATATGAAGGGAAGACTGTAGTCATTGTTACTGTTATGAAGATTTTCATCAGCTTAAGCTTGTGTGATTGAAACCTATCTAGTAACTCTTCCTTTACAGGTACCAGGTGGCAGCTATAATTCAGCACGTGATGGTGGTTTAGTTGGTAATTTGTGTCACACTCTTATGACCCTATGTATTGTATCCTTCCAGGCTTCTCTGTCTAGGATTTCTCTCTCTAGCATTTCCCCAGCAAGATTACTGGAGTGGGTTGCCATTTTCTTTTCCAATAACTTATGATATATCTCTTGAACTACTCTTTTAAAATTAAAATTTTGAGCACTTCTGGAAGACCTTAGAATTTCCATAGCATAAAAAATATATTATTATTCATGTTGTGGTTTGACAGAAAAGAACAAAATTCTGTAAAGCAATTATTCTTCAATTAAAAAAATAAATTTAAATATATATTATTATTATTATCATGGGAAACCCCTTTCTATGTAGCTATTAACCTGTGGTTATTACAGGAACAATATAAAAATGAGGAAATTTTAATTGTACACATCAACATTATTTGATACTTGGCATGACTAAGAGAACATATTTCATCTCCAGAGTATAAAATAATCTTTCAAAATGTGTAACCACCTCTTCTGTAGTTGTCTTAAGTCCTTTCTCCAAATTCATAATTGAACTCTTAAGGACTAGAATTCACAATCAAAAGTGAAATACCTTAAGAATAAGAAAGAAAAGAAATATTTTTAACTGGTAGATATCAGAGGTAAGTTGAAAAATTAGATAATGAGAATAGCAAGTCTGCATCTCAGCTTGGAAAACAACATGAAGCAGACAGTTAATGCTTTTTTTTTATATGACTGACCTACTGCTCTCAGCTTCAACCTGTAGAAGTGGTCATATCTCAAACTGTTTCTGTCCTCACTTCCCAAATACATATATATATACATGAAATTTAATATAGGAATTGACTTGAAGGGTTATAAAAGCCAAAAATTCCCACAATCTGCCATCTGCAAGCTGGAAAACCAGAAAATCCAGTTGTATAATTCAGTTGGAGTTCAAAGGCATGAGAACAGGGAGGTCCAAGGTGCAAGGGCAGAAGATGGATGTCCCAACTCCAGAAGAGAGAATTCAGCTTTTGCCCCCCACAGATTGAATTCTACTCACCCATACTGGTAAAGGATTCACAGACACTGGAAGTCTCTTTCTAGTCAAGTGAAGTTCACAAATGAAACTAACCACCTTAGTTTGTATTACTATAACCATAATTTTGTTTGCTACATGATTTAAGAAACTAAAACATTAAAGCAAACTGTTATTAGTCTAAAAGCTAGTTTTATGTACTTTGGTTTGTAAGTCCATGTTTTGTTTCCTATATAATTTAAGAGACTGATGCATTTAAAAGTGATTATTTGCTTATGTTTTGGAACACATAATGTATAAAGATGTAATTTTGTGACATCAATAATCAAAAGAAAGGATGAGGACAGATCTGTAGAAAAGCAGATATTTTTTATATTATTGACGTTAAGCTGGTTTAAGATCAAATTAGAGTGTTATAACTTTAGGATGTTAAATGTAATCTCCATGGTAACCACAAAGAAAAGAGCTACACAATATATAGAAGAGGAAATGAGAAAGGAAGTTAAACATTTCACTACAAAAAAAAAAAAAAAACTAGTTACTTTTGGAGAGGGGTTCAGGATGGCTCTGTGGAAAGACCCTGAACTCACCTTCTCGCACAGACATGTCAGATGTACTTCAATAGATAGAACAATTCCTCCTAGGGAAGAACTAAAGGATGACTAAACAGAATCTGTACAACAAATGACAGAATAATGACAGAGACTGGTAGAAGAAATGGAGAAACTGTAGGGATGGAAACGTCACCCATACAGAAAGGGATATCATTGTGGGGATGATCTGCAGACATGTTCACCCAGGGCCATAGCAGAAAAACAGCAGCTTAAAGGGCACTAGACTATATATATATGTATTTATATAAAGGAAATCCATGTACTAACCCTAGAGTCTCTGCCAAGTGGGTGAAGAACTGCTGGAATTCTCTCTAGAGACCAAAAGACATCAAAGAGCACCATTTCCCCCTTCCCTCTCTACCTCAACAGCATGGGCAGGGCAAACCCAGGGAACTTGAGCCCTGAAGCCATGTTTCCTGGGCCTCCAAAGCATGCCTGCTCCATCTCTTCTGCCATCCTTCCAATGCAGTCCCAGCATGGCACACCTGGGCAACCCTAGTCGTGGCCATTCTGGATTCAGTTGTCTGACCAAGGTGAACCCAATACATTACAAACTAAGGCTACCTGCTGATTTTTCAGCAGAAACTTTGCAGGCCAGAAAGGAATGAAATGATATATTTAAAATAATGAATGCTAAAAGAAATCTTATAATTAATACTCTACCTGACAAGGTTATCATTCATAATTGATGAGAGATAAAGAATTTCCCAAACAAGCAAAACTAAAGGGATTTATCACCACTTCACTACTAAATTGGCCTTGTAAGAAATGTTAAAGTTCTTCTTTAAGCAGAAAATACCATAAATCAGAAAATATATAGAAGAACAAAATCTCACTAATGAGCAAATATATAGCAAAGGCAGTGAATCAGTCACTTAAAAGGATAATATAAAGGTTAAAAGACAAAAATATAAAATCAACCATAACCAGAGCAAGTAGTTAGGATGTACACACAAAAAAATGATGCAAATCATGATGTCAAAAACATAAGCCTTGGTGAGAGAAGGGGAATAAAAATGCAATGATTTTAGAAAACATTCAGCTCTGGTAAGATGGCAGAGGAATAGGAAGAGAAGACCACTTTCTCCCTCACAAATTCCTCAAAAGATCATTTCAACGCAGAGCAAACTCCACAAAACAACCTCTGAATGCAGGCAGAGGACATCAGGCAACCAGAAAAGCAGACCATTGTCTTCAAAAACAGGTAGGAAAAAATATAAAAGACGAGAAAAGAGACAAAGGAGGTGGGGAGGGAGCTCCGTCCTGGGAAGGGAAGCCCGTCCTGGGAAGGGAATTCTAAGAGAGGTTTCCAAACACAAGGAAACAGTCTCCCTGCCGAGTCTGTGGCGAGCCTTGGAAACACAGAAGGCAACATAACAGGAAGGAAAAACAAATAAATAATTAAAACCAACAGATTACAAGCCCAACAGTAACTCCCCCAGCGGAAAAGCAGCGCAGATGCCTGCATCCACCACTAGCAAGTGGGGGCAGGGCAGGGAAGTGCGGGAGGCGCGGGCTGCCGTGCTCGGTAAGAAGCGGGCAGAACCGGAGCAATCGAACTTGGGCTAGCAAACCAGACTGGGGGATAGCTACCACGTGAAAAGCTGGAACATAAGACCCCGCCAGGACTGCGCACAGAACAAAGGATGGAACGGAAATAGCTGACTGCAGACCATCCCCCGCCAGGGACAGGCAGCCAGAGCTGTAAGGGCTGGAAAGGGGCAATCGCAGCCCCGGAGAGACTTTACCTAACAAACTGCAGGCAGGCTTCTTTGCTGAGACTTCAGGGGGTGGTGGACAGTCACCATCCGCCTCACAAAGAGCGCCAGCAGTACACCCAGAAAACTGAGCAGTAGAGACAGAGAAGGGGACAAGTCGCGGCGACTGCGCTCACCAAGCTCCTGAGCTGCTCAGACCTGGGAGGGGTGCAGAGCGCAGTCCCAAACAAGTCTGTGCCTCTGAGGGCTACCTGGGCGCCAAACCTGAGCGGCTTGGACCGGGGAGGTGCGCGCAGCCTGGGGCCGGCCTCGGACGGTTCCTGGCTGAGCACCGTGGAGCCGGAGCGGTTTGTGCACCGTGGGGGTGGACAGGTCCAGCAGGGCTGAGACGCTGTGTGCCCACGACAGTGCTATTTGTTTGCAGCATCCCCCCCTCCTCACAGCGCGACTGAACTAGTGAGCCTAAAAAAAAAAAAAAAAGTGTCCACCAACGCCCCCCTGTGTCAGGATGGAATTCAGACACTGAAGAGACCAGCAAACAGAAGAAGTTAAACAGAGGGAACCCCCCTGGAAGTGACCCCACACTGCCCATAAAATCAGAGAAGGGCCAGATATATCTTCACTATTTTTACAATCATTCCTTTTTTTTTTTTTCTTTTCTTCCTTTTTTTTTCCTAACTTTTTTTTAATTGTTAAGTCTTCTATTTCTCTACTTTTTATCTCTGTAACTTACTATTACTTTAAAAAAAAAATACTCTACCTTTTTAAGGCAAACACCATATATAGTCTTCACGTGGTTATTGTTGGTATTTCTTTTTTTAATCTTGTTTTTTTGTTTTGTTTTGTTTTTGTTTTCTTATTTTTTTTCTTATTATTTTTTTCTTTTCTCTTTCTTTCTTTTTTTTCCTTTCTTCCTCCTGCTTCTTCTCTTTAATATTGTATTTTTGAAAATCCCACCTCTACTCTAGGTTTTTAATCTTTGCTTTTCAGTTTTTGTTGTCAATCTTGTACATTTCATAACCCAGTTTTACCTGACAGCGAGATTACTGGCTTGACCACTCTCTCCTCCTTTTGGACTCTCCTTTTTCTCCACCAGGTGGCCTCTGTCTCTCCCCCCGCCTCATCTCTTCTATATCCAACTCTGTGATTCTCTGTGTGTTCTAGACGGTGGAGAACACCTAAGGAACTGATAACTGGCTGGACTTGTCTCTCTCCTTTTCATTCCTCTCTCTTACCCTCCTGGCCACCTCTGTCTACTTCCTCTCTCTCCTCTTCCCTGTATAACTCCGTGAATACCTCTGAGTGGTCCAGACTATGGAGCACACATAGGGAAGTGACTATTGACTAGCTTGCTCTCTCCTCTTTTGATCTCACCGCATCTCATTCCAGTCACCTCTAACTACCCCCTCCCTCTTCTCTTCTCCACGTAACCCAGTGAACCTCTCTGGGTGTCCCTCAATGTGGAGAAACCTTTCATCTTTAACCTAGATGTTTTATCATCAGTGCTGTACAGATGGAGAAGTCTAGAGACCATTGTAAAAATAAAACCGAAAACCAGAAGCAGGAGGCTTAAGTCCAAAGCTTGAGAACATCAGAGAACTCCTGAATTCAGGATACACTAAGCAATAGGAGCTCATCAAATGCCTCCATACCTACACTGAAACAAAGCTCCACCCAAGGGCCAACAAGTTCCAGAGCAAGACATATCACACAAATTCTCCAGCAACACAGGAACACACCCCAGAGCTTCAATATACAGGCAGCTCAAAGTTACTCCAAAACTTTAGACATCTCATAACCCATTACTGGTCACTCCACTGCACTCCAGAGAGAAGAAACCCAGCTCCACCCACCAGACCTCCAACACAAGCCTCCCTAACCAGGAAACCTTGACAACCCACTGATACAACCCCACCCACAGTGAGGAAGCTCCACAATAAAGAGAACTCCACAAATTACCAGTATATATAAAGGCCATCCCAAACGCAGCAATATAACCAAGATGAAGAGACAGAGGAATACTCAGCAGGTAAAGGAACAGGAGAAATGCCCACCAAACCAAACAAAAGAGGAAGAGATAGGGAATCTACCTGAGAAAGAATTCCGAATATTGATAGTGAAAATGATCCAAAATCTTGAAATCAAAATGGAATCACAGATAAATACCCTAGAGACAAGGATTGAGAAGATGCAAGAAAGGTTTAACAAGGACCTAGAAGAAATGAAAAAGAGTCAATATACAATGAATAACGCAATAAATGAGATCAGAAACACTCTGGAGGCAACAAATAGTAGAATAATGGAGGCAGAAGATAGGATTAGTGAAATAGAAGATAGAATGGTAGAAATAAATGAATCACAGAGGAAAAAAGAAAAACGAATTAAAAGAAATGAGGACAATCTCAGAGACCTCCAGGACAATATGAAACGCTCCAACATTCGAATTATAGGAGTCCCAGAAGAAGAAGACAAAAAGAAAGACCATGAGAAAATCCTTGAGGAGATAATAGTTGAAAACTTCCCTAAAATGGGGAAGGAAATAATCACCCAAGTCCAAGAAACCCAGAGAGTTCCAAATAGGATAAACCCAAGGCGAAACACCCCAAGACACATATTAATCAAATTAACAAAGATCAAACACAAAGAACAACTATTAAAAGCAGCAAGGGAAAAACAACAAATAACACACAAGGGGATTCCCATAAGGATAACAGCTGATCTCTCAATAGAAACTCTTCAGGCCAGGAGGGAATGGCAAGACATACTTAAAGTGATGAAAGAAAATAACCTACAGCCCAGATTACTATACCCAGCAAGGATCTCATTCAAATATGAAGGAGAAATCAAAAGCTTTACAGACAAACAAAAGCTGAGAGAATTCAGCACCACCAAACCAGCTCTCCAACAAATTCTAAAGGATATTCTCTAGACAGGAAACACAAAAAGGGAGTATAAACCCGAACCCAAAATAATAAAGTAAATGGCAACGGGATCATACTTATCAATAATTACCTTAAACGTAAATGGATTGAATGCCCCAACCAAAAGGCAAAGACTGGCCGAATGGATACAAAAACAAGAACCCTCTATATGCTGCTTACAAGAGACCCACCTCAAAACAAGGGACACATACAGACTGAAAGTGAAGGGTTGGAAAAAGATATTTCATGCAAATAGAGACCAAAAGAAAGCAGGAGTGGCAATACTCATATCCGATAAAATAGACTTTAAAACAAAGGCTGTGAAAAGAGACAAAGAAGGCCACTACATAATGATCAAAGGATCAATCCAAGAAGAAGATATAACAATTATAAATATATATGCACCCAATACAGGAGCACCACAATATGTAGGACAAACGCTAACAAGTATGAAAGGGGAAATTAACAACAACACAATAATAGTGGGAGACTTTAATACCCCACCCACACCTATGGACAGATCAACTAAACAGAAAATTAACAAAGAAATGCAAACTTTAAATGATACATTAGACCAGTTAGACCTAATTGATATCTATAGGACATTTCACCCCAAAACAATGAATTTCACCTATTTCTCAAGTGCTCATGGAACTTTCTCCAGGATAGATCACATCCTGGGCCATAAATATAACCTTGATAAATTCAAAAAAATCGAAATCATTCCAAGCATCTTTTCTGACCATAATGCACTAAGATTAGATCTCAATTACAGGAGGGAAACTATTAAAAATTCCAACATATGGAGGCTGAACAACACGCTTCTGAATAACCAACAAATCACAGAAGAAATCAAAAAAGAAATCAAAATATGCATAGAAACTAATGAAAATGAAAACACAACAACCCAAAACCTGTGGGACACTATAAAAGCAGTGCTAAGAGGAAAGTTCATAGCAATACAGGCATACCTCAAGAAACAAGAAAAAAGTCAAATAAATAACCTAACTCTACACCTGAAGCAACTAGAAAAGGAAGAATTGGAGAACCCCAGAGTTAGCAGAAGGAAGAAATCTTAAAAATTAGGGCAGAAATAAATGCAAAAGAAACAGAAGAGACCATAGCAAAAATCAACAAAGCCAAAAGCTGGTTCTTTGAAAGGATAAATAAAATTGACAGACCATTAGCCAGACTCATCAAGAAGCAAAGAGATAAATCAAATCAATAAAATTAGAAATGAAAATGGAGAGATCACAACAGACAACACAGAAATACAAAGGATCATAAGAGACTACTATCAGCAATTATATGCCAATAAAATGGACAATCTGGAAGAAATGTACAAATTCTTAGAAAAGTACAATTTTCCAAAACTGAACCAGGAAGAAATAGATAATCTTAACAGACCCATCACAAGCACGGAATTTGAAACTGTAATCAGAAATCTTCCAGTAAACAAAAGCCCAGGTCCAGATGGCTTCACAGCTGAATTCTACCAAAAATCTCGAGAAGAGTTAACACCTATCCTACTCAAACTCTTCCAGAAAATTGCAGAGGAAGAGAAACTTCCAAACTCATTCTATGAGGCTGCCATCACCCTAATACCAAAACCTGACAAAGATACTACAAAAAAAGAAAACTACAGGCCAATATCACTGATGAACTTAGATGCAAAATCCTCAACAAAATTCTAGCAATCAGAATCCAACAACACATTAAAAAGATCGTACACCATGACCAAGTGGGCTTTATCTCAGGGATGCAAGGATTCTTCAATATCTGCAAAACAATGTAATTCACCACATTAACAAATTGAAAAATAAAAACCATATGATTATCTCAATAGATGCAGAGAAGGCCTTTGACAAAATTCAACATCCATTTATGATAAAAACTCTCCAGAAAGTGGGAATAGAAGGAACATAATATGACAAACCCAACAGCAAACATTATCCTCAATGGTGAAAAATTGAAAGCATTTCCCCTAAAGTCAGGAAAAAGACAAGGGTGCCCACTTTCACCACTACTATTCAACATAGTTCTGGAAGTTTTAGCCACAGCAATCAGAGCAGAAAAAGAAATAAAAGCAATCCAAATTGGAAAAGAAGAAGTAAAACTCTCACTGTTTGCAGATGACATGATCCTCTACATAGAAAACCCTAGAGACTCTACTAGAAAATTACTAGAGCTAACTAATGAATATAGTAAAGTTGCAGGACATAAAATCAACACACAGAAATCCCTTGCATTCCTATACACTAATAATGAGAAAGTAGAAAAAGAAATTAAGGAAACAATTCTGCTCACCATTGCAACAAAAAGAATAAAATACTTAGGAATATATTTACCTAAAGAAACTAAAGACCTATATACAGAAAACTATAAAACACTGATGAAAGAAATCAAAGAGGACACTAATAGATGGAGAAATATACCATGCTCATGGATCAGAAAAATCAATATAGTGAAAATGAGTATATTACCCAAAGCAATTTACAAATTCAATGCAATCCCTATCAAGATACCGGCGATATTTTTCACAGAACTAGAATAAATAATTTCAAGATTTGTATGGAAATACAAAAAACCACGAATAGCCAAAGCAATCTTGAGAAAGAAGAATGGAACTGGAGGAATCAACTTGCCTGACTTCAGGCTCTACTACAAAGCCACAGTCATCAAGACAGTATGGTATTGGCACAAAGACAGAAATATAGATCAATGGAACAAAATAGAAAGCCCAGAGATAAATCCACACACATATGGACACCTTATCTTTGACAAAGGAGGCAAGAATATACAATGGAGTAAAGACAATCTCTTTAACAAGTGGTGCTGGGAAAACTGGTCAACCACTTGTAAAAGAATGAAACTAGATCACTTTCTAACACCGCACACAAAGATAAACTCAAAATGGATTAAAGATCTAAATGTAAGACCAGAAACTATAAAACTCCTAGAGGAGAACATAGGCAAAACACTCTCCGACATAAACCACAGCAGGATCCTCTATGATCCACCTCCCAGAATTCTGGAAATAAAAGCAAAAATAAACCAATGGGACCTAATTAAAATTAAAAGCTTCTGCACAACAAACGAAAATATAAGCAAAGTGAAAAGACAGCCTTCCGAATGGGAGAAAATAATAGCAAATGAAGCAACTGACAAACAACTAATCTCAAAAATATACAAGCAACTCCTGCAGCTGAATTCCAGAACAATAAATGACCCAATCAAAAAATGGGCCAAAGAACTAAATAGACATTTCTCCAAAGAAGACATACAGATGGCTAACAAACACATGAAAAGATGCTCAACATCACTCATTATTAGAGAAATGCAAATCAAGACCACAATGAGGTACCACTTCACACCAGTCAGAATGTCTGCGATCCAAAAATCTGCAAGCAATAAATGCTGGAGAGGGTGTGGAGAGAAGGGAACCCTCCTACACTGTTGGTGGGAATGCAAACTAGTACAGCCACTATGGAGAACAGTGTGGAGATTCCTTAAAAAATTGCAAATAGAACTGCCTTATGACCCAGCAATCCCACTGCTGGGCATACACACCAAGGAAACCAGAATTGAAAGAGACACATGTACCACAATGTTCATCGCAGCACTGTTTATAATAGCCAGGACATGGAAACAACCTAGATGTCCATCAGCAGATGAATGGATAAGAAAGTGGTGGTACATATACACAATGGAGTATTACTCAGCTGTCAAAAAGAATACATTTGAATCAGTTCTGATGAGATGGATGAAACTGGAGCCGATTATACAGAGTGAAGTAAGCCAGAAAGAAAAACACCAATACAGTATACTAACACATATATATGGAATTTAGAAAGATGGCAATGATGACCCTGTATGCAGGACAGCAAAAAAGACACAGATGTGTATAACGGACTTTTGGACTCAGTGGGAGAGGGAGAGGGTGAGATGATTTGGGAGAATGGCATTGAAACATGTATAATATCATGTAAGAATCGAATTGCCAGTCTATGTCTGATGCAGGATATGGCACGCTTGGGGCTGGTACACGGGGATGACCCAGAGAGATGTTGTGGGGAGGGTGGTGGGAGGGGGGTTCATGTTTGGGAACGCATGTACACCTGTGGTGGATTCATGTCAATGTATGCCAAAACCAATACAGAATTGTAAAGTAAAAAAAAAAAAAAAAAGAAGAAGAAAGAAAAAAAAATAGAAAACATTCAAACTTAAGTGACTATTAGCTTACAAGAAACTAAGATACACATATATATACATGTAATATTTAATATATATACATGGAACATGCGTATGTGTGTGTATTATTGACCTATATATAGGTCAATATTAATGAACCTAATTATAATCACAAACCAAAATCTACAATGCATATACAAAAGATAAAGAAAAAGGAATCCAAATGTAACACTAAAAAAATCCACTTCTCATTGTTAAATGAATGCACAAAGAAGATATGGTACACACACACACGCACACACACATTGGAATATCAATTAGTCATAAAAAGAATGAGATCTTGCTATTTGGGATAACATGGATGGACCTAGAGGGGATTATTCAAAGTGAAATAAGTCAGAGAGAGAAAGATACTGTATGATTTTACTTATATGTGGAATTGTAAAAACAAAAATGAACAAACATAACAAAACAGAAACAGAGTCATAGGTAGAGAACAAAGAGCTGCCAGAAGGAAGGTGGGGAGGATGAGTAAAATAATTGAAGGGGAATAAGAAATACAAACTCCCAGTTACAAAATAAGTCATGAGGATGTGAAATAGTATTGTAATAATTTGTGTTATGATAGATAGTAACTAGAATTATGATGGTAATCATTTTGAAATTTGTAGAAAAATTGAATCACTATGTTGTACACCAGGAATTAACATAGTGTTATAGGTCAATTATAGTTCAAAAACTAAACAAACTCATAGCATAGTTTACAAGAGTTATTACCAAAAAATCAAAACATATGTCTTATTTATTACATGTGAACCATTAAATTCTGGATCCAAGATTATGTAATAATATGATGCTTCACATTCACTCTAAGTATCTCCCTATTTCCCTTACCTTCTACATTTCTGGTAACTTGGAAGACAATACATTATTTTCACTTCTTAAGTTCTTCCTAATGTCTCATAACTTCAGAAGTCTCCACCTCAGACCTAGATATTCTTCTGAAACCATGCAAACACATTTTTATAAAAGAAAAATATTGGTGATATAAAATAATCATAAAAAAAAAAACAAAAAATGATTCATCAGATAATTTGAACCAATTAAAAGGATCTTGTGTCTACAAAGTATTCCCATAATCCATAATTTAGAGTTTATATACTTAACATTTTCTGTCAGTCTTTCTAGGGAATAAACTAAATTTTTGAAGGGATACTAAAAAAATTGAGATCAACTGTCTTTACAAAAAGTGAAATGTATGCCTAATATTATTTCTATGAAGATGATGACTGAAAGCAAGGACTCTGGCAGCAGACTAGCTGAGTTCAAACTTGGTCTTTTCTTTCTTGGCTGTGAAATGTAGAGTTACTACACCTCTCTAAGACTCAGTTTTCTTCCCTGTCAAATTTGGGTAAGAAACACTTTATGTTAATACATGATTAAACATTAGATAAGTTAATATATGCACAGAACTTTCAATACTGGGCACTATGTGTGCTAAGTTGCTTCAGTCATGTCCAGCTCTTTGAGAACCTATGGACAGTAGCCCAACTGGCTTCTCGGTCCATGGGACTCCCAGGCAAGAATACTGGAGTGGACTGCCATGCTTTTCTCTAGGGGGTCTATCCAACTCAGGGATCAGACCCACATCTCCTGCGTCTCCTGCACTGGCAGGCAGATTCTTTACCACTGAGCCGCTTGGGCACTATAGTGACATACATACATACATCTTAGCTGCTCGGTTCAATAAGAAATTTGGAAGTGTTATTTAATTATGCCATCCTTCTGTGCAACTTGGTGTGTTAAAGCCAAATAATAGCCTGAGAAGTTCTGTAGTTCAGTTATTAAATCTGATAGCCTCACTTAAATCCTATCCAGATAACTTGGGGGTTCTTTTGCACATTTTAGGAAGTCCATCAGTTCAGTCACTCAGTCGTGTTCAACTCTTTGCAACCCCATGAATCACAGCACGCCAGGCCTCCATGTCCATCACCAATCCCAGAGTTCACTCAGACTCACGTCCATTGAGTAAGTGATGCCATCCAGCCATCTCATCCTCTGTCGTCCCCTTCTCCTCCTGCCCCCAATCCCTCCCAACATCAGAGTCTTTTCCAATGAGTCAACTCTTCGCATGAGGTGGCCAAAGTACTGGAGCTTCAACTTCAGCATCATTCCTTCCAAAGAAATCCCAGGGCTGATCTCCTTCAGAATGGACTGCTTGGATCTCCTTGCAGTCCAAGGGACTCTCAAGAGTCTTCTCCAACACCACAGTTCAAAAGCACCAATTCTTCAGCACTCAGCCTTCTTCACAGTCCAACTCTCACATCCATACATGAACACAGGAAAAACTGTAGCCTTGACTAGACGGACCTTAGTCAGCAAAGTAGTGTCTCTGCTTTTGAATATGCTCTCTAGGTTGCTCATAACTTTTCTTCCAAGCAGTAAGCGTCTTTTAATTTCATGGCTGCAATCACCATCTGCAGTGATTTTGGAGCCCAAAAAATAAAGTCTGACACTGTTTCCACTGTTTCTCCATCTATTTCCCATGAAGTGATGGGACCAGATACCACGATTTTCGTTTTCTGAATGTTGAGCTTTAAGCCAACTTGTTCACTCTCCTCTTTCACTTTCATCAAGAGGCTTTTTAGTTCCTCTTCACTTTCTGCCATAACGGTGGTGTCATCTGCATATCTGAGGTTATTGATATTTCTTCCGGCAATCTTGATTCCAGCTTGTGTTTCTTCCAGTTCAGCGTTTCTCATGATTCAGCTTCAGCATCATTCCTTCCAAAGAAATCCTAGGGTTTATCTCCTTCAGAATGGACTGATTGGATCTCCTTGCAGTCCAAGGGACTCTCAAGAGTCTTCTCGAACACCACAGCTCAAAAGCATCAATTCTTCGGTGCTCAGCTTTCTTCACAGTCCAACTCTCACATCCATACTTGACCATAGGCTTGACTAGATGGACCTTAGTTGGCAAAGTAATGTCTCTGCTTTTGAATATGCTATCTAAGTTGGTCATAAATTTTCTTCCAAGGAGTAAACGTCTTTTAATTTCAAGTCTGCAATCACCATCTGCAGTATTTTGGCCACCTCATGAGAAGAGTTTACTCATTGGAAAAGACTTTGATGCTGGGAGGGATTGGGGGCAGGAAGAGAAGGGGACGACTGAGGATGAGATGGCTGGATGGCATCACTGACTGGATGGACACGAGTCTGAGTGAACTCCGGGAGTCGGTGATGGACAGGGAGGCCTGGCGTGCTGCAATTCATGGGGTCGCAAAGAGTCGGACATGACTGAGTGACTTAACTGAACTGAACTGAACCGAACTCTGCACATAAGTTAAACAAGCAGGGTGACAATATACAGCCTTGACATACTCCTTTTCCTATTTGGAACCAGTCTGTTGTTCTATGTCCAGGTCTAACTGCTGCTTCCTGACCTGCATACAGGTTTCTCAAGAGGCAGGTCAGGTGGTCTGGTATTCCCATCTCTTTCAGAATTTTCCACAGTTTATTGTGATCCACACAGTCAAAGGCTTTGGCATAGCCAATAAAGCAGAAATAGATGTTTTTCTGGAACTCTCTTGCTTTTCCCATGATCCAGCGGGTGTTGGCAATTTGATCTCTGTTTCCTCTGCCTTTTCTAAAACCAGCTTGAACATCTGGAATTTCACAGTTCATGTATTGCTGAAGCCTGGCCTAGAGAATTTTGAGCATTACTTTACTAGCATGTGAGATGAGTGAAACTGTGAGGTAGTTTGAGCATTCTTTGGCATTGACTTTCGTTGGGATTGGAATGAAAACTGACTTTTCCCATCCTGTGGCCACTGCTGAGTTTTCCAAACTTGCTGGCATATTGAGTGCATCACTTTAAGAGCATCATCTTTCAGGATTTGAAACAGCTCAACTGGAATTCCATCACCTCCACTAGCTTTGTTCATAGTGATGTTTTCTAAGGCCCACTTGACTTCACATTCCAGGATATCTGGCTCTAGATGAGTGATCACACCATCATGATTATCTGAGTGGTGAAGATCTTTTTGTACAGTTCTTCTGTGTATTCTTGCCACCTCTTCTTAAAATCTTCTGCTTCTGTGAGGTCCATACTATTTCTGTCCTTTATCGAGCCCATCTTTGCATGAAATGTTCCCTTGGTATCTCTAATTTTCATGAACAGATCTCTAGTCTTTTCCATTCTGTTCTTTTCCTCTATTTCTTTGCATTGATCGCTGAAGAAGACTTTCTTATCTCTTCTTGATTATATTCTTTGCAGCCAAAGATGGAGAAGCTCTATACAGTCAACAAAAACAAGACCAGGAGCTGACTGTGGCTCAGATTATGAACCCCTCATTACCAAATTCAGACTCAAATTGAAGAAAGTAGGGAAAACCGCTAGACCATTCTGGTATGACCTAAATTAAATCCCTTATGATTATACACTGGAAGTAAGAAATAGATTTAAGGGCCTAGATCGGATAGATAGAGTGCCTGATGAACTTTGGAATGAGGTTCGTGACATTGTACAGGAGACAGGGATCAAGACCATCCCCATGGAAAAGAAATGCAAAAAAGCAAAATGGCTGTCTGGGGAGGTCTTACAAATAGCTGTGAAAAGAAGAGAGGTGAAAAGCAAAGGAGAAAAGGAAATCTATAGGTACCCTAAAATTTCAAGATCCATTTGTCTATAATGGCCTATATACATTTTTACAGGAAAAATCCATATCCCCCCATATCTATAAGCAATATTTTTTTTCACTTTATTTAGCTATATAATTTGCTAAGATTAAGCAATCATATTGGAATTTTTATTAACCTTTTTCCTCTGGATAAATTCTTTATGTTCTGTAAACATTTATAATATAGAAGTAATTATAATTATTTTTCATATTTCTAAAAATTGCTAATTTAACATTACAAAAAATACATAACTAACCTGAGATACCAAAAACTCAATTATTTTCTGATGGTAAATTAGACATTTCTGCAGCATATGCTATCATATTCAGGCCAATATAATTCTATGCAGTTGTCATTTATTGTCCACATCTTGAGTGAATTAATATACTTTCAAAATTTTCCAAACCTCTGCTCTCCACGGAATATTTGACTCAATAGACATTTTTGACTAATAGAGTTCACCTTTTAAAATTTCATTTTATGACCTAAATAGTTGATTTTAGGCAGTGGTAGATATTAAGGAAGGGCAAGCTGTCACTATTAATAGAATCTTATGCTTTTGAAATTGTAGTTCCAATTTGTGGATTTTACATTTTGTCTTACATCATCTTTAATGAGTAGGCTGTTAAGATAATAAAATAAGTATGCTTATTTCACATATGATATACATTAATTGGTTTTAATATTTTAATATTGGTTACTGGAGCAAATGTTTATTTGCTAAATAGCATATAAACTCAACCACAGAATGAAGCTGACTGAAACTTCATATTGGGTGTGTTTTCTTCTTAAAATGTTAGGTTCTACAGTTGTGTGTTTAGTTTGTTTATCTGCTTGTATTTTTAATACTATGACCCTGAAACTTTCTGGGTCTGATTGTTCATAAAGTTTCTGAAATAGAATATAATATTCTATTATATTCTAGAATATATTTAATATATATTATATATTTAATATTTTTATTAAAAAATAAAAGGAAAATAGTCTATTTTAAAGTAGGTGATGATTTAAATCCACCTCTGTTTATATTCATGACATTGCCATACGTCTTTCAATATAAGAAAATGGGAAGATTTTTATTGTAAGAAATTAGGATGGGGTGGAATAGAGGAGAGTAAGAAGGATGTTGGGGGAAAAAAGCCAGTTATCTCTATATGTACTTTTAATCATATAAGGAGTAATTGCAAAACAAAGACTGAAACAATGGCCAAGTGGCATAAATTAAGAATGTTAAAAAATAACAACACAGGAGGAATGTAGGTAAAAAGTGGGAAATAAGAAAGTTTTCTAGCAGCAAATCTAGGAAAAAGCCAATATAGTATTTCCTAGTTCTAATAATGATTTATTCAAGAATTTGTCAGCTAGGATTACTGCTGTTTTTTCTGACAATGACCTTTGTACAAGTATTTTTCCCTCCATTTTTAAGGACATTTGTTCTTTCCTAATTTTATGAGCCATACATGTTCACTGCAGATAACAAGAAATACATAGAAGCATAAAATAAAAAATATCAATCACTCATAATCCCCACCCACCAGAGATAACAATCATTAGCATTTTGATACATTTCCTCCCACTGTCCATGAAGTTTTAATTGAAGTATAATTGACTGTAAACACATTAGTTCCAGGTATACAACATAGTGATTTGATATTTCTATACATTGCAAAATGATTATTATTGTAAGTCTAGTTACTATCTGTCACCATACAAAGACCTTATAGTATAATTGAACCATACTCCCTATGTTGTACATTTAATCTGTGTGATTCACTTATTCTGTAACTAGTAGTTTGTATCTCTTAATCTTCCCATGTATTTCCTCATTCCCCCCTTACTATCCATCCCCCGGCAAGCTATTTGTTCAAAACCTACAAACAATAAATGCTAGAGAGGGTGAGAAAAAAAGGGAATCCTCCTACACAGATGGTGAAAATGTAAATTGCATAGCTACTATTGAGAATAATATGGAGAGTCCTTTAAAAACTAAAAATAGAACTGTCATACAATTCAACAGTCCCACTTCTGGACATATATCTGGAGAAAACAGTAATTTGAAAAGATATATGCATACCCATGTTCATTGAAGCACTATTTACAATAGCCAGGGAATGGAAGCAACTTAAATGTCCATCAATAGAGAAATGTATAAGGATGTGTTATGTGACATAATGGAATATTGTTGTTGTTTAGTCACAAAGTCATGTCTGACTCTTTTGTGACCCGACCCCCCAGAACTGTATCTCACCAGGCTTCTCTATCCATGGGAGTCTCCAGGCAAGAATACTGGAGTGGGTTGCCATTTCCTTCATCAGGGGATCTTTTCAACCCAGGGATCAAACTCATGTCTCTTTCTTGGTAGGCAGATTCTTTACCACTGTGCCACCTGGGAAGTAATGAAATTACTTCCATTACTGAGTAATGAGGGCCTTCTCAGGTGGCACAGTGATAAATAATTCATCTGCCAATGCAGGAGATGCAAAAGATATGGGTTCAATCCCTGGGTTAGGAAGATCTCTTAGAGAAGGAAATGACAACCTGCTCTACTGTTCTTTCCTGAAAAAGTCCATTGATAGAGAAGCCTGGCAGGCTACAGTTCACAGGGTTTCAAAGAGTCAGACACGACTGAGCCACTGAGCGTGCAAGCACTAAGAAACAGAATAATGTGTGTGCATGTGTGTTAGTTGCTCAGTTGTCTCCAACTCTTTGCGACCCATGGACTGTAGCCCACCAGGCTCCTCTGTCCACGGGATTCTCCAGGCAAGAATACTGGAGTGGGTTGCCATGCCCTTCTCCTAGAGGGAACATTACTCAGTCATAAAGGAGAACAAACTAATGTCATTGGCAGCAACATGGATGGACCTAGAGATTGCCATACTGAGTTAAGTCAGACAGAGAAAGACAAATAACATATACTGAATCTAAAAAAAAAAGAAAAGAAAAGAAAGAAAGGTACAAATGAACTTATTTACAAAAAAGAAATTGAGTCACAGATGTAGAAAACAAACTTGGTTACCAGGGGATAAGGGACAGGAAGATAAATTGGGAGATTGAGATTGACATATACATACTACTATATATAAAATGGGCTTCCCTGGTGGCTCAGACAGTAAACAATATGTCTGCAATGCCCAAGACACAGGTTCATAAAACAGGTAACTAATAAGGATCCTACTGTACAGCACAGGGACCTCTACTCAATATTCTGTAATGGCCTATATGGTCCCATATAGAGTGGATAAAAGTATTGAATATATGTATAACTTTGTTGTACACCTGAAACTAACACAACATTATGAATAAACTACACACCAGTAAATTAAAAAAAAAATGTTGAATACAACCTGAGGAAAAGTAGAAAAAAAGAAAGATGGAGAGCTGTGCCCTACAAGTAGATTTCCATCTGAAGCAGGTTCTCAGAAGGTCTATGCTGCTATAATATATCTTAATTGATTAGAAAAAAATGTTTAATGCCAATACAGAAAATGAAACAAAATATTTACAAATCTTTATATAATAAAAATTATATTTAGACTATAAAGAACAAAAAAATCAGAATAAAAATATAATATCTCAAATAAAAGTTGAACAATCTGAATAAACATTTCTACAAAAGATACAAATAATCAGTAAGCATATTAAAAGATGTTCAACTTCCTTAGTCAATAATGTGATATAAATCTTAAACACAATGAGATCCTGTTTGTACACACTAGGATGGCCGTTTTTTTTTTTAATTGAAAGAAATTATCTACAAATGTTTGTAAGGATATGGAGAAATTGGAATCCTCATATACTGCTGGACATACAATGGTAGATCTCTCTTGGAAAAACAGTCTGGCATTTTCCCCAGAGTTTAAAAATATAGTTACCATATGTCCCAGCAATTTCATCCTATGTATATACCCAAGAGTAAACATAAATCCATGCAAAGACTTCTACATGAATATTTATGACCTATTCATAATAGTTCCAGGAAGGAAACCACCTAAATATTGATCAACTGATGAAAGGATGAACAATATGTGGTATATCTATAAAATGAAATCTTCTTCAATAAACTGGAGTGATACAGACTACAACATTGATGAACATTTGTACCATCATTCTAAATGAAATAAACCACTCAAAAAGCACCACATACACTTTTATTCCTTTCACATTTTACATGAACTTTCAATAACAAGAAGAGGAAAATCCATAGAGATAGAAAGTAGATTAATAATTGCTATGGTTTGGGGAGTTGGTGGTAAATGGAAAGTGACTGCTAATGGATATATATGTCTATGTATAGAGTAATGAACATGTACTAAAATTTACTGGTGTGATAGTTGCAATTCTGAAAAAATAAATTTTATGGTAAAATTTAAATGATGAATTGTATGGTATGTGAATTATATCTCAATACACCTTTTACATGTTTTTTCAGAGAGCACACCTACCAGTGGAAAGAAAGACTAAAAATTTATCTAAAATATAAAGTAATTAATATTTTTTTACTATGAAATATTGACTGGTGGTTGCCAATGTGGAAGCTAAAATCGTCTGGAATATTAGGGCAGTATTTTGTCTTATGAAAATGCATATTTTGTTATTCGAATGCTTGGGTTATATTTTATTTTCTGTCTGAAGCATCCATACGAGTATTTCCAACTATATTTGTTTTACAAAATGCACCATCTTCTCTTAAAACAATTTAGGTCAATAAATGCACACAGATAAATGCAATATGCTTTAAACATATGTTCTTTTTTTTTTTAACAACTGAGATTTCTATCTGAATAAGTTTTCAGACTATTTCAAATACTCTTTAGCTTATTATTTAAATGTTCTAATGGATTTGTAAGCAACTATCTAATAATTTTTAATAACTATGTGATACTGTGGAAAATAAACATCTGTGAACATTACTTAATTTGTACAAATTACACTAGGAAACTATAAAAAACTCTTAGAATTAGCATCCCAGGAAAATCAATGAATAGAAAAAATAAGTGAGCTGGATTAAAAATAAAATTATCAATTTAGAAATGTATTCATTGCATTATTTGAAGTTGAAAATAGAGCTATATATCTAAGTATGTGATGTTTTCATAATTAGTTAAAATATACATCATAATATTTATGGAAGTGGAAACATGAAGTTTGATGCTAAGGATAATCTTCAGAGTAATCCCATAAGCAATTGCTTTGCACATTTGTGTGGGACTATAAAAATGACTACGAAAGCTGAAAGTATGGAAAATGATTGAGTTAATTTGTGTGAAAGAGTATAATTATTCCATAATAAATAAAAATTCAAAATATGTTAATATCTATTATAAAGAGAAATAAATATAACTAATATGTATTTGATGCACTTTTATTTAAAACATTAAAGTGTTTCTATTTCTTTAAAAATGTATATCAAGAACTGTTTGAACAGTTCTTGCCTTTTCAATATACAACTTCTAACATCAAGTGACCATCCTTCCAATGACTTAGTAGACTGTTTTAGTCATTTCTAAGTTTGGATTGGTTATCCCCATGATAATCCTTGATATTTTCTACATTGTGAAGTATCGCTGACAGTTCCTTTATTGTGAAATATTTTGCTGGTGTAACTTTCTTCAATACATCTTTATTTATCTTTCACTGGCTCATTCCCTTTTAATAAGATCAAGGTTATTGATACTCAAGGTGTAGACTGAAAACGGAAAGGATAGACTTCACTTGGGAATTTATTAAATATGCAGAGTATTAGATCCTACCTAGGATTTATTAAATCAGATATATATAAAGTTTATATATATACACATATTATATATAATATATAAACTTCCCATGTGGCACAGTGGTAAAGAATTCACCTGCCAATGTAGGAAATGTAAGAGATGCAAGTTCATTCTCTGGGTCAGGAAAATCCCTGGAGAAAAAAATGGCAGCCCACTCCAGTATTCTTGCCTGGAAAATTCCATGAACAGAGGAGCCTGGTGGGCTACAGTCCATGGAGTGGCAGAGTCAGACGTGACTGAGGACAAACACACAAATAAGCTTTGGGAAGCAGGGGTCTAAATTACTAACTACAGTTCACTGATTCGAGTATTTTTTTTTAGCTAATAGAAAGTATCCATCTACAAATGAACTTACTAATTTTCTAGTAAAAATTTTTAATTTTTTACTAGAAAAAAATAGCAATATTTAAAAAGCCACAAGAGTCCTTATGATGCTTATCTCAAAGGTTACCTTATTTGGAAATTTTTATTTATTTCTTCATGGTTTTCTTTATAAATTAAAAAAAAATAAATGTTGCTAATCAAAATTATCCTTCAATTTTCTGTTTTTAAACTTCATATGATTGGAATCACACTGTTGATACTTTCATTCAATTGTTTGTTCATTCACCATTACGTTCCTGAAATTCAAGCATATTAATTATATTGCTTTACTTCACCTAATTTATTTTCACTGTGCAATAAAATTCAATGATAAGAATATGTGTGCTAATCATTAAGTCGGGTAGGCAGATACCCCTCATCCAAGGTAAGGAGCAAATTTGGAAAACTCAGCAGTGGCCACAGGACTGGAAAAGGTCAGTTTTCATTCCAATTCCAAAGAAAGACAATGCCAAAGAATGCTCAAACTACCGCACAATTGCACTCATCTCACATGCTAGTGAAGTAATGCTCAAAATTCTCCAAGCCAGGCTTCAGCAATGTGTGAACGAACTCCCTGACGTTCAAGCTGGTTTTAGAAAAGGCAGAGGAAACAGAGATCAAATTGTCAACATCCGCTGGATAATGGAAAAAACTAGAGAGCTTCAGAAAAACATCTATTTCTGCTTTATTGACTATGCCAAAGCCTTTGAATGTGTGGATCACAATAAACTGTGGAAAATTCTGAAAGAGATGGGAATACCAGAACACCTGACCTGCCTCTTGAGAAATCTGTATGCAGGTCAGGAAGCAACAGTTAGAACTGAACATGGAACAACAGACTGGTTCCAAATAGGAAAAGGAGTACATCAAGGTTGTATATTGTCACCCTGCTTATTTAACTTCTATGCAGAGTACATCATGAGAAACGCTGGGCTGGAAGAAGCACAAGCTGGAATCAAGATTGCTGGGAGAAATATCAATAACCTCAGATATGCAGATGACACCACCCTTATGGCAGAAAGTGAAGAGGAGCTAAAAAGCCTCTTGATGAAAGTGAAAGAGGAGAGCAAAAAAGTTGGGCTAAAGCTCAACATTCAGAAAACGAAGATCATGGCATCAGGTCCCATCGCTTCATGGGAAATAGATGGGAAACAGTGGAAACAGTGTCAGACTTTATTTTTTGGGGCTCCAGAATCACTGCAGATGGTGACTGCAGCCATGAAATTAAAAGATGCTTACTCCTTGGAAGAAAAGTTATGACCAACCTAGATAGTATATTCAAAAGCAGAGACATTGCTTTGCCAACTAAGGTGCGTCTAGTCAAGGCTATGGTTTTTCCTGTGGTCATGTATGGATGTGAGAGTTGGACTGTGAAGAAGGCTGAGCACCAAAGAATTGATGCTATTGAACTGTGGTGTTGGAGAAGACTCTTGAGAGTCCCTTGGACTGCAAGGAGATCCAACCAGTCCATTCTGAAGGAGATTAACCCTGGGTGTTCTTTGGAGGGAATGATGCTAAAGCTGAAACTCCAGTACTTAGGCCACCTCATGTGAAGAGTTGACTCATTGGAAAAAACTCTGATGCTTGGAGGGATTGGGGGCAGGAGGAGAAGGGGACGACAGAGGATGAGATGGCTGGATGGCATCACGGACTCGATGGACGTGGGTCTGGGTGAACTCCAGGAGATGGTGATGGACAGGGAGGCCTGGCGTGCTGTGATTCACGGGGTCACAAAGAGTCGGACATGACTGAGCTACTGAACTGAACTGAACTGAACTGAATCATTAAATCATGTCCAACTCCCTGCGACCTCAAGAACTGTAGACCACCAGGTTCTTCTGTTCATGGGGTTTCCCAGGCAAAAATACTGGAGTAGGTTGTCATTCCCTTTTCCAAGGGACCTTCTGGACCAAGGGATTGAACCTGGGTCTCCTGCATTGTGCTTCCCTGGTAGTTCAGCTGGTAGAAATCTGCCTGCAATGCAGGAGACTCCGGTTCAATTCCTGGGTCAGGACGATCCCCAGAGAAGGGAATGGCAACACACTCTAGTATTCTTGCCTGGAGAATCCAATGGACAGACGAGTTTGGCAGGGTTCTTACAGTCCATGGGGTTGCAGAGTCAGACAGGATGGAGCAACTAAGCACAGCACAGCACACTCCTGCACTGCAGGCAGATTCTTTACCATCTGAACCACCAGGGAAGATGCAATATATGAATATACCAAAATTTATTTATTAATTCAGTGGCTAATGCACACTAAAACAGGTTTCAGTTTGGAGCTAGAACAATATTGCTACTATGAAACTTATATAAATGTCTGGAATATATATCTAGAAATTTGAATTACTGTGTCATAAGTTGTATACATTATATAGATACAAAGTTTCCAAATTAAACTGGAATTATATATATTACATGAGATTGTATATTTTGAAATATATAATTATGCATTATACATTATGTAGGCAATTATTTACATTATATGGTTACAAAAAGTTACTATCAATATATACACTACCTTCATAATGAACTAGTAACATTTATCAGTTCAGTTCAGTTTATTTCAGTCGCTCAGTCATGTCCGACTCTTTGTGACTCCATGAATCACAGCATGCCAGGCCTCCCTGTCCATCACCAACCCCCGGGGTTCACTCAGACTCACGTCCATCGAGTCCGTGATACCATTCAGCCTTCTCATCCTCTCTCGTCCCCTTCTCCTCCTGTCCCCAATCCCTCCCAGCATCAGGGTCTTTTCCAATGAGTCAACTCTTCCATGAGGTGGCCAAAGTACTGGAGTTTCAGCTTTAGCATCATTCCTTCCAAAGAAATCCCAAGGCTGATCTCCCTCAGAAAGGACTGGTTGGCTCTCCTTGCAGTCCAAGGGACTCAAGAATCTTCTCCAACACCACAGTTCAAAAGCATCAATTCTTTGGCACTCAGCTTTCTTCACAGTCCAACTCTCACATCCATACATGACCACTGGAAAAACCATAGCCCTGACTAGACGGACCTTTGTTGGCAAAGTAATATCTCTGCTTTTCAATATGCTATCTAGGTTGGTCATAACTTTTCATTATAGAATAGCACAAATCTTCACTCTCAGTTTAAATAGTACTAACTAACTGTGATTCATGAGGTTGCAAACAGTCGGACACGACTGAGCGACTGAACTGAACTGAACTTCCACTGAATTGATCATATTGAACTTATGAAGAAAAATGCAAACTTCAGTCAGTCATACCAGAAAAACATCCACTTCTGCTTTGTTAATTACTCCAAAGCCTTTGACTGTGTAGATCACAACAATCTGTGGGAAATTCTTCAAGATACTGGAATATCAGACCACCTTAACTGCCTCCTGAGAAACGTATATGCATGTTAAGGAGCAACAGTTACAACCAGACATGGAAGAACAGACTGGTTCCAAACTGGGAAAGGAATACATCAAGGCTGTATATTGTCACCCTGCTTATTTAGCTTATATGCAGAGTACATCATGCGAGATGCTGGGCTGGATGAAGCACAAACTGTAATCAAGATTGCCAGGAGAAACATCAATAACCTCAGATATGCAGATGACACCACCTTTATGGCAGAAAGTGAAGAGGAACTAAAGAGCCTCTTGATTGAAGTGAAAGAGGAGACTGAAAAAGCTGGCTTAATACTCAACATTCAGAAAAGTAAGATTATGGCATCCAGTCCCATCACTTCATGGCAAATAGATGGGGAAACAATGGAAACAGTGTCAGACTTTATTTTAGGGGGCTCCAAAATCACTGCAGATGGTGATTGCAGCCATGAAATTAAAAGATGCCTTCTCCTTGGAAGAAAAGCTATGACCTACCTAGACAGCATATTAAAAAGCAAAGATATTACTTTGCCAACAAACGCCTATCTAGTCAGAACTATTGTTTTTCCAGTAGTTATGTATGGATGTGAGAGTTGGACTATAAAGAAAACTGAGCACTGAAAAATCAATGTTTTTGAACTGTGATATTGGAGAAGACTCTAGAGAGTCCCTTGGACTGCAAGGAGATCCAACCAGTCCATCCTAAAGGAAATCAGTCCTGAATATTCACTGAAGTTTCAGTGAGGCTGAAACTTCAATACTTTGGCCACCTGATTCAAAGAGCCAAGCCTTGGAAAAGTCCTTGATGCTGAGAAAGATTGAAGGTAGGAGAAGAAGGGGATAACAAAGGATGAAATTATTGGATGGCGCCACTGACTCAATGGACGAGTTTGAGCAAGCTCTGGGAGTTGGTGATGGACAGGGAAGCCTGGCATGCTTCAGTCCACAGTGTTGCAAAAAGTCCGACATGATTGAGTAACTGAACTGAACTGTCAATCATGTTCAATCTATGATTAAACAGTCAATCATAGATTTTTTACATTCTTTTATATATAAAGTATGGGAACATTTTCCAGCCCAATCAAATGAGATAATGTATTCACAATCTGGGTTGTTTCCACTTATTCATTTGTTATCTTACAAATTCAACGTTTTTCAGTTGCATGACTATTTTGTGTTATTTACTTTTCAATTTTGATCATGTGTGTGTATGCATTTCTATATATGTATATATAAATATATATATGCTTGTTATATGTATGTATATCTACATATATTTGGCATAGTAACAAAACACATGTATTAATAAAGCTCTTTTGTGTAACAAACTGTAAAAAGTGGGAGAATGTATTTTAGAAATGAGAAAGAAGGATACTGTTGTAAGTTGTTTAGTAACACGTATCTCTCTAGAGGAAGTTAAATTTAAATTATATGTTCTAAAATGTGAAATAGATCCCTCTATAAAATTCATCTTGAAGTAAGAATTAAATCAATCAAAGATGACTATATACTTTTAGTTGGATGTTTAATATAAAGTTTGAAATCTTCTCATATTTCAATAAATATGAGAATAAATATGCTAAAACTTCAAATATATTAGCAATTGCTTTTAAAAAATGGTTTATAAAGGTAGTTTGCTCTGGAGTTCAAGTTCATAAAAAAGGGAAGAAATGTTCTCCTTACACTATAGCATCAGAAGAAAGTAATTCAGTATTGCTGAAGCTGGCTAATGTCATCTGATGACGAAATCAAAGGTTCTGAAGACTTTTAAACCCAAAATGAGTATTGGATAAACAGAACTTCAAATTTGTGTTAAAAATATTAGTAATTATTTAGGGGCACATAATGCTCAATTTAGAAAATGTAATTTTATTTTAGGAAAGCTCTATTATTTTAGATAATTTGTACATAGATAATTATCTTTTGTTTGTTTGAAATAAATTTTCACACTATCATATAAAAATACATATATTTCCACTTATTCATTGCTGATAATTTTCTTTTCCAACAAAGAAAACAAGCAACTTCCTACCCCTCCAAAAATTAACTACATTAATTTCTAGACTGTTCAGAAAGGAAAAATGTCTTTCCTCAGATTTTCCATTTCCTCTTGGTCCTACCTGTATCTTCCTTCATAATAGGATGTTTAAAATGAATTTTTATATTTTTGATAAAGTCTTTCTTTCTTTACATGTAGTACATATATGAATTTTACTTACAGTCATTAGTGATACTTATCAAACCATTATACAGTTTATATTTACACTTTGGTCTCTAAGGACCTTAAACTACAAAGACACAAAAATTACTCATCTTTTCTCCCCAAGAGAATCTTTAAGGATCTATTTGTCAGTAATTCACTCCTAAGTAATTTTAATGATGGAAATGCTCCCTGAGGACTTATACTGTGTTATTTAGCTTAGATAGTGTTTAGAAGTTATTGACAATATTCATGTTAATATGTTTTTTAAATTTTCTAAAATACACTTGTCTCTCTAAGCATAGAAGGAGCTTTACCTATGGAAAGTACTATAGCTTTGAGTTTATTTGAAGACAGGAACTCAAAATTTACTGAGGTATGTAATATTCATGGGAAATAGTCTAAACTATTTTAAAGTTGTACAAAATGTATACATGAATAAATAAATTCATTTATTGAACAAGACTTACTGGTGTCTTCTTTGTGTCTTTGACAGTGCTGTGAGCCATAGTTTCAGCAATAGACAAATAAGAAAAAAAAAATCCTGGCAGCATAGAGCAAACATTATTATGATTAAAAGACAAAATTAATTAGCAAACATATATTCAAGTGCCAGATATTAATCAGTAGATAAGACTACACTGAGAAGGGAATATTTGAGAATACAGTCCAAAATTTTAAGAAATCACATTTAAAAAATGGCATTCATACCATAAAGAAAAAAAAATCAATCAATATGTAAGAACCAAAAACAGTCTGGATACTGTAATACATGGACAAGTTCTTAAAATTAAATGATACATATTTAATGAATCATAATAAGTTGGCAATAATGTTTGAAGGGATGACAAATTTTAGATGATTCTGGACAATTATAATAAAGAACTAAACAAAACTCCTATAATTAATTCAATATCTGGATTTTTTATAGGCATTGGATACAACTTGCAAAACATAATTGTAAAAGAGTAATCATATTCAAAACATCATTATCCAAACTGAAGCACTAAGAGAAATAAAAATTGAAGAAAATGAACATGTTTTAATGACTTGTGAGACACTATGTAGTGATCTAACTGAGGCATAACTGGAGTAAAATTGGATTTCCTGAAGAATAGAAAAGACAACATGAGTAGACACACACACATACAGAGAGAGAGAGAGAGAGATGAACACTGAAATGAAAATCAAAACAAGTATGATCAAATTTCATTTGACAATGCCATCAAATTCCCTGATTAATAAATATAAACAAATCATATTGCACCCTATCATTTATCCTGATGAAAACCATAAATAATAATTTAAAAATAGTAAAAGGCAAATGTAGGTTGAAATGGGAACTATTAATTACTTAAAAGAGAATCTTGATAAGAATAAATATAGACCTATCATCAGGAAAATGAAGAAGAATCTAGAATACATAGGGAAAACAACTTAAATATTGGATGAGAAGGTGGGAGAAGAGAGTAATAGCACAGAATTCTATATTCTGTAGAAACAGTTTAAAAATGAAGAAAACAGAAAATACTGACAATTTTCAGATTTTATTTCCCTCCAAAAATATCAAAAAACAAGCAAAGCCATTTACACATGTAGGAGGCTTAGTAGTTGACACTGTCCTAAACAGTAAAAAGTAAAACAGAATGAAAAGTTAATAACTCTTCTTGGATCTACAATAAAAGAAAGAATGCAGGGCTAATTGTTGCCTCCAATATTAGAGAGACAGAGGCACTTACAGGGTTCTTGACTTATCAAGGCCAGAAACTGCCTTAGTGCTGGGGTGAGACAATCTGAGCAGTAAGCGGTGAATTGCTGAAGACTCAGTGTCAACAATTTCTGAGAGTTAAAAACTCAAGGGGAATCCAGCCAGAGGGGAGCCCCCACAATACTGTGCACTATATCTCTAGAAGCCTGACCATTTTCTGACAATAGATACTAAGAAAAATCCCCTTATCTTCCATCAGGGGGAGGGAAAATGAACCATTATGAAATAGATCAGAGCATTTTCTTTGTAACAAGGTCTCTCAGGGGAAATTAGTTAACCAGAGCCTAAGCTGCCAGATTACCATCAAAGCCTAACTGCCCTAAGGAAGGAAAATATCCAAATACAGCTGTCTCTAGCCATCAAGTCTAATCTAAGGGGTAGAGATTGGTGGCTGCGCTGAGAAACATGTGTTAAATTCCCAGTTCAAGGTATAGGTGCACAAAATAACATAGACCTAATCAGAGAACTATAGAACAATCCCTATCCACCACCACCTAACTACCACATTGCTAAAAGCTGATTTACAGGAGATCATTTTACCTGATGCATCATATCCAGTAATGAAGAAAAAATTATAAGGCACAACTAAAGGCAAAAAACACAATTTTAAGGACACATTGAACATTTTCCAAGATAGATAACATTAGGTCCCTAAATGAGTCTCAATAAATTTGAAATACTTGAAATCATGGAAACTATCTTTTCTGAAGTTAATGGAAGGAAGCTACACATTAATAACAGAAAAAAAAAAAAACTGAAGAATTCACATATATGTAGAAATAGCTCACTTGTGTGTGTGTGTGTGCTAAATTGTTTCAGCCATGGCCAGTTCTTTGTGACCTTGTGGACTGTAGCCTTCCAGGCTCCTCCATCCGTGGGATTCTCCAGTCAAGAATACTGGAGTCGGTTGCTATTTCCTTCTGCAGGAAATCTTCCCAACCCAGGGATCGAACTCATGTCTCTTAAGTCTTCAGCACTGGCAGACGGCTTCTTTACCACTAGCATCACCTCCACACTCTGAACAACCAAAAAGTCCAAAAAAAAAAAAAAAAAAGATTACAGGGGAAATTAGAAAATACTTATAGATGAATAAAAACGCCAAATACAATATGCCAAAACTTAACGGGATTTAACAAAAGCAGTGATCAGAGAGAAATTTACAGCTGAAAATACATCCATTAAAAAAGACGAATGAACTCAATCCAAACCTTAATTTTACGCTTTGAGTAACTAGAAACAGAACAGCATACTAAGCTCAAGATTAGTAAAAGAGAGAAAATACTAAATATTAGAGTGGAGGGCTTCCCTGGTGGCTCAGATGATAAAGAATCTGCTTGCAATACAGGAAACTCAGGTTCAGTCCCTGGGTTGGGAAGATCCCTTGGAGAAGGGAACAGCTACCCACTCCAATTTTCTTGCCTGGAGAATTCCATGGGCAGAGGAACCTGGGGTTGCAAAGAGGCGGACATGACTGAGCAACTAACTAGGTAAATAAAATAGAGGATATAAAACCAATAGAATTGACAAACTAAAAGGTGGCTCTATTAAATGATCAACAAAATTAAAAAGCATTTTACTTTAATGATAAATAAAAAGGAGAGGAGAAAAAAAAATAACTGAAATCAAAAGTGAAAGTAGGGATATTACTGGGTTTCCCGGGTGGCACTAGTGATAAAGAACTAACCTGCCAATGCAGAGATGTAAGACATGCAGGCTCAGTCCCTGGGTCTGGAAGATCCCCTGGAGGAGGGCATGGCAACCCAACCAGTATTCTTGCCTGGAGAATCCCATGGACAGAGGAGCCTGATGGATCACAACAGTCAGACAATACTGTAGTGACTTAGCATTTATGCAGGGATATTACTACCAATTTTACAAAAAGAAAAAAATTATAAAGAAATATATAAAATTGTGCTCTAACATATTAGATACTATAGCAAAATAGGCAATTCCATAAACACACATTACCTAAGCTGATTTAAGAATAAATAGAAATCAATATACTTATAAAACTAAAGATATTGAATCAGTAATCAAAAACTTTCCCCAAAAAATAATTCAGATGACATCAGTGATGAAGGCTATCAAACATTTAAAAAGTTAACTATAATTTTTCCAAATATATGGAAAAAATAGAAGAGAATGGAACATTTCCTACTCATTCTATGAGTTTAGCATTATCCTGATATCAAACACAGATAAAGAATCCAAGGAAAAAAATTTGGACAAAAAATTTATAAATTATTTACAAATAACAAAGTGAAAGCTATTAACAACATACTAGTAAACTGAATTGAACAACATATGGCCAAGTGGGATTTATCACAGGAATAAAAAGTTGATTTAGCATAAGCATATCAATCAATAGATTATAACATTAATAGGGATAGTTCAGGTCAGTTCAGTTGCTCAGTCCTGCCTGAATCTTTGTGACCCCATGGACTGCAGCACACCAGGCCTCCCTGTCCATCACCAACTCCAGGAGTTTACTCAAACTCATGTCCATTGAGTCAGTGATGCCATCCAACCATCTCATCCTTTCTCGTCCACTTCTCCTCCTGCCTTCAATCTTTCCCAACATCAGGGCCTTTTCGAATGAGTCAGTTCTTCACAAAGATGGCCAAAGTATTGGAGCTTCAGCTTCAACATCTGTCCTTCCAATGAATATTCAGGACTGATTTCCTTTAGGATTGACTGCTTGGATCTCCATTCAGTCCAAGGGACTCTCAAGAGTCTTCTCCAACATGACAGTTCAAAAACATCAATTCTTTGACACTCAGCTTTCTTTATAGTCCAACTCTCACGTCCATACATGACCACTGGAAAATCCATAGTTTTGACTAGATGGACCTTTGTTGGCAAAGTAACGTCACTGATTTTTAATATGCTATGTAGGTTGGTCATAACTTTTATTCTAAGGAGTAAGCATCTTTTAATTTCATCACTGCAGTCACCATCTTCAGTGATTTTGGAGACCTGCTCCCCCCCCACCCCCAAAAAAAAAAAACCTGTGTCACTGTTTCCACTATTTTCCCATCTACTTGACATGAAGTGATGGGACTGGATGCCATGATCTTCATTTTCTGAATGTTGAGCTTTAAACCATCTTTTTCACTCTCCTCTTTCACTTTCATCAAGAGGTTCTTTAGTTCTTCTTTGCTTTCTGCCATAAGGTTAGTGTCATCTGTTCTAGTTAGAATTTTCCACAGTTTGTTGTGATCCACACAATCAAAGGCTGAAATAAGTGTTTTTCTGGAACTATCCTGCTTTTACAATGATCCAACAGATGCTGACAATTTGATCTCTGATTCCTCTGCTTTTTCTAAAACCAGCTTGAACATCTGGAAGTTCACATTTCACACGTTTCACGTATTGTTGAAGACTGGCTTGGAGAATTTTGATCATTACTTTACTAGCATGTGAGATAAGTGCGATTGTGTGGTAGTTTAAGCATTGTTTGGCATTGCCTTTCTTTGGGGTTGGAATGAAAACAGACCTTTTCCAATCCTGTGGACACTGCTACATTTTCCAAGTTTGCTGGCATATTGAGTGCAGCACTTTCACAGCATCATCTTTTAGGATTTGAAATAGCCCAACTGGAATTCCATTACCTCCACTGGCTTTGATCATAGTGATGCTTCCTAAAGCTGACTTGACTTTACATTCCAGGATGTCTGGCTCTAGGTTAGTGATCACACCATTGTGATTATCTTGGTCATGATTTTTTTTTTTTTTTTTGTACAGTTCTTCTGTTTATTCTTGCCACCTTATCTTAATATTCTCCTTCTGTTAGGTCCATACTATTTCTGTCCTTAATTAACCCCATCTTTGCATGAAATGTTCCCTTGGCATCTCTTATTTTCTTGAAGAAATCTCTAGTCTTTCCCATTCTATTGTTCACCTCTATTTATTTGCATTGATCACTGAGGAAGATTTTCTTATCTCTCCTTGCTATTCTTTGGAATTCTGCATTCATAAGTGGGTATATCTTTCCTTTTCTCCTTTGCTTTTCACTCTTCTTCTTCTCAAAGCTATTTGTAAGGCCTCCTCAGACAGCCATTTTGCCTTTTTGCATCTCTTTTTCTTGGGGATGGTCTTGCTCCCTGTCTCCTGTACAATGTCATGAACCTCTGTCCATAGTTCATCAGGCACTTTATCAGATCTAGTCCCTTAAATCTATTTCTTACTTCCACTGTATAATTGTAAGGGATTTGATTTAGGTCATACCTGAATGGCCTAGTGGTTTTCCCCACTTTCTTCAATTTCACTCTGAGTTTGGCATGAGTTCATGATCTGAGCCACAGTCAGCTCCCAGCCTTGTTTTTGCTGACTATATAGAGCTTCTCCACCTTTGGCTGCAAAGAATATAATCAATCTGATTTTGGTGTTAACCATCCGGTGATGTCCATGTGTAGAGTCTTCTCTTCTGTTGTTGGAAGAGGGTTTTTGCTATGACCAGCGTGTTCTCTTGTCAGAACTCTATTAGCCTTTGCCCTGCTTCATTCTGTACTCCAAGGCCAAATTTTCCTGTTACTCCAGGTGTTTCTTGACTTTCTACTTTTGTGTTCCAGTCCCTTATAATGAAAAGGACATCTTTTTTGGGTGTTAATTCTAGAAGGTCTCAACTTCAGCTTCTTCAGCGTTACTGGCTGGGCCATAGATTTGGATTACTATCATATTGAATGGTTTGCTTGGAAACAAACAGAGATCATTCTGTCGTTTTTGAGACTGCATCCAAGTACTGCATTTTGGACTCTTTTGTTGATGATGATGGCGACTCCATTTCTTCTAAGGGATTCTTGCCCACAATAGTAGATATAATGGTCATTTGAGTTAGATTCACCCATTCCAGTCCATTTTAATTTACTGATTCCTAAAATATTGATGTTCACTCTTGCCATCACCTGTTTGACCACTTCCAATTTGCCTTGATTCATGGACCTAACATTCCAGGTTCCTATGCAATATTGCTCTTTACAGCACTGAACCTTTCTTCGATCACCAGTCACATCCACAACTGGGTGTTGTTTTTGCTTTGGTTTTGTCTCTTCATTCTTTCTGGATTTATTTCTCCACTGATCTCCAGTAGCACCTACCAACCTGGGGGGTTCATCTTTTAATGTCCTATCTTTTTGCCTTTTCATACTGTTTATGGGGTTCTCAAGGCAAGAAGATAGAAGTGGTTTGCCATTCTTGTCTCCAGTGGATCACGTTTTGTCAGAACTCTCCACCATGACCCATCCATCTTGGGTGGCCTTACATGGCATGGCTCATAGTTTCATTGAGTTAGACAAGGATGTGACCCATGTGATTAGATTGGTTAGTTTCCTGTGACTGTAGTTTTCAGTCTGTCTTCCCTCTGATGGAGAATGATGGGTCTTATGGAAGCTTCCTGATGGGAGAGACTGACTGAGGGGAAACTAGGTTTTGCTTTGATGGGTGAGGCCAGGCTCAGTAAAACTTTAATCCAATTTTCTGTTGATAGGTGAGACTGTGACCCTCCCTGCTATTTACCTGGGACCTTTTGGCTGAGGTCACAGAAGGTAAAGCCTCTGTCTACAATGTGGGAGACTCAGGTTCGATCCCTGGGTTGGGAAGATTCCTTGGAGAAGGAAATGGCAATCCACTCCAGTAATATTGCCTGGAAAATCCCATGGACAGAGGAGCCTGGTAGGCTACAGTCCATGGGGTCGCAAAGAGTCGAACACGGCTGAGCAACTTCATGTTCACGTTCACGTTCAAACTATAAGGGGGAGTAGAAAAAAAGATAAAGGTATGATCATCTCATTTGATGCAAACAGCATTTAACAAAATATAACACACTTAAATGATTTAAAAAAAAAAAAAAAAGCCTCAGGAAACTGGGAATAGGAATCCTGAATTGCCAAAATAACTTTACAAAAAGAACATGTCCAGAAAATTCTTAACATATGACTCCCGAAGTATCTAAAATGCTACAGTAATCAAAACAGTGTAATACTAACATAGGAATATACAGCATATGTATAAATCACTGGAATACAATTGAGAGTCAAGAAACAAAAGTATACATCTGCGGCAAATTGCTTTTTGGTGGGGGTGCCAAATCTATTAAATGGGGAAAAACAGTCTTCAGTAAGCTCCATTGGTATGCTAAATTTACACACGCAAAATCAATCAATCAATCAATAAATAAAGTTAGACCCCTACCTCATACTTATACATAAAATAATCCAGAATAGATCAAAGACCTACATATAAGCATTAAAACTATGAGATTCTAAGGCTTCATGACCCTAGATTTGGCAACGGATTTTAAAATATGACACCAAAATACAAGAAACAACAGAAAATAATAAATTAGACTTCACCAATTTTTGTAAATGCATTACAGTGCACTGCCAGAAAATGAAAAGACTACCTACAGCACAGAAAATAATATCTGCAGATCATACATATGAGAAGGGCTCAATATCCAGAATAAACATAGATATTTAAAACTCCTAAAACTCAACTACAAAAAGACAATCTAATTTAAAATGGCAGAATATATGAATAGAAATTTTAGCAAAGATACACTACTGCTGCTGCTGCTGCTGAGTCGCTTCAGTTGTGTCTGACTCTGTATGACCCTAGAGACAGCAGCCCACCAAGCTCCCCCATCCCTGGGATTCTCCAGGCAAGAATACTGGAGTGGGTTGCCATTTCCTTCTCCAATGCATGAAAGTGAAAAGTGAAAGTGAAGTCACTCACTAATAGCAAATTAATACATGAAAAACTATTCATTAATTATTGGGTAAATGTAAATCAAAACCATAAATATACACCACTTCCACTTCATATCTACTAGGTTGGCAATAGTCCAAAATATGAAATAAATAAGTATTAGAAAAGATGTAGAGAAACAGGAGCTTCTCTGCATGGGATTGTTACCATGGTGCAATTTCTATGGAAAATAATTTGATAATGCATTTAAAAGTCAAACAGAAAACTACCATAGGATCTATTAATACCACTCCTATGTATATACTCATAAAAGAATTGAAAACAAGGAGTCAAAAAAATTATTTTACACTAATGTTCATTATAGAAATGCCCATAATTCAAAGGATGGAAACACCTTGTATTCCTGAACAGATGAATGAATAAGCAAAATGTTATTAATACATAAAAATAGAATACTTTTCAGCCACTAAAAGAAATGAGGGTCTAATATATGATAAACATTGATGAACCTTGAAAATTTTATGCTAAGTGAAATAGACTCAAATGACACATATATATGATTAAATTTATTATATATGTAATATTTATATAGAGGAGAAGGTAGATTAGAGATTACCCAGGGTCTGAAGGAAAGAAGGAATGAGAATTACTAATTTTTATTGATTTTCTATTGGAAGCAATAAAAAATATTTGAACATAGAAGTGATGGTTGTGCAACATTATGAAAGCAATTAATTGTGAAAGCCAGTGAATTGTACACTTAAATTTTTAATGATGCATTTTTATATATTTATTACATTATTTTTTAAACAAAGAAAGCAAAATTTAAACATTTTTTTGTGAACAAAATAATCTCTTTTGATAATTACAAATCATGTAGTCTCTGAAAACTTTCACTGCAATTCAGGATAGGGTAAGCGTTTAAAGATAGATAAGATGTTAGGACAGTGATAGTCAACAGTGGGAGGAGCAACCCCACACCCGAGGTCAGGGGCTGCAGCCCGGAGGAGCAACCCCACGTCCAAGGAGTGGTGGCTGCACGGGTGCAGGAGGGATTAGATGAGACATCCCACGTTGAAGGTCAGGAAGGGTGGCAGTGAGGAGATACCCCTCATCGAAGGTAAGGAGCAGTGGCTGTGCTTTGCTGGAGCAGCCGTGAAGAGATACCCCATGCCCAAGGTAAGAGAAACCCAAGTAAGATGGTAGGTGTTGCAAGAGGGCATCAGAGGGCAGACACACTGAAACCATACTCACAGAAAACTAGTCAATCTAATTAAACTAGGCTCACAGCCTTGTCTAACTCAATGAAACTAAGCCATGCCCGTGGAGCCACCCAAGATGGGCGGGTCATGGTGGAGAGGTCTGACAGACTGTGGTCCACTGGAGAAGGGAATGGCAAACCACTTCAGTATTCTTGCCTTGAGAACCCCATGAACACTATGAAAGGCAAAATGATAGGATACTGAAAGAGGAACTCCCAGGGTCAGTAGGTGCCCAATAAGCTACTGGAGATCAGTGGAGAAATAACTCTAGAAAGAATGAAGGGATGGAGCCAAAACAAAAACAATACCCAGCTGTGGATGTGACTGGTGATAGAAGCAAGGTCCGATGCTGTAAAGAGCAATATTGCATAGGAACCTGGAATGTCAGGTCCATGAATCAAGGAAAATTAGAAGTGGTCAAACAGGAGATGGCAAGAGTGAACATTGACATTCTGGGAATCAGTGAACTACAATGGACTGGAATGGGTGAATTTAACTCAGATGACCATTATATCTACTACTGCAGGCAGGAATCCCTCAGAAGAAATGGAGTAGCCATCATGGTCAATAAAAGAGTCCAAAAGGCAGTACTTGGATGCAATCTCAAAAATGACAGAACGATCTCTGTTTGTCTCCAAGGCAAACCATTCAATATGATAGTAATCCAAGTCTATGCCCCAACCAGTAACACTGAAGAAGCTGAAGCTGAACGATTCTATGAAGACCTACAAGACCTTTTAGAACTAACACCCCAAAAAGATATCCTTTTCATTATAGGATACTGGAATGCAAAAGTAGGAAGTCAAGAAACATCTGGAGTAACAGGCAAATTTGGCCTTGGAATGCGGAATGAAGCAGGGCAAAGACTAATAGAGTTTTGCCAAGAAAATGCACTGGTCATAGCAAATACCCTCTTCCAACAACACAAGAGAAAACTCTACACATGGACATCACCAGATGGTCAACACCAAAATCAGATTGATTATATTCTTTGCAGCCAAAGATGGAGAAGCTCTATACAGTCAACAAAAACAAGACCAGGAGCTGACTGTGGCTCAGATCATGAACTCCTTATTATCAAATTCAGACTCAAATTGAAGAAAGTAGGGAAAACCACTAGACCATTCAGGTATGACCTAAATCAAATCCCTTATGATTATACAGTGGAAGTGAGAAATAGATTGAAGGGCCTAGATCTGATAGATAGAGTGCCTGATGAACTATGGAATGAGGTTTGTGACATTGTACAGGAGACAGGGATCAAGACCATCCCCATGGAAAAGAAATGCAAAAAAGCAAAATGGCTGTCTGGGGAGGCCTTAAAAATAGCTGTGAAAAGAAGAGAAGTGAAAAGCAAAGGAGAAAAGGAAATATATAAGTATCTGACTGCAGAGTTCCAAAGAATAGCAAGAAGAGTTAAGAAAGCCTTCTTCAGTGATCAATGCAAAGAAATAGAGGAAAACAACAGAATGGGAAAGACTAGATATCTCTTCAAGAAAATTAGAAATACCAAGGGAACATTTCATGCAAAGATGGACTTGATAAAGGACAGAAATGATCTGGACCTAAAAGAAGTAGAAGATATTAAGAAGAGGTGGCAAGAATACACAGAACTGTACAAAAAAGATCTTCACGACCAAGATAATCACAATGGTGTGATCACTCTTCTAGAGCCAGATATCCTGGAATGTGAAGTCAAGTGGGCCTTAGAAAGCATCACTATGAACAAAGCTAGTGGAGGTGATGGAATTCCAGTTGAGCTATTTGAAATCCTGAAAGATGATGCTGTGAAAGTCCTGCACTCAATATGCCAGCAAATTTGGAAAACTCAGCAGTGGCCACAGGATGGGAAAAGGTCAGTTTTCATTCCAATCCCAACGAAAGGCAATGGCAAAGAATGCTCAAACTACCACACAATTGCACTCATCTCACATGCTAATAAAGTAATGCTCATAATTCTCCAAGCCAGGCTTCAGCAATACGTGAACTGTGAATTTCCTGATGTTCAAGCTGGATATAGAAAAGGCAGAGGAATCAGAGATTAAATTGCCAACATCCGCTGGATCATGGGAAAAGCAAGAGAGTTCCAGAAAAACATCTATTTCTGCTTTATTGAATATGCCAAAGCCTTTGACTGTGTGGATCACAATAAACTGTGGAAAATTCTGAAAGAGATGGGAATACCAGACCATCTGACCTGCCTATTGAGAAATGTGTATGCAGGTCAGAAGCAACAGTTAGACCTGGACACGGAACAACAGACTGGTTCCAAATAGGAAAAGGAGTACGTCAAGGCTGTATATTGTCACCCTGCTTATTTAGCTTATATGAAGAATACATTATGAGAAATGCTGGACTGGAGGAAACACAAGCTGGAATCAAGATTGCCTGGAGAAATATCAATCACCTCAGATTTGCAAATGACACCACCCTTATGGCAGAAAGTGAAGAGGAACTGAAAAGCCTCTTGTTAAAAGTGAAAGAGGAGAGTGAAAAAGTTGACTTAAACCTCAACATTCAGAAAACGAAGATCATGGCATCCGGTCCCATCACTTCACCGGAAATAGATGGGGAAACAGTGGAAACAGTGTCAGACTTTATTTTTTTGGGCTCCAAAATCACTGCAGATGATGACTGCAGCCATGAAATTAAAAGATGCTTACTCCTTAGAAGAAAAGTTATGACCAACCTAGATAGCATATTCAAAAGCAGAGACACTACTTTGCCGACTAAGGTCCATCTTGTCAAGGCTCTGGTTTTTCCAGTCGTCATGTATGGGTGTGAGAATTGGACTGTGAAGAAAGCTGAGCACCAAAGAATTGATGCTTTTGAATTGTGGTGTTGGAGAAGACTCTTGAGAGTCCCTTGGACTGCAAGGAGATCCAACCAGTTCATTCTAAAGGAAATCTGTCCTTGGTGTTCGTTGGACGGACTGATTCTGAAGCTGAAACTCCAATACTTTGGCCACCTCATGTGAAGAGTTGACTCATTGGAAAAGACCCTGATGCTGGAAGGGATTGGGGGCAGGAAGAGAAGAGGACAACAGAGGATTAGATGGCTGGATAGCATCACCATCTCAATGGACATGAGTTTGAGTGAATTCCGGGAGTTGGTGCTGGACAAGGAGGCCTGGCGTGATGCGATTCATGGGGTTGCAAAGAGTTGGACACGACTGAGCTACTGAACTGAACTGAGAAAATTTTCTGAAATTAAATCTTGAAATTGAATGATGTCACTTTAGTATGTAAAGTAAACAGGAAATCTATTATTTTACCATATGCTATATATAAACTTCAGGCATCTAATTCTCACTGGTCAACAAAAGCATGAACTAGACCACATATGATTCCCTTCAATTCATCTTCAATTCTGTAAAGCAAAGGCCTGTTCAGGCTAGGATACTACCTGTTCAGTGTATTTAGATAGGTGCATACCTTTACCCCTTGGCAGTAAAAACTCAGAGTAGCATGGTTTAGAAGCCTTGTTTAAGACCCTGCTGTTTATTTCAGGATACAAAAAGTACCCTGCTTACTTCCAACTTCTCACCAAGCAAAGCACAGAATGACTCCCCACAGAGTTTTACTTTTGTGTTGCAAAAGCAATTTCAAAGAAACCTTCTACAAAGCCAACAAGCACCGAGTCAGGGATCTTGGAAAAAGGCTCAGAGAGAATGGCAGCTCCTTAGGAGGGAGAGCACATCACTGGTTATGTGTGAGCTGTCCAGATGTGGAGTTGATATTGCCAATCAGAAAGAGACTAGACAACTGGAGAACATGGAAAAAATGTCACAAGTTAACTTTACTTCTGGGAAGGTCTACTGAATTCACAGTGACAGTGGAATTCACCATTCTGTCACTGGTCCTCAATCCTTTGTACATACTTAGATAATAAAAGTAAACCCTGAAACTCAGTATAGTTACTTAACTCATAATATTCAACTATATCATAGCAAACACTGAAAATTTCTTTTAACCATGATGCATTGCTGTTCTATGACTTCATATTATGATATTATAGCTATAAAGCAGTCCTTGGAATTAGAATAGCATCACTTCCTTGAATATGTTGCAAAATAGGTACTTCAAATACTGAATTATTTTAAAAAGTAACAATAGTGGCTACATAGTGAGCAGCTTCTTATTGGCTAACGAGAAAGTCACTGAGTTGTGTCTGACTCTGTGACCCCAAGTGCTGCCAAATGATCTGGGACAAAGCAAAGAGAATGAAGACAGAGCACGAAATCTGGTGCAATGGGTCACAGGACCTGCACCCTCTAATGGGCTGAGGTGCAGAGTCCACTCTGAGTCCAGCTTTTATTCCTAATTGCAGACGACAAGACTTTCTCAGATCTCATCTTTCTCAAGACACATGCTGTGTTAATCACATACCCCTAAATATCATGGACTACACTGACATAGTCCAGATCTCCTTGTGTTTACCCTAGGCCTTTCCCTTCTGGGTTAGTCTTGGGAACAATTAGCAAGTGCATAGGCAGTGTTCATGCCTGGTGCCAACCTGGTGTTCTGAGGTCCATACTTTTATGATCCCAGTCATTCTCCCTTCTGGGTCTGGCACTGGGGTTTGTAAAAAGGCTATTATTCTAAGAAAGACATGAAAAATAATCATCAACAGTTTCTTAATATATGCTGTTTTTCCAGGTTCTGTTTCTGTCAAAGTTCTCAAGGCTGTGAAAGTACATTATTAGGAATTCCCACTACACCCATGGACTATACAGTCCATGGAATTCTCCAGGCCAGAATACTGGAGTGGATAGAGTTTCCCTTCTCCAGGGGATCTTCTCAGCTGGGGATCAAACCCAGGTCTCCCACATTGAAGGTGGATTCTTTACCAGCTGAACCACACAAGGGAAGACCCCCTTACTGGCTAAGCACTTTACTAAATATTTTCCAAATAATATTCATGGAAACCTTACAACTTCACGAGGTAGTATTCTTATTGCTTTTTTATAGGGATGGAAATCAATGCTTGGAGTGTGGAGGAAATGAGATCACAAGCCTATTAGTAATATAACCTGAGTTAGGATCAAATTTCTTAAGCTCCAAAGTTCATTTTCAGTAATCACTAAGTGATACCACCTCCAAGATTGATATTATTATAATTTTATCTTTAAAGAAATGCCTACTTCATTGAAAATTATGTAGAGTTTTCCCAGAACTGATATTGGTTTGCCAGGTGGCACAGTGGTAAAGAATCTGACTGCGAATTCAGGAGATGTAAGAGATGTGGGTTTGATTCCTGGGTTGGGAAGATAACCTGGAGTAGGAAATGGAAACCCACTCTAGTACTCTTGACAGGAAAATTTCATATACAGAGGAGTTTGGCAAGCTAGAGTCCATGGAATCTCAGGACTTAGACACAACTGAGGGACTGAGCATGCATGATTGCATGCACATGGGCGCACACACACATATACACACACACAATATGATGGACAGACAATCACAGACAGATGAAATGAATACACTGATAATGAGATACAATAAATAACAAGAATAGAAAGATTTATCCAGACAATCAAACAATAATTTAATATTTTGGGAATAAAACATTATAGAAACTCAGAAATCAATACAAAAAAATATAGTATGGTCAGTATATAGGTATCACTAATCAAATAGCACCATGATGTGATCATTCACATAGAGACAGACATCCTGGAATGTAAAGCCACGTGGGCCTTAGAAAGCATCACTACAGACAAAGCTAGTGGAGGTGGGAATTTCAGTTGAGCTATTTCAAATACTGAAAGATGATGTTGTGAAAGTGCTGCACTCAATATGCCAGCAAAGTTGGAAAACTCAGCAGTGGCCACAGGACTGGAAAATGTCAGTTTTCACTCCAATCTCAAAGAAAGGCAATGCCAAAGAATGCTCAAACTACTCTACAATTGCACTCATCTCACACGAGCAAAGTAATGATCAAAATTCTCCAAGCCAGGCTTCAATAATAAGTGAACCATGAACTTCTAGATGTTCAAGCTGGCTTTAGAAAAGGCAGAGGAACCAGAGATCAAATTGCCAACATCTGCTGGATCATCAAGAAAGAAAGAGAGTTCCAGAAAAATATCTATTTTTGCTTTATTGACTATGCCAAAGCCTATGACTGTGTGGATCACAGTAAACTGTGGAAAATTTTGAAAGAGATAGGAACACCAGACCACCTAGCCAGCGTCTTGAGAAACCTATATGCAGGTCAGGAAGCAACAGTCAGACCTGGACATGGAACAACTGGTTCCAAATAGGAAAAGGAGTATGTCAAGTCTGTATATTGTCACCCTGTTTATTTAACTTATATGCAGAGCACATCATGAGAAACGCTGGGCTGGAAGAAGCACAAGCTGGTATCAAGATTGCCTGGAGAAATATCAATCACCTCAGATATGCAGATGACACCACCCTTATGGATGAAAGTGAAGAGGAACTAAAAAGCCTCTTGATGAAAGTGAAAGTGGAGAGTGAAAAAGTTGGCTTAAAGGTCCACATTCAGAAAACAAAGATCATGGCATCTGGTCCCATCACTTCTTGGCAAACAGATGGGGAAACAGTGGAAACAGTGGCAGACTTTATTTTGGGGGGTTCCAAAATCAGTGCAGACGGTGATTGAAGCCATGAAATTAAATGACGCTTACTCCTTGGAAGGAAAAGTTATGACCAACCTAGACAGCATATTGAGAAGCAGAGACATTACTTTGCCAACAAAGGTCCATCTAGTCAAGGCTATGGTTTTTCCAGTAGTCATGTATGGGTGTGAGAGTTGGACTGTGAAGAAAGCTGAGTGCCGAAGAATTGATGCTTTTGAACTATGGTGCTGGAGAAGACTCTTGAGAGTCCCTTGGACTGCAAGGAAGTCCAACCAGTCCATTCTAAAAGAGATCAGACCTGGGTGTTCATTGGAAGGACTGATGCTGAAGCTGAAACTCCAATACTTTGGCCACCTCTTGTGAAGAGTTGACTCATTGGAAAAGACTCTGATGCTGGGAGGGACTGGGGGCAGGAAGAGAAGGGGATGAGATGGTTGGATGACATCACCGACTCAATGGACATGAGTCTGGGTGGAATCCGGGAGATGGTGATGAACAGGGAGGCCTGATGTGATGCGATTCATGGGGTTGCAAAGAGTTGAATATGACTGAGTGACTGAACTGAACTGAATCATTAGCTATATTCATTTAATTTCTTCTCTAACATGGGAAAAATTCATAAATCATAATTCTATGAAGCACTCAAACAGAAGGAACGTTCAGATAGTTATCTCTCATAATTCTTAGTCCAAATTTGGAAATTTTAGCAAATATAATAGATATACAATTATATAAATGCATAGTTAACCAGAATTTATTTATTCTGAAACTTAATAACTTGGTCATTAGGCAAATAGATGGGAAAACAATGGAAACAGTGACAGACTTTATTTTGGGGGGGGGGGGACTCAAATGAACGCCGATGGTTACTTCAGCCATGAAGTTAAAAGACACTTGCTCCCTGGAAGAAAAGCTATGACCAACCTAGACAGCATATTAAAAAAGCAGAAACATTACTTTGCCAACAAAGTTCCATCTAGTCAAAGCTATGGTTTTTTCCAGTAGTCATGTGTGGATGTGAGTTTGACTATAAAGAAACCTGAGCATCTAAGAATTGATGCTCTTGAACTGTGGTGTTGGAGAAGACTCTTGAGAGTCCCTTGGACTGCAAGGAGATCCAACCAGTCCATCCTAACGGAGATCAGTCCTGGTTGTCATTGGAAGGACTGATTTGAAACTGAAACTCCAATACTTTGGCCACCTGATGCAAAAAACTGACTCCTTGGAAAAGACCCTGATGCTGGGAAAGATTGATGATGGAAGGAGAAGGGGATGGCAGAGAATGAGATGGTTGGATGGCATCACTGACTCAAGACATGACTTTGAGTAAGCTCTGGGAGTTTCTGATGGACAGGGAAGCCTGGCATGCTGCACTCCATGGGGTCTCAAAGAGTCAGACATGACTGAGTGACTGAACTGAACGGAATAACTTGGTCAGTTATTGAATAAGTGAATAACTTATTTTTACACATATCTTGCATTCATAATTATGACCATCATTTGATTTTTTATTGTTTTTTATGCCACTTCTTGAGAAATCTTATATTTTTTCTTCCTATTTGTCTCCTCATGAGTAGCAGAGTAGGAACGAGTAAATATAAGTTAAAAATCAAATTGCAGTCATGAGCATATTGAGATGTATCATTGAAGATCATTGTTCCATCAAGCTGCAAACCACCTTTTCTGGTCTGTTTCCTCTAAAATAATGTCCCCCTCTACCTCCATCTTTTCTTTATTCTCTGTCAAACTTCTCAAAGCTTTCAAAATTCTTATTGATGTTCTAAATGCTATCCCAAATGTCAGCCTCTTCCTACTTAAAAAATAAAATTTCCTATTATGCACTATTTACCAACATACATTTTTCTATTATGGCATTTATCTTGCTCTATTGTGGGTGTCTCTCTCTTTGTGTGTATGTGTGTGTATGTGTATATATATATATATATGTAAAATAAGAATAGAAATAATATCCAGGTAATATATATGAACATTTTAGTTTTGTTTCTTCCATCATTTTTAGAAGTTGCAAATTATGGATTGATTTTCTAGATGTCTTATATCTCTAGCAGCATGAAATAGAAAAGGAGTTGGGTATATGACAAGAAGAATGAAATTTAGTTAGGCATTAAAAGTTAGAAAAAGAAAATATTCATTTCTAGCTGATATATAATTATATAAAATAAATTATTCTCCAAAGTTTAAATTGTAAAATGTCCCTTTTGAGTGTTGTTAACAACTCTGTAAACTTCCTTACATTAAAATTAAACTTAGAATACTCAGAGCTGATAATACACTGCTGTTAATGGGTTTGTCATATAGAGTGAATGTAACTCATTATTAACAGTAGTGATCACTGTTAAAATGCATTTTTTTATTCCAAGTATGTTGATTTACCTGGTAAACAATGGTTTAAAGCTATCTAGTAGTAAAAATAGATTAGTTTTATATAAAACTATTAATAATATTTATTCATCATCAATAATTCCAATTTGAATCTTATGACATTATACTACCTTATGAAAAATAAGAAATCACCCTAACACACTGAAGATTTAGGAAGGAAAAGTTGACTCTTTTAATAATTTGCAACCAAGAATGAGCTTGCCATAACATAAATGTAGAGTTCAAATTTATAAAACTATGTAAAAGTATAAATTACAAACTCAGAAATTAACTTAAAGTTGCACTAGGTTGATAGCTCTACCTCAGATTTAATAGAATCAAGTTCAAACTTTCTCCAATAAAAAGAATTACCCGCTATTTGTGACAACATGGATGAAACTTGAGGACATTATGCTAAGTGAAATAAATCAGAGATTGACAAATAGTGTATTATCTCACTTATGTGCAAACTCTAAAAAAACTCATAAAAAAAAAGATCAAATTTGTGGTCATATGTAGGAAATGGTTGGGGAAATTGAAGGTGGTCATATTGTGCAAACCTCCAATTATAAGATAAATAAGTACTGGGATGTTATAACAGCATGAGGACAGTTAACACTACTTTATAGATTATTTGAAAGCCAGCAAAATAATAGATACTCTTTAAATACTTAAAGTTCCCATCACAGGGGTAAAAAAAAATTATTTTTCCTTTTTTATACCTATATGAGATGATGGATGTTAAACAAACTTATTTTGATAATCATTTCACAATATCATAAAGCAAGTCATTATGCTATACACTTTAAATGTATACAGTGCTTTATGTCAATTATGTCTCAACAAATCTGAAAGAGAAAAAACCAACACCCAATTATATCTTCAGAATTCCACAGATACAATAAAAATTTACTTTTAAAAAGTTGGCAACAAATGGAGTCAGTAAAGAAACAGAAAAATAAGGATCCTCAACAAAATCAATTCTTGGATTTTTCATATAGAGTTATAAAATACATCCATATATTATTAATATTATTTAAATTAAAACATAAAAATGAGCAGGAAATAAAACATCAACAAAAGGAATAAAGTAGCTTTTAAAAGTGCAAGTCAGTACCTTTATAAATAAAAAAGTTTTCTTATATTAACAACTTAATAGATAGAGTATTAGGCAAAACAGAAGAATTACTAAGCCAGACAACATAACTAAAGAAATTATGTGAATTTAATTCAGAAATATGAGATGGAAAATGGGAAGTAGATATTTACAGAAATGGTGAATAGAATAATAAGCAATATACAGTTATTGTGATTATAGGAGTATAAAAAGATCCATTGAACTACAGAAAATATTTGAGAACATGATGATTTACATAAAATGCTATCTTTTTAAAAAGTATTTAGATCTCTCAGTAACACATATAATTAGTATCAAATATTCATGTTGCTTTTACATTTATCTCTTTATGTGTGTGTGTATCTCTGTCTCTCTAACTATGTATCTATTTATCCATTCACCTACAAAAGTGATTGACATGAATTGCATAATATTGCAAATCATGTACCTGTTGTTAATTCAATACCAATTCCTACATACTAAAGAATCAATCTACTTAGAAAAATAAAAATGTTCAGAACTCTGGAAGATGACAGTTCCTTCTAGAAGAACATATGCTATTTATGCTATTGGAAATATTAATTAAATTGTGTTTTCCCCCTTATTTAAGTGTTTCAATCATACAAGCTCTCCTCACCCTCAGAAGGAATGTCTATGTTCTATTTAAGTGGAAGCACATGACAATCAGAGTAGACACCTTTTTTCCCTCAAAGATTTTTTAAAAAAATGATGTGGAGGAGTATCCTTTAGCAACTTGAACAAAGCTAGTTACAGGAGTGGATGTTTAGAGTTATGGGTCATCCTGTGCCATCACTGGGTACTGAGAGAAAAAAGATACTTATTCTTAAAGAATGCATTATTTATGTTAATTGTAATGATGAAGCACTTTCTAAGTGTAGAACCCATGGAAAGGGCCTTTCCAGACTAGTCTAAGAGTAGTTTATAAAGTGCACCTTGGAAGAATAATAAAGATAGTACTGAAATTAATATCAAGTTGATTTCTAGTAGAGAAAGAGTGTACACTTCATTTATATTGGTGCATTAGTTCACTAGGACTGCTACAACAGAATACTGTAGACTATGCAGAAATATATAAAAACATATATGTATAATTTATTACAGTCCTGGAGACTGGGAAGTCCAAGATCAAGGTGTCTGGTTAACTGTCTCCTCACTATAACCTCACATTGCAGAAGAGGACAAGGAAACATGCCAAGGTCTATTTTAAGGACACTAATCCAATTCATGAGGATTCTGTCCTCAAGGCCTAATCATCTTCCTAAACTCCCACCTCCAAATACCATCACATTGGGAATTAGATTTCAACATACAAATTGTGGGGGGGAAACATTCAATCTATAGCAATTGATAACATTCTACTTCATAAACTCTATAGTTTATTCACTGTGTTTCTTTTGTCATTATGATTTATAACTTCCAAAGATAATTGTTTGCTTAAATATCTCTTTTTCCAATCCCAATATCTTCCCATGGTCTTTTTAGTTTCAAACTAAAATCATAGAAGTTCTTTTATCTACATGCAACTTGCATTTTGCATAATAATGAATATTAAATACTGTTTATAGTGTAATTTCCACAGGATCATAACATCACATTACACAAAATGCTTTTAGTTACATGAATTCCTTCTTCATCATCACTGAACACACTGTCACTCAATCTCTCAGTGTTCATATCTATAAGTTGAATGTCATTATCAAGAGGAGCCATCTGTTCAAAGTTGGATATCATGAATTGTTAGGCAACTCTTATGGCATATGTACCAAAACCTACTTGCCTCTTACATTATTGATGCATTTTATTAACAAATTGTTTCTTTTTTTGCTCTCTGAAGACACATGCAACAACTTAATTATCAAATAACTGAATTATACTTATTACATATATTTAATTCTATTATAGATAATTAATTATAATAAATATAAATATTAATTTTATTATTGTATGTGAACAATATGAAAATGTTCCAGTTGGATCCCTCTCTCATCACAGAATGTTTTATGATTGGTGTAAATTCCTAAAATTTGCTACTCTAGACTCAAACTATTATTCCAGAGATGAAACAAATTATCCCAGAAAAATTTTGTTTTTTTACAATGTAACAATCAAAAAAGTAGTAACTTTAATGTGACATTTCCATTCATCTTTATGTAAATAAATGGTAGATAGACAGATACCTCAAACAGCAAAAATGCCAGTTATCAACCATGATGTACCAAGAATTGAGTAAAATAAGAATTATAGAATTTTAATGTGATAAATTTTATTTTGAAGGTTTGATAAGACAGTCTTAAACTATAAATTCTCTTAAATAATTTCAAATTTAATATTACTTTCTTTTTTGCCTACATCATGTGTGCATTTAGACAATAGATCTTATTTGGTTCTTATGGATGTGCTTATTTTTTTAATATTTTATTTTTTTAGTCTATACAATTTATATTTTAATTCTGATATATATATGTAAAAGAAAAAAATAGGCCTTTTGTTAATTTCAGTGTCTTTAATTAAAAGTAATTTGAATATTTTATAATAAAGGCAATGATCACATTGTATTCAACTACTGTCTGCTTGGGAAGCTGATGCTTTCAGCATAAATGCTTATGAATGGCAAGACTACAAGAAAGGTATAACTGGAATTCAGTATACATTTTTCTTATTTTATCAAATCACTGATAAAATTCAACCCAAGGTATATTATATGTAGACTGACATTTGGGGTCAAAATGATATTGTGCAGTTCAGAATATTATGATGTGAATTCTTATCTATATATTTAAATTTATATTGAGAAGATAATTTCTATTTGTGTGACTACAACTTTTCTAAGGCTTGACTTTACTCTCATGATATTGTATAATAAGTATAAAAAAAGGAGAGAAACAGTATGGACCTAACAGAAGCAGAAGATATTAAGAAGAGGTGGCAAGAATATAGAAGAACTATACAAAAAAAGATCGTCATGACCCTGATAAACATGATGGTGTGATCATTCATCTAGACCCAGACATCTTGAAGTGCAAATTCAAGTGAGCATTAGGAAGAATCACTACAACAAAGCCAGTGGGGATGATGGAATTCCAGTTGAGCTATTTCAAATTCTAAAAGATGATGCTGTGAAAGTGCTGCAATCAATATGCCAGCAAGTTTAGAAAACTTAACAGTGGCCACAGGGCTGGAAAAGCTCAGTTTTCATTTAAACCCAAAGAATGTTCAAACTACTGCACAAGTGTACTTATCTCACTCACTATCAAAGTAATTCTCAAAATTCTCCAAGCCAGGCTTCAACAGTACCTGAACCCTGAACTTCCTGATGTTCAAGCTGAATTTAGAAAAGGCAGAAGAACCAGAGATCAAATTGTCAAAATCTGTTGGATGATAGAAAAAGCAAGAGAGGTCCAGAAAAGCAACTACTTCTACTTAACTTACTATGCTAAAGCCTTTGACTGTGTGAATCAAAACAAACTGTGGAATTGAGCTGCAGGAGTTGCTTGTATATTTTTGAGATTAGTTGTTTGTCAGTTGCTTCGTTTGCTATTATTTTCTCCCATTCGGAAGGCTGTCTTTTCACTTTGCTTATATTTTCCTTTGTTGTGCAGAAGCTTTTAATTTTAATTAGGTCCCATTGGTTTATTTTTGCTTTTATTTCCAGAATTCTGGGAGGTGGATCATAGAGGATCCTACTGTGGTTTATGTTGGAGAGTGTTTTGCCTATGTTCTCCTCTAGGAGTTTTATAGTTTCTGGTCTTACATTTAGATCTTTAATCCATTTTGAGTTTATCTTTGTGTGCGGTGTTAGAAAGTGATCTAGTTTCATTCTTTTACAAGTGGTTGACCAGTTTTCCCAGCACCACTTGTTAAAGAGATTGTCTTTACTCCATTGTATATTCTTGCCTCCTTTGTCAAAGATAAGGTGTCCATATGTGTGTGGATTTATCTCTGGGCTTTCTATTTTGTTCCATTGATCTATATTTCTGTCTTTGTGCCAATACCATACTGTCTTGATGACTGAGGCTTTGTAGTAGAGCCTGAAGTCAGGGAGGTTGATTCCCCCAGTTCCATTCTTCTTTCTCAAGATTGCTTTGGCTATTCGTGGTTTTTTGTATTTCCATACAAATCTTGAAATTATTTGTTCTAGTTCTGTGAAAAATATCGCTGGAAGCTTGATAGGGATTGCATTGAATTTGTAGATTGCTTTGGGTAGTATACTCATTTTTACTATATTGATTCTTCTGATCCATGAGCATGGTATATTTCTCCATCTATTAGTGTCCTCTTTGATTTCTTTCATCAGTGTTTTATAGTTTTCTGTATATAGGTCTCCAAAGAAGACATACGGATGGCTAACAAACACATGAAAAGATGCTCAACATCACTCATTATTAGAGAAATGCAAATCAAAACCACAATGAGGTACCACTTCACACCAGTCAGAATGTCTGCGATCCAAAAATCTGCAAGCAATAAATGCTGGAGAGGGTGTGGAGAGAAGGGAACCCTCCTACACTGTTGGTGGGAATGCAAACTAGTACAGCCACTATGGAGAACAGTGTGGAGATTCCTTAAAAAATTGCAAATAGAACTACCTTATGACCCAGCAATCCCACTACTGGGCATACACACTGAGGAAACCAGAATTGAAAGAGACACATGTACCACAATGTTCATCGCAGCACTGTTTATAATAGCCAGGACATGGAAACAACCTAGATGTCCATCAGCAGATGAATGGATAAGAAAGTGGTGGTACATATACACAATGGAGTATTACTCAGCTGTCAAAAAGAATACATTTGAATCAGTTCTGATGAGATGGATGAAACTGGAGCCGATTATACAGAGTGAAGTAAGCCAGAAAGAAAAACACCAATACAGTATACTAACACATATATATGGAATTTAGAAAGATGGCAATGATGACCCTGTATGCAGGACAGCAAAAAAGACACAGATGTGTATAACGGACTTTTGGACTCAGTGGGAGAGGGAGAGGGTGAGATGACTTGGGAGAATGGTATTGAAACATGTATAATATCATGTAAGAATCGAATTGCCAGTCTATGTCCGATGCAGGATATGGCACGCTTGGGGCTGGTACGCGGGGATGACCCAGAGAGATGTTGTGGGGAGTGGGGGTGGGAGGGGGATATAGGTTTGGGAATGCATGTACACCCATGGTGGATTCATGCCAATGTATGGCAAAACCAATACAGAATTGTAAAGTAAAATAAAAAATAAATAAATTTAAAAATATAAAAACAAAAACAAAACAAAAAACAAACAAACAAACAAAAAAAAAACAAAACAAACTGTGGAAAATTCTTAAAGAGGTGAGAATACCAGAACAACTTACCTGCCTCCTGAGAAACCTGTATGCAGGTCAAGAAGCAGCAGTTAGAACTGGACATGGAATAGACTGGTTCTGAATTAGGAAAGGAGTACATCAAGGCTGTATATTGTCACCCTGCTTATTTAACTTATAGGCAGAGTACGAAATGAGAAAGGCCAGGTTGGATGAACTACAAGCTGGAATCAATATTGCCAGGAGAAATATTAATAACCTCAGATATCCAGATGACACCACCCTTATGGTAGAGAGTGAAGAGGAACTAAACAGCTTCTTGATGAAAGTGAAAGAGGAGAGTGAAAATCTGGCTTAAAACTCAACATTCAAAAAATGAAGCTTATGGCATCCAGTCCCATCACTTCATGGAAAATAGATGTGGAAACAATGGAAACAGTGACAGACTTTATTTTCTTGGGCTCCAAAATCACTGCAGATGGTGATGCAATCATTAAATTAAAAGATTCTAGCTCCTTGGATGGAGAAGGCAATGGCAACCCACTCTAATATTCTTGCTTGGAAAATTCCATGGAAGGAGGAGCCTGGTAGGCTGCAGTCCATGGGGTCGCGAAGAGTTGGACACAACTGAGCGACTTTACTTTCACTTTTCACTTTCATGCATTGGAGAAGGAAATGGCAACCCACTCCAGTGTTCCAGCCCGGAGAATCCAAGGGACAGGGGAGCCTGGTGGACTGCCGTCTATGGGGTCGCACAGAGTCGGAAACAACTGAAGCGACTTAGCAGCAGCTCCTTGGAAGAAAAGCTATGACTAATCGAGACAACATATTAAAAAGGAGACACATTACTTTGCTGATAAAAATCCATTTGGTCAAAGCTATGATTTTCTCAATAGTCATGTATGGATATGAGAGTTGGACCGTAAGGAAAGCTGAGTGCTAAAGAACTGATGCTCTTGAACTGTGGTATTAGAAAAGACTCTTGAGAGTCCCTTGAACTCCAAGGAGATCAAACGAGTCAAACCTAAAAGAAATCAATTCTGAATATTCATTAGGAGGGTGAAGGCCCAACTCATTAAAACCTAAAGCTGGAAAAGTTTGAAGGCAGGCAGAGAAGGGTATGACAGAGTGTGAGATGGTTGGATGACATCACTGACTCAATGAACATGATTTTGAGCAAGTTCTGGGAGATTATGAAGTACAGGAAAGCCTGGTGTGTTTCAATCAAGAACACAACTGAGCCAGACACAACAGAGCAACTGAACAACAGCAACAATAATAAATATGAATGGTTTAACAAGTTAAAATTGTATTTTAATCTCCTGAGTCACAACTGTTTTATTTAACTATAAGCATACTCTTACAGTTTTTTTTTTAATAATGTGATTACTACTAAATGGTAAATTAAAACAAAAATTAATGTACAATTGAATGTGCTACATGCATTTGTATATGAAATATATGTCATCAATGCATGTCATGTAGAAATAAGTCTCTCTCTGTAATTGCTTCACATATAACAAACCAAATACAAGAATTTTCTTTTTTCTAGATTAACAATGAGGGTTTCCTTTTTCTATCATAAAAACAAATCTTCCATTGTAGGCTAAAGGAATGGCTATTATACATTAACCTATGGTTAAATATTAATTTATAGTTTATAAAATGTAAAATATAAATTTAAATTTTATAATTTATAAAGTACCTTCCTAATAATAATTAATCTTATAAGAATTTGTTCATTTATATTAAATCTATTGCCTTAGATTTAGCTAGTATTTAAGATAATTTTGTAATAAAATTGACATTTGTGTAGGGTTCTAGCATTCAGAGTTATGGTCATCAGATATAGATTTATCATTCAGCAGTAGGGTGATCCCTTATAGAACCCCAAACCCTTCTGTTCCTAAACATATTCATCCATAAAAACTGTGACTAACTAGGCTCCTCTGTCCATGGAATTCTCCAGGCAAGAATACTGGAGTAGACAGCCATTCCTTTATCCAGGGGATCTTCCCAACCAAAGGAATCTAATCCCAGTTTCCTGCACTGCAGGCAGATTCTTTACTGTCTGAGCCACCAGGAGAGCACCAAGTACCTTCTATGATTAATGTGACTCTAAATTTCTTTGACTTTAATTAAATAACCTGGGTATTTGAATACTTCAAGAGCATTTGGGCTTCCCTGGTAGCTTAGATGGTAAAGCGTCTGCCTACAACGTGGGAGACCTGGGTTTGATCCCTGGGTCGGGAAGGTCCCCTGGAGAAGGAAGTGGCAACCCACTCCAGTATTCATGCCTGGAAAATCTCATGGACCAAGGAACCTGGTGGGCTACAGTCCATGAGGTTGCAAAGAGTCGAACACAACTGAGCGACTTCACTAAAATTTAATTTGATTTTACTATTTCTACAAATATCATTTCAGATGTAAATAAGGCTGTCAAGATTTCATTTTACTAGGCTCCTAATGCACATAGCCTGTGCTTAGTGCATCGGCCAATCGCAGCCACACTAAGTGCAGGCGGCTGCGACCAGCCGGCGCACTAAGCACGGCAGAGAGGAGCTACCCCACGTCCGAGGTCAGGGGCAGAAGTCTAGAGTGCCAGGCTGCGACGGCACAGGAACAGCCAAGAGGAACCACCCCACGTTCGAGGTCAGGGGTGACGTCCGGGAGGATCAACCCAAGGAGCTGTGGCTGCCTGGGTGCAGTGGGGCCTAGAGGAGCCATCCCATGTTAAGGTCAGGAAGGGCGGTGGTGAGGAGACAACCCTCATCTAAGGTAAGGAACAGTGGCTGCACTTTGCTGGAGCAGCCATGAAGAAATACCCCACGCCCAAGGTAAGAGAGACCCAAGTAAGATGGTAGGTATTGCAAGAGGGCATCACAGGGCAGACACACTGAAACCATACTCACAGAAATCTAGTCAATCTAATCACCCTAGGACCATAGACTTGTCTAACTCAATGAAACTAAGCCATGTCCATGGGGTAAACCAAGATGAGCGAGTCATGGTGGAGAGGTCTGACAGAATGTGGTCCGCTGGAGAAGGGAATGGCAAACCACTTCAGTATTCTTGCCTTGAGAACCCCATGAACAGTATGAAAAGGCAAAATGATAGGATACTGAAAGAGGAACTCCCCAGGTCAGTGGGTGCCCAATATGCTACTGGAGATCAGTGGAGAAATAACTCCAGAAAGAATGAAGGGATGGAGCCAAAACAAAAACAATACCCAGCTGTGGATGTGACTGGTGATAGAAGCAATGTCCGATGTTGTAAAGAGCAATATTGCATAGGAACCTGGAATGTCACGTCCATGAATCAAGGCAAATTGAAAGTCGTCAAACAGGAGATGGCAAGAGAAAACGTCAACATTCTAGGAATCAGTGAACTAAAGTGGACTGGAATGGGTAATTTAACTCAGATGACCATTATATCTACTATTGTGGGCAGGAATCCCTCAGAAGAATTGGAGTAGCCATTATGGTCAACAAAAGAGTCCAAAATGCTGTACTTGGATGCAATCTAAAAAATGACAGAATGATCTCTGTTCATCTCTAAGGCAAACCATTCAATATCATGGTATTCAAGTCTATGCCAAAACCAGTAATGCTGAGGAAGCTGAAGTTGAATGGTTCTATGAAGACCTACAAGACCTTTTATAACTAACACCCCAAAAAAGATGTCCTTTTCACTATAGGGGACTGGAATGCAAAAGTAGGAAGTCAAGAAACATCTGGAGTAACAGGCAAATTTGGCCTTGGAATACAGAATGAAGCAGGGCAAAGGTTAATAGAGTTCTTCCAAGAAAATGCACTGGTCATAGCAAACATCGTCTTCTAACAACACAAGAGAAGACTCTACACATGGACATCACCAGATGGTCAACACCGAAATCAGATTGATTATATTCTTTGCAGCCAAAGATGGAGAAGCTCTATACAGTCAACAAAAACAAGACCAGGCGCTGACTGTGGCTCAGATCATGAACTCCTTATTACCAAATTCAGACTTAAATTGAAGAAAGTAGGGAAAACCGCTAGACCATTCAGGTATGACCTAAATCAAATCCCTTATGATTATACAGTGGAAGTGAGAAATAGATTGAAGGGCCTAGATCGGATAGATAAGAGTGCCTGATGAACTATGGAATGAGGTTCGTGACATTGTACAGGAGACAGGGATCAAGACCATCCCCATGGAAAAGAAATGCAAAAAAAAAGCAAAATGGCTGTCTGGGGAGGCCTTACAAATAGCTGTGAAAAGAAGAGAAGTGAAAAGCAAAGGAGAAAAGGAAAGATATAAGCATCTGAATTCAGAGTTCCTAAAATTAGCAAGAAGAGATAAGAGGGCCTTCTTCAGCGATCAATGCAAAGAAATAGAGGAAAACAACAGAATGGGAAAGACTAGAGATCTCTTCAAGAAAATTAGAGATACCAAGGGACCATTTCATGCAAAGATGGGCTCGATAAAGGACAGAAATGGTATGGACCTGACAGAAGCAGAAGATGTTAAGAAGAGGTGGCAAGAATACACAGAAGAACTGTACAAAAAAGATCTTCACGACCCAGATAATCACAATGGTATGATCACTCATCTAGAGCCAGACATCCTGGAATGTGAAGTCAAGTGGGCCTTAGAAAGCATCACCACTAGCAAAGCTAGTGGAGGTGATGGAATTCCAGTTGAGCTATTTGAAATCCTGAAAGATGATGCTGTGAAAGTGCTGCACTCAATATGCCAGCAAATTTGGAAAACTCAGCAGTGGCCACAGGACTGGAAAATGTCAGTTTTCATTCCAATCCCAAAAAAAGGCAATGCCAAAGAATGCTCAGACTACCGCACAATTGCACTCATCTCACATGCTAGTCAAGTAATGCTCAAAATTCTCCAAGCCAGGCTTCAGCAATACGTGAACTGTGAATTTCCTGATGTTCAAGCTGGATATAGAAAAGGCAGAGGAATCAGAGATTAAATTGCCAACATCCGCTGGATCATGTAAAAAGCAAGAGAGTTCCAGAAAAAACATCTACTTCTGCTTTATTGACAATGGCAAAGCCTTTGAATGTGTGGATCACAATAAACTGTAGAAAATTCTGAGGTATGGGAATACCAGACTACCTGACCTGCCTCTTGAGAAATCTGTATGCAGTCAGGAAGCAACAGTTAGAACTGGACATGGAACAACAGACTGGTTCCAAATAGGAAAAGGAGTACATCAAGGCTGTATATTGTCACCCTGCTTATTTAACTTCTATGCAGAGTACATCATGAGAAATGCTGGACTGGAAGAAACACAAACTGGAAACAAGATTGCCAGCAGAATCAATAACCTCAGATATGCACATGATACCACCCTTATGGCAGAAAGTGAAGAGGAATTAAATAAGCCTCTTCATGAAAATGAAAGAGGAGAGTGAAAAAGTTGGCTTAAAGCTCAACATTCAGAAAATGAAGATCAGGGCATCTGGTCCCATCACTTAATGGCAAATAGATAGGGAAACAGTGGAAACAGTGTCAGACTTTATTTTTTGGGGCTCCAAAATCACTGCAGATGGTGACTGCAGCCATGAAATTAAAAGACGCTTACTCCTTGGAAGAAAAGTTATGAGCAACCTAGATAGCATATTCAAAAGCAGAGACATTACTTTGCCGACTAAGGTCCGTCTAGTCAAGGCTATGGTTTTTCCAGTAGTCATGTATGGATGTGAGAGTTGGACTGTGAAGAAAGCTGAGTGCTGAAAAATTGATGCTTTTGAACTGTGGTGTTGGAGAAGATTCTTGAGAGCACCTTGGACTGCAAGGAGATCCAACCAGTTCATTCTAAAGGAGATCACCCCTGGGATTTCTTTGGAAGGAATGATGCTAAAGCTGAAACTCCAGTACTTTGGCCACCTCATGCAAAGGGTTGACTCATTGGAAAAGACTCTGATGCTGGGAGGGATTGGGGGCAGGAGGAGAAGGGGACGACAGAGGATGAGATGACTGGATGGCATCACTGACTCGATGGCTGTGAATCTGAGTGAACCCCAGGAGGTGATGATGGACAGGGAATCCTGGTGTGCTGCGATTCAAGGGGCCGCAAAGATTCGGACACTACTGAGTGATTGAAGTGAACTGAATGGAAAGCACATAGCAATGATCTAGAACTGCACTTTTTTCATAAACATAAGAAAGAGTAAATAGGAGGAGTCCCAAGATGTTGGAGTAATAGGACAGGGAGACTACTTTCTCTCCCACAGATTCATCAAAATATCATTTGAATGCTGAGCAACTCCACAAAATAACTTCTGAATGCTGGCAGAGGACACCAGGCACCCAGAAAGGCAGCCTATTCTCTTCAGAAGGAGGTAGGGAAAAATATAAAAGACAGAGAAAAGAGTTAAGGATGGAGATCTGTCCTAGGGAGGGCGTCATGAAGGAAAAGTTTTCAAATAGCAGGAAACTCTCTCACAGGCGGGTCTGTGGGGAGTTTTGAAATCTCAGAGAGCAACATAACTGGGAGGATTAAAAAAAAAAAAAAAAAAAACAGAATAGACACCTAACCGCAACTGCCAGCAGACAAATAGCCCAGATGCTTGCATATGCTACCCATGAGCAGGGGCTGAACAGGGAGGTGCAGGTTGCATCATTGCTCCTTAGGGTAAGGACTGGGCCTGAATGCCCTGAGGACAATCTGAGGGAACAAACATGAGATAGCAATCCAAACTGTGGGATCTCCAGAGAGAGAGAAAAAAAAAAGAAAAGAAAAGAGAGAGAGAGAGAGAACTTTCCTGCAAAAGGCTCTAACTTGCAGCCTGGCCCGCTCAAAGAACAAAGGGTTAAGTGAATACCAAATGAGAGTTAGCCTGCTGCATATAGGTCCCTCCACCCTGCTGGAGGCAGAGAGGCAAGCGTGTGACAACCAGAGCTGGAAGGCAAGGGGCTGCTCCAATCTCAGCCCCAGAGACTGGCATCCTCCATCAAACTGTGAGAGGGCTCCCAATTGCTAACCAAGTCTTCCTGAGACAGTTGAAATCTGCCAGGAGGGTCACAACCTGAGATCAGCTCCCCAGAGAAGACACACAGCACACCTGAGATGGTGCTCTCAAGGTGCACCTGGGAAGCCAACTGGCTGGTACTAGGGAGGTGATTAAGATTCACGGCCCACCTGGGACAGTGTGCTCACCAAGCACCTGATCACCTGAGCTGCTTGGACCTGGGAAAGGCACAAAATGCTTGCCCAAATGAGTCTGTGCCCTTCTGGAGTACCCAAGAACCTGAACCAGAGGGGCTTAGACCTGGGACGTGCACAAAACTCAGGGTCTGTTTTGGACAGTGTCCTACATAGCACCCTGGAGTCCGAGCAGTGTAGACCCAGAAAGCACATGCCACTGTGAGCTGTGGCAAACCCATTGTGGCCCATACACTGCAAGCACTGCCCACACACGTCAGTGATATTTGTTTGCAGTGTTTCTCCCTCCCCACAACACAACTGAGCAAATGACCCTGAATAAGTGACCACCTTCGTCCCCTTGTCAGGGCAGAAATTAGACACCAAAGAGACTTGCAAACAGAGGAAGCCAAAACAAACAAAGAAGAGGGAACCATTCTGGAAGTGACAGGTGCAACAGATTAAAACCCTGTAGTCAACACTGACTAAGTATTGGAGGGCCAATAGATCTTGCGAACAAGTACAAGCTGAAACAAGAAACTATCTGAAACTTAGCTGACCCCCCACTGCCCACAACAGCTCCAGAGAAATTCTGAGATATATTTTAACTATTATCACTTTTTAATTTTTTTTTTAAATTTAAGTTCTTTATTACTCTTTTAATTTTTATTTTATAACCTACTATTACCTTTCAAAAAAAAAAGATCCTATTTTTAAAGCAAATTTCATATATACATTTTTTATTTTTGTGATTGATTTTGTTTTGTATTTTTAATGTATTGTTGAGAGTCTAACCTTTACTCTAGAATTTTATTCTTTGCTTTTTGGTATGTTATCAATTTTGTACCTTTAAGAATTTAATCTTCAGTATCCATTTTCACTTAGAGGTTTGATTACCGGCTTGATTGCTCTCTCCTCTTTTGTCTCTCCCTTTTCTCCCACAGGTTACCTCTATCTCCCCCCTCCCCTTTCTCTTCTCTACTTAACTCTGTGAATCTCTCTGGGTGTTCTGGACTGTAGAGAACACTTAGGGAACTGATTACTAGCTAGATTGGTCTCACCCCTTTGGACTTCCCCCTCTTCTCCTGGTCACCTCTATCTCCCTCCTCCCTCTTTTCTTCTCTATGTAACTCTGAGTCTCTCTGGGTGTTCCACACTATGGAGAGCACACAGGGGCTTGATTACCAGCTAGACTGGTCTCTCACCTTTTGACTCCTCCTCCTTCTCCTAGTCACCTTTAACTCCCTCTTCTCTCTTCTCATCTCTGTGTAACTCTGTGAACCTCTCTGGGGGTCCCTCACTGTGGAGAACTGTTTTACCATTAACCTAAATCTTTTATCATCTGTGCTGCATAGATGGAGAAGTTTCAAAGCTACTATAAGTATAAGACTGAAAGCCAGAGGCAGGAGACTTAACTCCAAAACTTGAGAACATCAGAGAACTCCTGATTCTAGGGAACATTAATAGACAAGAACTCATCCAAAAGCCTCCATACCTACACTGAAACCAAGCTCCACCCAAGACCCAACAAGTTTCAGAGCAAGACATACCATGCTAATTCTCCAGCAAAGCAGGAACACAACCCTAAACATTAAAAGACAGGCTGTCCAAAGCCATACCAAACACATAGACACCCAAAAACTCACTACTGGACATTTCATTGCACTCCACAGAGAAGAGATGCAGCTCCACCCACCAGAACACATACACAAGTTCCCCTAACCAGGAAACCATGAAAAGTCACAGGGAGCAGGCTCCACAATAAAGAGGAATCACAAACGGCCAGCCTACAGAAAGGGCATCCCAAACACAGCACTCTAAACAAGATGAAAAGGCAAAGAAATACTCAGCAGGTAAAGTAACATGATAAAAGACCATCAAACCAAACAAAAGAGGAGATAGGAGGTCTACCTGAGAAAAGAAGTCAGAATAATGATAGTAAAGATGATCCAAAATCTTGAAAACACAATGGAGTTACAGATAAATAGATTAGAGACAAGGATTGAGAAGATGTAAGAAATGTTTAATGAGGACCTAGAAGAAATAAAGAAGAGTCAATAAATAATGAATAATGCAGGAATTGACATAAAAAGCAAAGTGGAGGGAACCAACAGTAGAATAAATGAGGCAGAAGATAGGATAAGTGAGGTGGAAGATAGAACGGTGGAAATAAATGTGGCAGAGAGAAAAAAGAAAAAAATAATTAAAAGAAATGGAGACAACCTCAGAGACCTCTGGGACAATGTTAAATGCCCCAACATTCGAATCAGAAGAAGACAATGTTAAATGCCCTAACATTCGAATCAGAAGAAGACAAAAAGAAAGGGCAGGAGGAAATACTTGAGGAGATAATAGTTGAAAACTTCCCTAAAATGGGGAAAGAAATAGCCACCCAAGTCCAAGAAACCCAGAGAGTCCCAAGCAGGATAGACCCAAGGCAAAACACCCAAAGACACATATTAATCAAACTAATGAAGATCAAACACAATGAGCAAATATTAAAATCAGCAAGGGAAAAGCAACAAATAACACACAAGGGGATTCCCATAAGGATAACAGCTGACCTTTCAATAGAAACTCTTTAGGCCAGAAGGGAATGGCAGGACATAATTAAGGTGATGAAAGAGAGAAACCTACAACGCAGATTACTGTACCCAGCAAGGATCTCATTCAAATATGAAGGAGAAATCAAAAAATTTACAAAAAAGCAAAAGCTGAGAGAATTCAACACCATCAAACCAGCTCTTCAACAAATGCTAAAGGACCTTCTCTAGATCGGAAACACAGAAATGGTTTATAAACTCGAACCCAAAACAACAAAGTAAATGCCAACGGGATCATACTTATGAATAATTGCCTTAAATGTAAATGGATTCAATGTCCCCAACCAAAAGACAAAGACAGGATGAATGGATATAAAAATAAGACCCTTATATATACTGTCTACAAGAGACCCACCTCAAAACAAGGGACACATACAGACCGAAAGTGAAGGGCTGGAAAAATATATTTCATGCAAATGGAGACTAAAAGAGAGCAGGAGTAGCAATACTCATACCAGATAAAATAGACTTTGAAATAAAGGCCATGAAAAGAGACAAAGAAAGACACTACATAATGATCAAAGGATCAATCCAAAAAGAAGATATAACAATTATAACTATATATGCACCCAACATAGGATCACCTCAATAAATAAGGCAAATGCTAACAAGTATGAAAGGGGAAATTAACAGTAATATAATAATAGTGGCAGATTTTAATACCCCACTCAGACCTATGGATAGATCAACCAAACAGAAAATTAGCAAGGAAACACAAACTTTAAATGATACAATGGACTGGTTAGACCTGATTGATATCTATAGGACATTTGACCCCAAAACAAGCCATTTTGCCTTTCTCTCAAGGGCACTGGGAACATTCTTCAGAATAGATCACATCCTGGACCATAAATATAGCCTTGGTAAATTAAAAAAAAAAAAATTGAAATCATTTCAAGCATCTTTTCTGATCACAATGTTGTAAATAGATGTCAACTACAGGGGAAAATCTATTAAAAATACAAACATATGGAGGCTGAATAACACACTTCTGAATAACCAACAAATCATGGAAGAAATGAAAAGGAAATCAAAATACATAGAAACAAATGAAATTGAAACACAACAACTCAAAAGCTATGCAATTCAGTAAAAAAAACAGTGCTTAGGGGAAGGTTCATAACAATACAGGCTTACCTCAAGAAATAAGACAAAAATAAAATAAATAGCCTAACTTCACAACTAAAGCAACTAGAAAAAGAAGAAATGAAGAACCCAAGGGTTAAAAGGAAAGAAATCATTAAAATTAAGGCAGAAATAAATGAAAAAGAAACAAAGGAGACTATAGCAAAAATCAGCAAAACTAAAACATGGTTCTTTAAGAAGATAAATAAAATATACAAACCATTAGCCAGACTCATCAAGAAAAAAAGGGAGAAAAATCATATCAAGAAAATTGGAAATGAAAATGGAGAAATCACAACAGACAACACAGAAATACAAAGGATCATAAGAGACTACTATCAGCAACTATATGCCAATAAAATGGACAACTTGAAAGAAATGGACAAATTCTTAGAAAAGTATAACCTTCTAAAATTGAACCAGCAAGAAATAAAAATCTTAACAGACCCATCACAAGTACGGAAATAGAAACTGCAATAAAAAATCTTTCAACAAACAAAAGCACGGTCAGATGGCTTCACAGGTGAATTCTACCAAAATATTTAGAGATGAGCTAAAACCTATCCTACTCAAAGTCTTCCAGAAAATTGCAGAGAAAGGTAAATTCCAAACTCATTCTATGAGGCCACCATCACCTCAATACCAAAGCCAGACAAAGATGCCACAAAAAAAGAAAACTACAGGCCAATATCAGTGATGAATATAAATGCAAAAATCCTCAATAAAATTCTAGCAAACAGAATCCAACAACATACTAAAAAGATCATACATAATGACCAAGTGGGCTTTATCCCAGGGATGCAAGGATTCTTCAGTATTCACAAATAAATCAATATGATACACCACATTAACAAATTGAAAGATAAAAACCATATGATTATCTCAATAGATGCAGAGAAAGTCTTTGAGAAAATTCAACAACCATTTATGATAAAAAAAAAAAAAAAACCTTCCAGAAAGTAGGCATAGAAGGAATATACCTCAAGGTAATAAAAGCCATATATGATAGACCCACAGCAAATATCATCCTCAATGGTGAAAAATTGAAAGCATTTCCCCCAAAGTCAGGAACAAGACAAGGGTGCCCACCCTCAACACTACTGTTCAAAATAGTTTTAGAAGTTTTAGCCACAGAAATCAGAGAAGAAAAATAAATAAAAGGAATCCAGATTGGAAAAGAAGAAGCAAAACTCTCACTGTTTGCAGATGACATGATCCTCTTCATAGAAAACCTTAAAGACACCACCAGAAAATTACTAGAGCCAATCAATGAATATAGTAGAGTTGCAGGATATAAAACTAATACACAGAAATCCCTTGTATGTCTATACACTAACAATGAGAAAATGGAAAGAAAAATTAAGGAAACAATCCCTTTCACCATTGTGATGAAAGAATAAAATATTTAGGAATAAATCTACCTAAAGAAACAAATGACCTATATAGAAAACTATAAAACCCTGCTGAAGGAAATAAAAAATGACACAAATAGATGGAGAAATATACCATGCTCATGGATTGGAAGAATCAATATAGTGAAAAGGAGTATACTATCCAAAGTAATCTATAGATTCAATGCAATCCCTATCAAGCTACCAAAGGTATTTTTCACAGAACTAGAACAAATAATTTCACAATTTGTATAGAAATACAAAAAGTTTCCAATAGTCAAAGCAACATTGATAAAGAAGAACTGAAACTGGAGGAATCAACCTGCCTGACTTCAGGATATACTACAAAGCTACAGTCATCAAAATAGTATGGTCCTGGCACAAAGTCAGAAATATAAACAAATGGAACAAAATAGAAAGCCCAAAGATAAATCCACATGCCTATGGACACATTATCTTTGACAAAGGAGGCAAAAATAAACAATGGAGAAAAGAAAATCTCTTTAACAAGTGGTGCTGGGAAAACTGGTCAACCACTTGTAAAAGAAAACGAGCACTTTCTAACACCATACACAACAATAAACTCAAAATGTATTAAAGATCTAAATGTAAGACCAGAAACTGTAAAACTCCTAGAGGAAAACATAGGCAAAACACTCTCTGACATAAATCACAGCAAGATCCTTTATGACTCACCTCCCAGAGTAATGGAAATAAAGCAAAAATTAAAAAAAACGGAACCTAATTAAACTGGAAATGAAGAAAACTATAAAAAAAAAGTGAAAGACAAATTTCAGAGTGGGAAAAAAACAATAGCAAATGAAGCAACTGATAAAGAATCAATCTCAAAAATATACAAACAACTCATGCAGCTCAATATGAGAAAAATAAAAGGCCCAATTAAAAAATGGGCCAAAGAACTAAACAGCCATGTCTCCAGAGAAGATATACAGATGGCTAATAAACACATGAAAAGATGCTCAACATCACTCATTATCAGAGAAATGCAGATCAAAACCACAATGAGGTACCGTTTCATGCCGGTATGAATGGCTGCTATCAAAAAGTCTACAAACAACAAATGCTAGAGAGGGTGTGGGGAAAAGATAACCCTCTTACACTGTTGGTGGGAATCCAAAATAGTACAGCCACTATGGAGAACAGTGTGGAGATTCCTTAAAAAACTGGAAATAGAACTGCCATATGACCCAGCAAGCCCACTGCTCCACATACACACTGAGGAAACTAGAATTGAAAGAGACACATGTACCCCAATGTTCATTACAGCACTGTTTACAATAGCTAGGACATGCAAGCAACCTAGATGCCCATTGGCAGATGAATGGATAAAAAAGCTGTGGTACATATACACAGTGCAATATTACTCAGCTGTTAAAAAGAACACATTTGAATCAGTTCTAATGAGGTGGATGAAACTGGAGCCTTTTATACAGAGTGAAATAAGTCAGAAAGAAAAACACCAATAGAGTATATTAACACATATATATGAAATTTAGAAAGATGGCAACGATGACCCTATATGTGAGACAGCAAAGGAGACACAGATATAAAGAACAGACTTTTGGACTTGGTTGGAGAAGGTGAGGGTAGGATGATTTGAGAGAATAACATTGAAACACGTATATTACAATACGTGAAATAAATAACCAGTCCAAGTTCGATGCATGAAACAGGGCACTCAAAACCCATGCATTGGGAAAACCCAGAAGGATGGGATGCAGAGGGAGGTGGGAGGGGGGTTCAGGATGGGGAATATATGTACACCCATTGACTATTCATGTCAATGTATGGCAAAAACGACCACAATATTGTAAAGTAATTAGCTTCCAATTAAAATATTTTAATTTTTTAAAAAAGAATAAATATAGTAAACAAAATTACTGAAAATATAAACATATTCATTGTTTGCAGTGTTTTTTTAAAAGTAAGTTACTTTTTGGATTTATGGAAAGATTACTTCAGGAAATCATTTACGTGAAGAGTAAAATTTATATCCATTAAATTAAGTGCATCCATTGAAAACTTTTGAAAGAATTTAGGCAGTAACTAGAATACTGTTTGATCTCTATAAAATATATGTTTATGAATCAAAACTATTTGCATACTCACTAATACTTTTAAAGTTAATTTTAGAATCTGTGTACCTTGTTTTAACACTTTTTCTGATGACTGTATTAAAATTAGGCTCACAAAATATAGTTAATTATTGTTGTCTCCATCATGAACAATCCCAACTGTTAGCAGTTTCATATGTGAGCACTGTCCAATATAACACCTCTTTGCTTTGTTATCAGATCCAATAGATTTGGCAAAATGCATTTCATGGGAAAACAAGAAGATTGTTTGGTGATGGCCTTGCAACAGCATTGTTATTTCACAGCTGAGTAACCTCAGACTCTGCTTTTTTGTGTTTCAGCTGGGTAGAAGAGGCTTAACGTGATCACATCTTTGAGTTGAAATTTTTATATTTTTCTAGAACTAAGATTTTCTAAGCAGTCCTGTTAGCTGTCATGGAGTAAGTATATTCTTATCATGCTGTCCTTTGAAGCATGACATCATGACTACAGATGAGAACCCTATACTGGATTGCAGACACCTGAGCTGAATTTTTATGGACTTTCTGTAGCATGCTGTAATCTATGGGGACAGAAAACCATGCCCACTGACTTACCAAAGGACCAACTGATGTTCTAAAAAGAAAGGAGAATAATTTCCTGAAAGACAAATGTTAAAAATGTCTAACTTATTAGATTAGTGAATTCAGTTTTAACACATTCTTTGCAATAGTAATTTTTTTTGTAAACTCCAAATAAGCCTTTAGAATTTTTTTTAAAAAAGTCACCTTTTATGTCATAATTACATAAGCAAAAATATTTGTATTGTCTTGCAGTTTTAAAATGTCACTAATCAGATTTTTATAAATAACCGTGTACTGTAAAATTACACAGATAATGACTCTGAAGTCCCCTAATGTCACACAGCTAAAAGGTGGTCTTTAGCTAAATAATAATAATAATTTATATCCTAATAGTCATATTTTTATGTCTGTGTAGCTGTAACATTTCAGAGAATATACAAACAGATTTAATGGCTTGCTATTGCATCATTAGCATTTAAATAAAACTTTGTCACTTTTTAAGAATGTTGCCTTTTAGTGTTTCAAGATACATTAGAGGGAAGCATACATGTTGAATTGTATAACACATGTTTTAAGTATGCCAAGAGATTTCTATGAGAATTTATCAGTGACAGATTAGCTTAATAGGATAAGCTCTATGATTATAAAATATCCTGATTCCTGGTGTTAATCTCAACCTGCTTTGTATACTATAAAAACTTATAATAAATTATTTGATTGGAATGCTTTTTGTGTATTTTCCAAGATCTTTTTATTAGAATGTTGAGGGGAAGAAACTCAACTAATACAAGGTTTTTATCATCACTCAAACATTACTGATAAAAAAATGTTTTATTTGTTTGCTCTGTTTGTTACTATTTACTGGATACTATGTTATATGTTGGTTATAAAATAGTGAGGAAAAAAGAAACTGAACTCTTACTTGCAATTCACTAAAAGGGGCAGATATTAAACCAATAATTGCATAAATCAATCATTTCAACTTTGACAAATGGGACAAATCACATGTTTATTTGAGTGCTAATAATGAGTAATCTAGTTTAGGGTTTAGATAACAATCCCTCTAGCTGAGTTCTGCAGAGAAGGCAATGGCAACCCACTCCAGTACTCTTGCCTGGAAAATCCCATGGAAGGAGGAGCCTGGAGGCTGCAGTCTGTGAGGTCAGGAAGAGTCGGACACGACTGAGCGACTTCACTTTCACTTTTCACTTTCATGCGTTGGAAAAGGAAATGGCAACCCACTCCAGTATTCTTGCCTGGAGAATCCCAGGAATGAGGGAACCTGGTGGGCTGCCATCTATGGGGTCACATAGAGTTGGACACAACTGAATTATTTTAGCAGCAGCAGCAGCAGCAACTGAGTTCTGAAGCATGAGTAGTAATTGTATAAGAAATGGGACATGGGGAAAAAGAGAAGGAGGAGCACTCTGATGCAGCATATGTAAGCCTGTGGCTGTTTCATGTTGATGTTTGGCAGAAACCAGCACAATTCTGTAAAGCAATGATAATTTAAAAATAAATTAAAAATAAATATGAAACAGATCACCAGTCCAGGTTCGATGCATGAGACAGGGTGCTCAGGGCTGGTGCCCTGGGATGACCCAGAGGGATAGGATGGGGGTGGGGGGTTCAGGATGGGGAACACATGTAAACCCATGGCTGACTCATATCAATGTATGGCAAAAACCACTACAATGTTGTAAAGTATTCAGCCCCCAACTAAAATAAAATAAAATTGCTATAATTAAAATTAAAAATAAAAATAAATACCTATAATGATAATTTTAAAATATTTTTTTTAAAAAGAAAGAAGCATAACATGTTTAAAAGTGAAAAGTGAAAAGTGAAGTCGTGTCTGACTCTTTGTGACCCGTGGACTGTAGCCCACCAAGCTCTGTCCATGGGATTCTCCGGGCAAGAATACTGGAGTGGGTTGCCATTTCCTTCTCCAGGGGATCTTCCCAACCCAGCGATTGAACCCAGGTCTCCCGCATTGGAGGCAGATACTTTAACATTCTGCACCACCTTTAAGCATCTTTTAAAGCATAGTCAACTTAAACTTGAAATAGAAAGGATGTATTTTTGAAAACAGGTCACCACAGTCTACAATAACTTATTTAATTAAAATTGATTAACCCTTATTTATATTGCCATTTTATAGATGAGTTAACTAAGATCCTGGTATAAATGTAAATTCACCAATGTAAATATATAACATACAGCAGTTTCTACTCTTTCAAATATATCCAGTTTCTCATATGAAAAAGATAAACACTCTATAGAAAATAAGAATATTGTGAATCAGCTTATTCAAAAATAAGAAGTTATGTGATTTTGGTAGGTAGGATATATAACAGTGCTTCCATGAGCCATGTTGAAGCCTGAGACCAAAGGAAAAATACTATTCTTACCTTTATGTATAGTTTGATGTTTTTCTTAAAAACTTACATGCACTAAATTTTTTAAAATTACATTAAAATGCCATTATCTTATTTATAAGCTTTCACTGCCACTTCACATGTTGGGCAGAAGGTAAATACCACAACCAACTCCTCTGTTCAATACATATAGGAAGGAAAAAGGAACAGTGGTTTGAGCCTATGTGTGAAGGAGTGGTAACAGAATGAATCAGATAGTAAAAATGGCTGTAGAGGAAAATAAGCAGATAAAAGGCATACTAAAGCAGAAATGACAGGCAGTCAAAGCTAAAGTACCTGGAGAAGTGATGTATATTTTGGAGAAGAGGTGGAGGAAGGAAAACTGGAAGATCAGGAAGCATTGTTTAGAGTTTAGATTCCCTTTCTTTGGGATTGGAATGAAACCTGACCTTTTCCAGTCCTGTGGCCACCAAAGAGTGTTCAAATTACCACTCAATTGCACTCATCTCACACGCTAGCAAACTAATGCTCAAAATTCTCCAAGGCAAGCTTCAACAGTACATGAACTGTGAACTTCCAGATGTTCAAGCTGGATTTAGAAAAGACAGAAGAACCAGAGATCAAATTGCCAACATCCACTGGATCATCAAAAAAGCAAGACAGTTCCAGAAAAACATCTTCTTTTGCTTTCTTGACTATGCCAAAACCTTTAACTGTGTGAATCACAACAAACAGTGGGCAATTCTTAAAGAGATGTGAATACCAGACCACCTGACCTGCCTCCTATGGACAAGGAATAACAAACTGGTTCCAAATCAGGAAAGGAGTATGTCAAGGCTGTATTATGTCATGCTGCTTATTTCACTTAGAGTATATCATGCAAAATGCTGGGCTAGATGAAGCACAAGCTGGAATCAAGATTGCTGGGAGAAATATTAATAACCTCAAATATGCAGATGACACCACCCTTATGGCAGAAAGTAAAGAGGAACTAATGAGCTTCTTGATGAAAGTGAAAAAGGTGAGTGAAAAAGTTGGCTTGAAACTCAGCATTCAGAAAACTAAGATCATGGCATCCGGTCCTGTCACTTCATGGCAAATAGATAGGGAAACAATGGAAATGGTGAGAGACTTTATTTTGGGGGGTGCCAAAATCACTGCAGATGGTGACTGCAGCCATGAAATTAAAAGAGGCTTACTCCTTTTTCCTTACAAGAAAAGCTATGACCAACCTAGACAGCATATTAAAAAGCAGAGACATTACTTTATCAACAAAAGTCCATCTAGTCAAAGCTATCTTTGTTCCATTAGTCATGTATGGATGTGAGAGTTGGACTATAAAGAAAGTTGAGCACTGAAAAATCAATGCTTTTGAACTGTGGTGTTGGAGAAGACTCTTGAGAGTCCCCTGGACAGCAAGAGGAGATCCAACCAGTCTATCCTAAAGGAAATCAGTCCTGAATATTCACTGGAAGTCCTGATGCTGAAGTTGAAATTCCAGTACTTTGGTATCAGATGCAAACAACCAACTCATTGGAAAAGACCCTGATGCTGGGAAAGATTGAAGGCGGGAGGAGAAGGGGACATCAGAGGATGAGATGGTTAGATGGCATCACCAATGCGATGGAAATGAGTTTGAGTAGACTCCAGGAGTTGGTGAATTGGTGATGGACAGGGTAGCCTGGTGTGCTGCAGCCCATGGGGTCACAAAGAGTCAGACACACTGAGCAACTGAACTGAACTTAGATTTCCTGAGATCAAATTTTAGGGGAAAGTGAAGCTACTGGCAATAATAAAGAAAATGACTGAACAAAAATCTCCATGATGCCAATTAACGTACATTACCATTTGTAAAACTGATACCCAAAGGGAATTTGCTGTATGACTCAGGGAACTCAAACGGGGGCTCTGTATTAAACTAGATGGATGGGATGGGGAAGGAGATAGGAAGGAGGTTAAAGAAGAAGGAGACATATGTATACCTATGACTCATTCATGTTGATGTTTGACAGAAAACAACAAAATTCTATAAAGCAACTATCCTTCAATCAAAAATTTAAAAAAAAACAGAAAATCTTTTATAAATATTGCTACAATTGTACTTTAGGCTAATTACATGCCCCAATAAGTTTTACCATTGTTTATTTAAATAAAAAATAAGTTTATTTGTTGAAATAAAATATTCTAAGCCTACTTAAGTACTGTATGATATAGAATCATTGTATCATTTGTCAACTGCCAAAATATTTTTGTTGTATTTAATGCCAAAATTTAATAAAGTGGATGAAATAAGAACCAGGAAACAGTCCTTACACTCTGCATCTATATTCGTTCTGAACAAGAACTCATTGCCATGTAATGAATATCTATAAACACTGATTTTTCAAACCTTAAAATATAATTATGAGATAATTTATAATTATTGTCCAGGCTTCTCCCACAGTATTTAACAGCTTCTATGATAAATGATTGTTATGTGCAATATGGTGTGTTAACAACTGAATTAAAACATTTTGGCCATATGTCTATCACTGCAGGCAAAGTCCAGGGGGATGACGTGAAGACAAAAACACAGGATAAATTCTCCTCATAATTACATGAAAATAGAAACTGATGGTTGACAGATAATAAATGAGATGCAAAATTATTGTTTCAAATGTTTGGAGATTAATAAATGGGGACAGTAATGAAAATATATTCAATGCCCAGGAGTTAAGGCAAATTTCCATTCAGAAATATATGTACTTAAACAAAATTCCTCTTAATATGAGATCAAATACAAAATTCACTAATTCAAACACAAGAGCGTCAACCCATAAATCTGGGTGAGGTTACACCTTTTTAAAACTGCAAATTGAAGTTAACAGATCAAAATCAATTAGGTCTGCTAATCTGTTCACAAAGGTGTAAATTCTTAATCAGAATTTATTACAAGGTTGACAATGTAATTTAACAGCAGTACTTAAATCTTGATCAGACAATTCAACTTTCAGGCTCAATTTATTTATTTTTTTTCTCTTGAAAGAAATAAAAAAGACTGTTTTAATGCTAGCATCATAAGGCAATTTTAACTTTAAGTAAATATAATATATACCATGTGTTACACATAAATATAAGATATAATTTATATGCTAGAAATGATATCATTTAGTACTGTGCTGCAGTCCATGGGTTTGCAAAAAGTCAGACACAGCTTAGCAACGGAACTACAACAAATTAAGATTTGTGACTTTTTTTTTTTTTTTTGAGAGCTGGCATTTATATTATGAACATTCTTTTATGTTGGAATGGATCAGGTGATAGTTTTCCCTAAAATTTCTATTTAGAAACCATATCAAGTATGTTCTCAATTTTCTATTATAAGGACTGATTCAGAGCAGTGTAGTACCTTTTGAAATGAAGCCATCTGTACTCTCCCCACAGCCATTGGTGACAAGAGATCCCATTAGCTTCAAATTGTTTAGCAAAATTGGCCCCCTTAGGTGTTTTGCGAACTATACAATACCTGATGCCTTCAGAAAATGACATATGGAATATCTGTGGTAGTTGACGCTGGAGATTAAACTTTTATTTTTTTGCTTTAACTGAATTGATGTATATTGAGAGTCTTTTATAAGTATAAAACAAGTTATTTGGAGTGGATATTTATAGATACTATAGAGATATCAAGGGCTCACTTTGTTCTGGTAACTCAGTTCTGCCTTGGCTGACATAAGAGCACCTATCACTCTATGATGAAAATAAGATCATGGAAAGTTAACTGTGTTAAATTTCTAAAATCTAATTTTGAAAAATACTTTATAATAGACTTTGGTTACATGTGAATACAGGCATGCCTCAGAAAAATTGCAAGTTTTTTCCAGACTTCCACAGTAAACAAAATATCACAATAAAGCTATTCATGCAAATGTTTGGTTTTCTAATGCATATAAAAGTTATGTTTACAGTATATTGAAGTCTATTAAGTGCACAATAGCATTATATCTGTTAAAAAAACATACATACCTTAATTTTAAAATTTGTTGTTGTTCAGCCACTCACTTGTGTCCAACTCATTGTGACTACATGAACTGCAGCATGGCAGGCTTCCCTGTCCTTCACCATTTCCCAGAGTTTGCTCAAATTCTTGTCCATTGAGTCCATGATGCCATCCAACCATGTCATCTTCTGTCACCCTCTTCTCCTCTTGCTCTTAATCTTTCCCAGAATCAGGGTCTTTACAATGAGTCAGCTCTCCTCATCAGGTGGCCAAAATATTGCAGCTTCGGCTTCAGCACCAGTCTTTCTGATGAATATTAAGGGTTGATTTCCTTTAGGACTGACTGGTTTGATCTCCTTGCTGTCCAAGGAGCAAGGAAATTTATTTTGTACATTTATTTTATGTACATAAAAATAATGTATGCACCTAAATTTAAAAATACCTCATTGTTAAAAAATGCTAATAATTATCTAACCCTTCAGTAAATCCTAATATTTTTTTCTGGTGGAGAGTTTTACCTAGAAGTTAATGGCCACTGATTGATCAAGGTGGTGGTTGCTGAAGGTTTAGGTGGCTATGGCAAGACAACAGTGAATTGTCCTGCATCGAATGATTTTTTCTTTCATGAGCTGTTTTTTTTTTTTTTGTAGCTTGTAATGTTCTTTGTTACCATTTTACATACAGTAGAAATTCTTTCAAAATTGGAGTTAATCTTCTCAAACCTTGCTACTGCTTTATTGACTAAGCAAGCTTGTGTAATAAACATTTTGTTGTCAATTCAACATTCCTCACACTATCTTCACCAGCAGTAAATTTTATTGCAAAAACAACTCACTTTGCTCATTCATAAGAAAGAAATTATCATTTGCTAAAGTGTTATCATTGAATGAGTGAGTGTTAGTTACTCAGTCTTGTCTAACTCTTTGTGACGACATGGACTGTAGCCCACCAGGCTCCTCAGTACAGGGAATTCTCCAGGCAATAATACTGGAGTGGAGAGCCATTCACTTCTCCAGGGGGTCTTCCCAACCCAGGGATAGAACTTGGGTCTCCCACATTAGGGGCAGATTCTTTACTACCCGAGTCCCAACACCAGGGAAGCCCCAAAATGTTGTCAAGAGATTGTAGAAATTCAGTCAAGTCTTCAGGCTCCATTTCTAACTTTAGGTATTTTGCTGTTTCCACCACATCTGCAGTTTCTCCCTCCACTGAAGCCTTGAGTCCTCCAAAGTGCAATCCATGAGGATCAAAACTGAATTCTAAACTTCTGAGAAGCAAAAGGCAAAAGAGGAAAGGAAAGATATACCCATCTGAATGCAGAGTTCCAAAGAATAACAAGGAGAGATAAGAAAGCCTTCCTAACTAATCTATGCAAAGAAATAGAGGAAAACAATAGGATGAGAAAGATTAGAGATTACTTCAAGAAAATTAGGTATACCAAGGAAGCATTTCATGCAAAGATGGGCACAATAAAGGACAAAAACTGTATGGGCCGAATAGAAGCAGAAGATATTAAGAGGTGGCAAAAATACCCAGAATAACTATACAAAAAAGATCTTCATGATTCAGATAACCATGATGGTGTGATCACTAACCTAGAGCCAGATATCCTGGAGTGCAAAGTGAAGTGGGCCTTAGGAAGCATCACTACAAACAAAGCTAGTGGAGGTGATGGAATTCTAGCTGAGTTGTTTCAAATCCTAAAAGATGATGCTGTGAGAGTGCTGCACTCAATATGCCCACAAATCTGGAAAACTCAGGAGTGGCCACAGGATTGGAAAAGGTGAGTTTTCATCCCAATCCCAAAGAAAGACAATGCCAAAGAATGTTCAAACTACCGCACAATGGCACTCATTTCACATGCTAGCAAAGTAATGCTCAAAACTTTCCAACCTAGGCTTCAGCAATACATGAATTGAGAACTTTCAGATGTTACAGCTGGATTTAGAAAAGGCAGAGGAACCGGAGATCAAATTTCCAGCATCTCTTTTTAATAGGAACATCAAATTGCCAACAAAAGCAAGAGAATTCCAGAAAAATATCTACGTCTTTTTTATCAAGTACATCAAAGTCTTTGACTATATGGATCACAACAAACTGGAAAATTCTTCAAGAGGTGAGAATACCAGTTCACCTTACCTGCCTCCTAAGAAATCTGTATGCAGGTCAAGTAGCAACAGTTAGAACCAGACATGGAACAACAATCTGGTCCAAAATTGGGAAAGGAATACATCAAGGCTGTATATTGTCACCCTGCTTATTTAACTTATATGCAGAATACATCATGGGAAATGCCAGGCTGAATGAAACACAGGCTGGAAACAAGATTGATGAGAGAAATATTAATAACCTCTGATATGCAGATGACACCATCCTTATGGCAGAAAGCAAAGAGGAACTGAAGAACCTCTTGATGAAAGTGAAAGAGGAGAGTGAAAAAGATGGCTTAAAACTCAACATTCAGAAAACTAAGATCATGTCATCTGGTCCCATCACTTCATGGTAAATTGATGGGGAAACAATGGAAACAGTGACAGACTTTATTTTCTTGTGCTCTGAAATCACTACAGATGGTGACTTCAGCCATGAAATTAAAGGACCCTTGTTCCTTAGAAGAAAAGCAATGACCAACCTAGACAGCATATTAAAAAGCAGAGACATTACTTTGCTGACAAAGGTCCATCTAGTCAAAGCTATGGTTTTTCAAGTTGTAATGTATGGATGTGAGAGATGAAACACAAAGAATGCTGAAAGCTGAAGAATCAATGCTTTTGAACTGTGGTATTGGAGAAGACTCTTGAGAGTTCCTTGGACTACAAAGAGATCAAACCAGTCAATCCCAAAGGAAACCAGTCCTGAATATACATTGAAAGGACTGATGCTGAAACTGAAGCTTTAATACTTTGGCCACCTAATGGGAAGAACTGAGTCATTGGAAAATACCTTGATGCTGGGAAAGATTGAAGGCAGGAGAATTGGAATACAGAGATGGTTGGATGACATCACTGACTCAGTGGACATGAGTTTGTGAAAGCTCTGAAAGTTGGTGATGGACAGGGAAGCCTGATGTGCCATAGTTCGTGTAATTGCAAAGAGTCAGACACAAGAGAGTGACTGAACTGAACTGAAACTTCTGATTATGTTAATTTCTTCTCATGAGTCATGAATGTTCTTAGTAGCATCTAGTATGGTGAATCCTTTCCAAATAGTTTTCAATTTACTTTGCTCAAATTAATCAGTGCCTTCATGTTAAGTAGCTTCAGTCATATCCATTCTTTGAGACCCCAGGGACAGTAGACTGTCAGGCTCCTCTATCCATGGGATTCTCCAGTTAAGAATAATGTATGTGAGACAGCAAAAGAGACACAGATGTATAGAACAGTCTTTTGGACTCTGATGGAGAGGGAGAGGGTGGGATGATTTGGGAGAATGGCATTGAAACATGTTTACTATCATGTAAGAAACGAAGTGCCAGTCTATGTTCGATACAGGATACAGGATGCTTGGGGCTGGTGCATGGGGATGATCCAGAGAGATGATATGGGGTGGGAGGTGGGAGGAGGATTCAGGATTGGGAGCTTGTATACACCTGTGGTGGATTCATGTCAATGTATGGCAAAACCAATGCAGTATTTTAAAGTAAAATAAAGTAAAAATAAAATTTAAAATAAATAAATATCAAACATTAAAAAAAAAAGAATAATGGATTGGGTTGCCACGCCCTCCTACAGAGGATCTTCTGTGGAGGGAAGGATCACTACCTATGTCAGTTTATGAAATATACTTCTTAAGTTATAACATTTGATATTCAAATGACTCCTTGATCCATATCCTACAGAATGGATAATGTGCCAGCAGGCATAAAAGCAACAATAATCTCACTGTATGGGCTACAGCCCATGGGGTCACAAAGAGTCGGACTCAACTTACTGATTGAACAACAACAAAATATCTCCATTAGAATCTTTGGGTGAGCAAGTGCATTGTCAATGAACTGTAATATTTTGGGAAAAAAAAAAAAACTATTTTCTGAAGAGTAGGCCTCAAGAGTGAACCTCCAATATTCAGTAAACCATGTGGTAAACAAACATTCTGTCATTAAGGCTTTGCTGTTCCATCAATAAAGCAAAGATGGAGTTAATTAGCCCAAGTCCTAAGGGCCCTAGCATCTGTAGAATGGTAAATGAGCATTTGGTTCAACTTAAAGTCACCACTTGTATTAGCCTCTAACAAGAAATTCAGCCTGACCTTTTAAGTTTTGAAGCCAGGCACTGACTTCTCCTCTCTAGCTATGAAATTTTTACATGACACCTTCTTCCAATATAAGGCTGTTTCATCTACATTGAAAGTATATTTTCACTGTAACCACCTTCAGTAATTATCTCAGCTAGATCTGGGTAACTTGCTGCAGCTTCTGCATCAGCACTTGCTGCTTCACCTTGCATTTTCATACTATGGATACAGTTTCTTTCCTTAAACCTCATGAACAAACGTCAACTATCTTCCAATTTTTCTTCAGTAGCATCCTCATTTCTCTCAGCCTTTAGAGAATTGAAAAGCACTAGGGGAATCAAGATTGCTGGGAGAAATAACAATAACCTCAGATATTCAGATGACACCATTCTTATGGCAGAAAGTGAAGAGGAACTCAAAAGCCTCTTGATGAAAGTGAAAGAGGAGAGTGAAAAAGTTGACTTAAAGCTCAACATTCAGAAAACTAGGATCATGTCATCTGGCCCCATCACCTCAGGGGAAATAGATGGGGAAACAGTGGAAACAGTGTCAGACTTTATTTTGGGGGGGCTCCAAAATCACAGCAGATGGTGATTGTAGCCATGAAAGTAAAAGATGCTTACTCCTTGGAAGAAAAGTTATGACCAACTTAGATAGTATATTGGAAAGCAGAGACATTACTTTGCCAACAAAGGTCCGTCTAGTCAAGGCTATGGTTTTTCCTGTGGTCATGTATGGATGTGAGAGTTGGACTGTGAAGAAAGCTGAGCACTGAAGAACTGATGCATTAGAACTGTGGTGTTGGAGAAGACTCTTGAGAGTCCCTTGGACTGCAAGGAGATCCAACCAGTCCATTCTAAAGGAGATCAGCTCTGGGTGTTCTTTGGAAGGAATGATGCTAAAGCTGAAACTCCAGTACTTCGGCCACCTCATGTGAAGAGTTGACTCATTGGAAAAGACTCTGATGCTGGGAGGGATTGGGGGCAGGAGGAAAAGGGGACAGCAGAGTATGAGATGGCTGGATGCCATCACTGACTCGATGGTCATGAGTTTGAGTGAACTCTGGGAGTTGGTGATGGACAGGGAGGCATAGTGTGCTGTGATTCACGGGGTCACAAATAGTCGGACATGACTGAGTGACTGAACTGAGGGCCTTCCTCTGGGCTTCTCAGGTGGCGCAGTGGTAAAGAATCTGCCTGCCAGTGCAGAAGACACAGGAGACGTGGGTTTTATTCCTCAGTGAGGAAGATCCCCTAGAAGAGGGCGTGGCAATCCATTCATTTTCTTGCTTGGAGAATCCAATGGACAGAAGAGTCTCATGCGTTATAGTCCATAAGGTCTCAAAGAGTCAGACAAGACTGAAGTGACTGAAAACAGGCATGAGGGCCTTCCTCTGGACTAGGCTTTGGCTTAAGGGAATGTTGTAGCTGATTTGATGTTTTATCTAGACAAGTAAAACCTTCTCAATAAGAATAAGACTGTCTCACTTTAAAAAAAAAAATTCATGTGTTCAGTGGAGGAGCAGTTTTAATTTCCATCAAGAACTTTTTCTTTGCATTTACAACTTGGCAAACTGGCTGGAACCAGAGGCTTACTTTTGGCCAATCTCTGCTTTCAACATGCCTTCCTCATTAAGCTTAATAATTTCTAGATTTTAATTAAAGTGAGAGATGTGCAACTCTTCTTTTGACTTGTATACTTAGAGGCCACGACAGGGTTATTAATTTGCCTAATTTTTTAATATTCTTGTGTCTTATTGAATAAAGTAGGTTCAAAGAGATGAAGAAAAATGTGGAAAGGCAGCCTGATGGAGTAAGTCAAAAAATACACAATATTTATTAAGTGTGTCATCTTATTAATGTGTACCAAAAGTCATGACAGTAATATCAAAGATCACTGACAAATATAATAGTGATGGAAGAGTTAGAAGTATTATGTTAATTATCAGAACATGGCACAGAGATACAAATGAGTAAATATTGTTGGAAAAAGGCTTCTTTATGCAGGTTTGCTTTATTTAATTTGCAAAAGTTGCAATGTTAGCAAAGTACAACAGAACAAAGTGAAATAAAATGAGATATGCCTTGATTCATGATGACTTCCTAATATGAAAAAAATGATATATGCCTATTGATTTTTGTGTTTCTTAATTTCATAAATTTTATACTCAAAACTGAATCAAACTAGTACAAGAAAAATTACATCATTTATATATTAACATTTACTGGGAGCCTACTTTTAATTATGGATTCTCGGGTATTGGTTAATATAGGCATGAATGAGAAAAATATAATACCTGCTTAATGAAGTGAAATGAAGTGAAGTCGCTCAGCCTTGTCTGACTCCCAGCGACCCTGTGGACTGCAGCCTACCAGGCTCCTCCTTCCATGGGATTTGCCAGGCAAGAGTACTGGAGTGGGTTGCCATTGCTAGATAAAAAGTCCACTTCATTCATTATAGAAATAGCCACAAATCTCAGAAATTTATTTTAGTACTATGAAGGTAATAAAAGCCAAATCATTGATTATTTGATGAAGAAACTGCAGCCCACAGACTTTGGATGGTTTGTGAAAGTTCATAAGTAATTACTATCAGATTGATCTAAGACTCAAGTCTTCTGAATGTGCCCAACGTGGCATAATTTTACCCATATGTTAAATTTCCAATTATTATTCACTCCTAGAATTATTGAAGATAAAGAACTGACATACATTTTTGTTACTTTGAATTCTTTTTTCCTAAAAATATTGTGCTTATGTATTTGCAGAGAGAGACCCTAAAAATATGACCTAAAATTTTTCAAAGAAAAAGTGACTGCTAATACTATCCTAACACTAATTAGAAATGTGAATTTCCAGGGAAAAACACAGTTTGGGAAAAACCTGCCATCAAATATTAATTTTCAGTACTCATTTTTTATGGCTGAGATGATAAAGGTTCACAATGTCAAAGAAGCATTATACAGACATCAGTTTTCTAATAGATGCCTGAACAGAAAATGTTTCAGTTAATCTGATTGATTTTCAAGCTATTTTGAAATCACTGGTGGACTTTAGAAAGCCTTCTAAAGAGGATTTGTTTTCAACAACTCCTCAAGTTAAAACGGTTAACAGCTGGATTAAGTGTTGTATGTTAAGTGACCTGAAAGAGAAAGGGAGAAAGCACGAATGAATAATTTGCAGAAATACACTTTATTTCCACTAAAAACACAAACAAACAAAAAGACAAAGTTGATTACTGAAATTGGGAATGATCTTAGGAAAAAAATGGGACAATTTCTATCTGTTAAGCATTTGGCTAAGTTCATCATTCAGTTCAGTTCAGTTCAGTTGCTCAGTCATGTCCGACTCTTTGTGACCCCATGAATCACAGTACTCCAGGCCTCCCTGTCCATCACCAACTCCCAGAGTTCACTCAGACTTATGTCCATCGAGTCAGTGATGCCATCCAGCCATCTCATCCTGTCATCCCCTTTTCCTCCTGCCCCCAATCCCTCCCAGCATCAGAGTCTTTTCCAATGAGTCACCTCTTCACATGAGGTGGCCAAGTACTGGAGTTTCAGCTTTAGCATCATTCCTTCCAAAGAACACCCAGAGCTGATCTCCTTTAGAATGGACTGGTTGGATCTCCTTGTAGTCTGAGGGATACTCAAGAGTCTTCTCCAACACCACAGTTCAAAAGCATCAATTCTTCAGTGCTCAGCTTTCTTCATTATTTAACTATAATACTCACAATGCATTATAACTACAATAGTAATATCTTCATTGGCTGATGTAGAAATGAGAGTATCCTAATTTCATTTTCTTTTTCAAATAAGAGAGCTAAAATTTGGGAAGAGACTTGACTTGCTCAACACATACAACAATCTCTCTTATATCCCTTAAATATTTCTAGGCTTCTCTGGTGGCTCAGGCGGTAAAGAATCTGTCTGAAATACAGAAGATCATGTTTTGAACCCTGGGTTAGGAAAATACCTTGGAGAAGGGAATGGCTACCCACTCCAGCATTATTGCCTGGACAATTCCATGAACAGAGGAGCCTGACAGACTACAGCCATGGGATCACAGAGTTAAACCGGACTTGGCGATTATCACTCACAACTATCTCAACAACAACAGACTTTAGCAGTTTAGTGAATTAGGACCTCTGACTCTCCTGATCTCCACTTCTGGTTTAGCATTTAATTACCTTCATAAGGGCTTCCACTGTGGTTCAGCTGGTAAAGAATTTGCCTGCAGTGCAGTAGACCTGGGTTCAATCCCTGGGTTGGAAATATCCCAGGGAGAAGGGAAAAGCTATCCACTTCAGTATTCTGGTCTGGAGAATTCGATGGACTGTTAGAACTGGACATGGAACAACAGACTGGCTCCAAATTGGGAAATGAGTACATCAAGGCTGTATATTGTCTCCCAGCTTATTTAACTTATATGCAGAGTACGTCATGTGAAATGTCAGGCTGGATGAAGCACAAGCTGGAATCAAGATTGCTGGTAACCTCTGATAAGCAGATGACACCATCCTTATGGAAGAAAGTGAAGAGGAACTAAAGAGCCTCTTGATGAAAATGAAAAAAGAGAGTGAAAAAGTTGGCTTAAAACTCAACATTCAAAAAACTAAGATCATGGCATCAGGTTCCATCACGTCATGGCAAACTGATGGAGAAATAGTGGAAACAGTGACAGGCTTTATTTTCTTGGGCTCTGAAATCACTTCAGATGGTGACTGCAGCCATGAAATTAAAAGATGCTTGCTCCTTAGGGGAAAAGCTATGATCAGCTTAGATAGCATATTAAAAAGCAGAGACATTACTTTGCTGACAAAGTTCACCTAGTCAACGCTATGGTTTTTTCAGTAGTCATGTATGGATGTGAGAGTTGGACTATAAAGAAAACTGAGCACAGAAGAATTGCTGCTTTTGAACTGTGGTGTTGGAAAAGACACTTGAGAGTCCCTTGGACTGCAAGGAGATCAAACCAGTCAGTCCTAAAGGAAATCAGTCCTGAATATTCACTGCAAGGACTGATGCTGAAGCTGAAGCTCCAATACTTTGGCCACCTGATATGAAGAATTGAATCATTGGAAAAGACTTGATGCTGGGAAAGATTGAAGGCAGGAGGTGAAGGGGACAACAGAGAATGAGTTGGTTTGATGGCATCACTGACTGGATGGACATTAGTTTGAGTAAGCTCTGTGGGTTGGTGATGGACAGGGAAGCCTGGTGTGCTGCACTCCATGGGGTCACAAGTAGTTGGACAAGACTGAGAGACTGAACTGATCTACCTTCACAAATACCATATATATGTGTACAGAAATAGATGGCTAGGTAGGTAGATATTTGATAGATATATTTAAGATAGATATGAAAATATGTATCTTGAAAATGTGAGGAGGAAATCTGTAGGATTCTAATAATAATACTAAAGTTAACAATAATAAATTATATAAATATACTTTGAAGATGTTCTGCAGTAGAAATATTAACACTTAATTTTTTAATTTCAATAAAATAAGATTTACATAAAATTCCACTTAAAAAACAAAAGTTCATGTATTCTCTTATTCCTGTTTTAAGTATAAATATACATTTGTGCACGTGTGCTAAGTTGCTTCAGTCATGTCTGACTCTTTGTGACCCAGTGAACTTTAGCAGGCCAGGTTCCTCTGTCCATGGGATTTTCCAGGCAAGAACATTAAAGTGGATTGCCATGACCTCATCCAAGGGATCTTCCTGACCCAAGGATCAAACTTACATCTCTTATTTCTCCTGCATTGGCAGGCGGGTTCTTTATACAACTAGTACAAATATGGTCATATCCTATTATATAATGAACACTTTAAGACATATAATTAATGTTTCTGTTTGAATTGATTTTTATTTTTCATACACATTTAACTTTTACTTCAGGGAAAACTTTCATTATGTGCATACTGGTTTAAAAACACAGGAAATTCTGTTTATGTTATTTTCTATAATAAAAGATTTCTACATATACGAAAGGAAGAAAAACACTTTTTGAATAATATTTACATCTATGTATGAGATTTTCCTTTCTATGTAAATAAAGATGAAATTAAAACAAGATAATTCAACTTTTCATTTCTATATATAATAGTCATTTATGTTCAGCTTAGCAAAGATTAAAAAAATAAAGAAGACAAAAATAATCTGCAATTTATTCATTTAGCAATAATTACTGGTCTTTATTTTGCCTACGAAAGTGCATATGACTGTGTCTGTGTGAATGTGTATGTGTAAACATATGGTGTACTTACTTCCAGGACATGATTTTCCGTATCATTATATGAAAAAGACTTCTGTGTGAATAAATTTTGTAGAAGAGTATAGATAATAATGACAATTTTATGAAGTAAAATTTAAACTAGGCTTAGTTCAAACTGAGAAATATTACTCACAGGTATCATTCTAAGTATAAAAGACAGATGGAGAATGTTAATCTCTGCCATTATCTGTTTCACTAATATTTTATATAATAAATACCTTCCACATTTCATTTGTTTTGGCGCTTGTGATATAGAAAATTAGCAGTTTTTAACTCTGGGAGTTGGTGATGGACAGGGAGGCCTGGCATGCTGCGGTTCATGGGGTGGCAAAGAGTCGGACACAACTGAGCGACTAAACTGAACTGAACTGAATATAAAGTTAAAACATTAGTTTAAAATGTTACATGTAAATGAACAACAACAAAAAATGAAATATGCTTGGGAAATGCATAATTTTTATTTCCTGCCTTATAAATTTTCCATCTTCCAAATTCTTTGGGTCAACATACAGTACTTTGATAATCAGAAAAATAAACATTATGATATTTGAGAAGTTGATGAAATTTAGCTACATCATAAAGCAAAGGATGAATTATTTGAATCGACTTTTTAGAGAATAAAAGTTATTTTAAAAAGTCAAATGACTTAGAGGATTTACAAGTTGTTTCATATAAAAAGTTTTCAATATCTAGCTTTTTAAATAAAATAAAAAGCAATATAAAGTAATTTGCCAGCTTCAGATTCAATATGACAGAAATTGACTGAGGTTGATCATATTAATAGGAACCAATAGTTTGTATATAAATATTAAGGATATCTTGAAGAGGAGATGTACTAAAAAATGAAATTTTCATGAAGACTCATTACAAAGTGTCTTACAGTCAAAAAGAAACAAAGGACCTCTAATTCTGAATGCCAGTCACTAGGCCAGTTCAGTTCAGTGGTTCAGTCGTGTCCAACTCTTTTCAACCCCATAGTCTGCAGCACGCCAGTCTTTCCTGTCCATCACCAACTCCTGTAACTTGATCAAACTCATATCCATTGAATCGGTGATGCCATTCAACCATCTCACCCTCTGTCATCCCCTTCTCCTCCTGCCTTCAATCTTTCACAGCATCAGGGTCTTTTCCAATGAATCAGTTATTTGCATCAGGTGGCCTAAGTATTGGAGCTTCAGCTTCAGCATCAGTTCTTAAAATGAATATTCAGGACTGCTTTCCTCTAGGATTGACTGGTTTAACTCCTTGCAGTCCAGGGAACTCTCAAGAGTCTTCTTCAACACCACAGTTCAAAAGCATCAGTTCTTCTGCATTCAGCCTTCTTTATGGTCCAACTGTCACAACCATACATGACTACTAAAAAAACATAGCTTTGACTAGATGGACCTTTGTCAGTAAAGCAATGTCTCTGCTTTTCAATATGCTGTCTAGGTTGGTCATAGCTTTACTTCTAAGGAGCTAGCATCTTTTAATTTCATGGCTCCATTATCATCTGCAGTGACTTTGCAGCTTAAGAAAATAAAGTCTGTCATTGTTTCCATTGTTTCCCCATCTATTTGCCATGAAGTGATGGGACCGGATGCCATGATCTTAGTTTTCTGAAGATGGTTTTCTGGAAATCTGTTGCTTTTTCAATGATCCTGTAGATGGTGGCAATTTGATCTCTGGTCCTCTGCCTTTTCTAAATCCATTTTTGAACATCTGGAAATTCAGGGTTCAGGTACTGTTGAAACCTGGCTTGAAGAATTATGAGCATTAGTTTACTAGCATGTGAGATGAATGCAATTGTGCTGGATTCTCAACATTCTTTGGCATCATTGCCTTTCTTTGGGATTGGAATGAATCCTAACCTTTTCCAATTCTGTGGCCACTGCTGAGTTTTCCAGATTTGTTGGCATATTGAGTGCAGCACTTTCATAGCATCATCTTTTAGGATTTGAAATAGCTCAGCTGGAATTCCATCACCTTCACTGGCTTTGTCCATAGTGATGCTTCCTAATGCCCACTTGACCTCGCATCCCAGGATGTCTGGCTCTAGGTAAATGATCACATCATCATGGTTATCTGGGTCATGAAGATCTTTTTTGTATAGTTCTTCTGGGTATTCTTGCCACCTCTTACTAACTTCTGTTTCTATTAGGTATATACCATTTCTGTCCTTCATTGTGATCATCTTTGCATGAAATATTCCCTGGGTATCTCTAATTTTCTTGAAGAGATCTCTAATTTTCTTGAAGAGATCTCTAATTTTCTTGAAGAGATCTCTAATCTTTCCCATTCTATTGTTTTCCTCTATTTCTTTGTACTGATCACTGAGGAAGGCTTTTTTATCTCTCCTTGTTATTCTTTGGAACTCTGCATTCAAATGCTTATATCTTTTCTTTTCTCCTTTGCTTTTCACTTCTCTTCTTTTCAAAGCTATTTTTAAGGCCTCTTCAGACAACCATTTTGCCTTTTTGCATTTCTTTTTCTTGGGTATGGTCTTGATCACTGCCTCCTATACAGTGTCATGAACCTCTCTCCATAGTTTTTCATACACTCTATCAGATCTAATCCCTTGAATCCATTTGATCTTCCACTATATAATCATAAGGGATTTGATTTAGGTCATACCTGAGTGGTCTAGTGGTTTTCCCTACTTTCCTCAATTTAAGTCTGAATTTGGCAATAAGGAGTTCATGATCTGTGCCACAGTCAGCTCCCAGTCTTGTTTTTGATGACTATAGAGTTTCCCCATCTTTGGCTGCAAAAAAAAACATCAATCTGATTTTGGTATTGACCATATGGTGTTGTCCAAGTGTAGAGTCTTCTCTTGTGTTGTTGGAAAAGGGTACTTGCCATGACCAATGCATTCTCTTGGCAAAACTCTGTTAGCCTTTGACCTTCATTTTGTACTCTAAGGCCAAATTTGCCTGTTATTCCAGGTATCTCTTGACTTCTTACTTTTGCATTCCACTCCCTTATAATTAAAAGGACATTTTTTGGGGGGTGTTAGTTCTAGAAGGTCTTATAGGTCTTCATCAAACCTTTCAACTTCAGCTTCCTCAGAATTACTGGTCAGAGTATAGACTTAGATTACTGTGATACTGAATGGTTTGCCTTGGAAACAAAAAAAGATCATTCTGTTGTTTTGAGATTACATTCAAGTACTGAATTTTGAACTCTTTTGTTGACTATGATGACTACTCCATTTCTTCGAGGGATTCTTGCCCACAGTAGGAGATATAATGGTCATCTGAGTTAAATTCACCCATTCCAAAGTATACAGTCCATGGACTTCTCCAGGCTACCCACTCCAGCAGAGTGTGTAGCCGCTCCCTTCTCCAGGGGATCTTCCCAACTCTTGGATCAAACCCAGATCTTCCACATTTCAGAAGGATTCTTTACCTGCTGAGCTACCAGAGAAATCCAGTACTGGAGTGGGTAGCCTATCCCTTCACCAATCTTTCACACCCAGGAATCAAACCAGGGTTTCCTGCATTGCTGGTGGTCTTTACCATCTGAGTTACCAGGGGAAGGAAGCAGTTAAACAATTTTCTGAAGCTCTCCTGGCAATTTGTTATTTTCCTATTGCTGCTCTAACAAATTACCACAAGTTCATTGGCTTAGGATAATAATATGAATTTAATATCTGTAAGTTCAATGAGTCAGAAGTCTGAAATTGGATAAAATGATCACATTAGAAAGGAAGAATTCCTTCCAGAGACCCTAGGTTGTAACCTATTTCCTGCCTTTTCCAGGTTTTACAAGCTTCCATCATTTGTTGGCTCTGGCTTCATTCTTGCATCTTGGAAGCCAGCAAAATATGCCTGAGTCCTTCCCATGTTGCTATTTCCCAAGTCCTCTGCTTCAGTTATCACATCTCCTTCTCCAACGCTGACTCTTTTCTGCCTCATTCTTCTTTTAATCCCTAGGTGATTACATTGAAACCAATTGGATAATCCAGCATTATCTCCCTGTTTTAAGGATGCCTGATTGAAGGTGAAGTCGCTCAGTCGTGTCTGACTCTTTGTCACCCCATGGACTGTAGCCTACCAGGCTCCTCCGTCCAGGGGATTCTCCAGGCAAGAATACTGGAGTGGGTTGCCATTTCCTTCTCCAGGGGATCTTCCTGATCCAGGGATCGAACCCAGGTCTCCCACATTGGAGGCAGACGCTTTAACCTCTGAGCCACCAGGGAAGCCCCAAGGATGATTAGCAACCTTAATTCCATCTATAACCTAATTCCCCTTTGACATGGGTTATGGATTGAATTTTGTTACCTCAAAAGATATGTTCAAGTCTTATCACCTGGTATCTTCTAATGTGACCTTAGTTGGAAATAGGGTCTTTGTAGATATAATTAAGTTGAGGTCATTAGAGTTTTCTCTAATTTAATATGACTGCTGTTCTTATATGAAGAGGGAAATTTGGACACAGATATATAAAAAGAATATATAATAATTAAAGAAGGCAGATATTTGAGTGATGAAGCTGCAATCAAGATATGCCAACCAGAACTAGGAAGAGACAAGGCAGGATTCTACCCATTTTCCAAGGTAGCGTGACTGTGCTTATACCATAATTTTGGATGTTTAGCCTCCGACACTATGAGAGAATAAATTTATGTTTTAACCTATGTGTTTGTAGTATTCTGTTACCAGAATAAAAAAAAAAAAACTAATGTATATTCACTAATTTATTGGACTAAGAAATAAACATCTTTAGAGAGCTCTCTGACAGTCCTCTTACCACAGGTGGAAAGTGACTTCTGAAGTCGACTTAAATGTGGCAGTGTTCTAAATAATATTTGGAGGAAAATATACTGTCCTAAAGTCATCTTTGGTGGATATCCAAAAGCTTAGTTAGCATTAAGAAAATAATCTTAAATTCCTAGAAAAATTATCCAAAATAGGCTGTTAATGTGTTACCCAAAGGTTTCCCATAACCTTGATTCATATAAGGTTAATGATTAACACCAATTATTTAAGATATCTAAACTCCCTGGAATATGAGGTGGTGTGGCTCTTTCCACTCCTGATTACTTTTTGCATGAGGAAGAATCTCCAATGATGCATTCTTTTTTGCCTCATTTTGTATTCTTCATTACATGTCATAAAGATTAATTTGGAAGAACAATTAAGTATCTGTAGCTCTCTGTGCCATTAGCTTAACAGTGAAGTTACCATGCAAGAAATCTCTAGTGCCCCATTACTGCCACGACTGTGTTATGAGCTATATGTTATGTCCCCCCAAAATTCATATATTGAAGCCCTTGCCCCTGATGTGATGGTATTGGGAGGCAGAGCCTTTGAAAAGGTTTAAATTAGGTAATGAGCATAGAACATTCATGATGAAATTAGTGCCCTTTTAAGAAGAAGAAGAGAGTAAAGGTCATGAGCATACAGAGAGAGAAGCCAGTATGCAAGCCAGGAAGTGAGTCTTCCACAGACACAGAATCTGCCAGCACCTTGATCTTGGACTTCTTAACCTCCAGAATTGTGAGAAATAGATGTCTGCTGTTTAAACCATCCAGTTTGTGATATTTTGTTATTTCAGCCAGAGAGGACAAAGATAAACCAGGTGAATCTATTTCACATTTCTAGTTTTCTGCAGAGGTAGGCCAGATTCTACAACACTATCTTTACTAGTAATAAATGTAACATCTAATTTATTTTGAATGTTCTTTATTTTTTTAATTCTTCAATACTTTCAAACCTCAGGAAAGTATAAGAAGTACTAGTTACTGGCCCACGTCATCCCCTAACTACATTTACTAAAGGTTTTGTTACCCGATTGTCTTTCTTCATCATCTTTCCTTTTCTATCACTTGCCTGCCTGAATGCAATGCCCATGTTGATATAAAAATGAAAAGTTTTCCATTACATCTCAATTCCAATGACTAATTTTTAACTGTTGGCAACCTTTCCTCTGGCAACATCTTGAATCTTGTTTAATGTCACTTCTAACAGATCTTGTCATGAAGTTGCTAAAGCATCACTATTACCAGTAGATGAATAAAAAGGTAACACATTACAATGGAAATTGAACGACTATGTTCACCTAAAATGTCCATCTTCCCATCTCCCTAATGTCCTCACTTCCATTTTACTTGCTTTCATGTCTCATGAACACTTAATTATTATTCAATTTCAGTGTGCGTACAACCCATCTGGGGAACATGTTAAATACATATGAATTTCACACTTAGGGATTTACTCTCATGTGGTTTGTAGTAATAACTCAAAATTACACACAAATACCACATAGAACAAAATGATATTCACATGAAAAACAATGATAATGTACTCTTTCATTATACTACACAAAATTTAACTAAAAATTGATCATAAATTTAAATATGGATCTTGAAACTTTAAAAATTCTTAAGAAAGAATACAATAGCAAATCTTTGATGTTTTCTTTGATATGACAACAAAAGCAGAAATGATAAAATTTTAAAAAATGTGTAAGTTGGAATTCATCAAAATTAAAAATACTTCTCTTGAGAATATTACCATGAAGAAAGTAAACATACAGTCCACAGAACCAGGGTGAAATAATGCATTCATGTATTTGATAAGGAATTGTATTCAAAATATATAAATAACTCTTGCAAGTCTGTAAAAAGGTAAATCAAATAAAAATTCTGAATAGACATATCCCCAAAGAAAACATATATCTTATATATGATGAAAAAGTGTTTAATATAATTAGCCATCAGGAAAATGAAAATCAAAACCACAATGAGATATATCACTTTATATCAATAGGATGGCTATGGACCTTCCTTTCTCTGATGCTTTTTTAAAAATTTAATTCTTATTGTACTCTGTCATAAATTTATTTTTAAATTAACTTCTTTATCCCTATTCTCTTAACATACAATCATACTAATTTTTCCAGTATCAGCCTATAATGGTGCTTATGTTCCTCCATCTATTGGCCCCCCAAAATAGAACCCCTGTTGAGGAACTAAGATGCCACATACCATGCATGGCATGGTTAAAAAATAAAAAAGGATGAAAAGACAAGAGGAAAGTGATGAAGCCCATATCAAGTAAGCAGAAACAACTTCACTGCTCTGACAAAGACCTTTATTTACACATCAAGAATATTCAGAATATCTTTCCATGACCACCTCTAAATAAAAGATTCTGTGAAGGAAAGAACTATTAGCTGGGAATATTACTGATACATTAGTTTGTGTTAGTCACTCAGGTGTGTCCAACACTTCGAGATCCCAAGAGCTGTATCCCCCTCAACAACCCCCCGCCCCATCCGGGCTCCTCTGTCCATGGAATTCTCCAGGCAAGAATACTGGAGTGGGTAGCCATTCTCTTCTCCAGAGGATCCTTTCATCCTCTTGACCCAGGAACTGAATCCAGGTCTCCGACATTGCAGGCAGATTCTTTACCATCTGAGTTTACAATGCAGCAAGACAGATCTTCATAAATGCTGCATAAAAGATTTTCATAAAGTTAGTGGCTTGAAACAATTATCTATTTATTAGATTATAGTTCTATATATCAGAATTTGGGGTTCGCTACTTAGGGTGTCACAAGGCCACCTCAGTGTATCAGTCAGGCTGGGCTTGTCATCTCTCATGGTTCTATGGCGAATTGCTTTCAAGCTCATTCAGAATGTTGGTATAATACATTTCATTGAGTTGTAATTCTGGTCCCCAACTCCTTTCCACCAGTAATGCCTCTTAGCTCCATAGGTCAACGCACATTCCTTTTCACAAGGCTCCCTTTATCTAAAATTAGCATTAGACCAAGTCCTTATCACACTTTGAATCTCTTTCAGTTATTTTGCTGCTACCAGTTGGAGATTATCTTTGCTATTAAAGGGCTCATATAGATGATCTCTATTTCAAGGTTGACTACTCCACACAGCACAATCACAATCAAGGGAAGAGTGCTTCATCAATTCACAGGTTCTATCCTCAGTTATAGGAAAAGGAATTATATAAGGTTATCCTTAAAATCTTTACACCACAGCTGCCCTGAACAAAATAAGGGTTTTGTTGTAAGAAGGTGAGAAGGGATACTGGATAAGAAACAAAATATGCACCATAATCTTTAGTTTTACACTTAAATCACTCTTTTCTCATTCAGTCAACCTCTTGAAAATACCATGTACAATTGCTTACTTAATATCTTCAGTAATCTTTATTATTATCTTTATTATCTTCATGAACTACTCCAATCTCACTTCCTTCCCACCACATTAATTAATGGAAGTAGTCACTAAAGATTTTGAGCTAGGCAGCAGAAATAGGATGAAGAGGAGTTTTCTTTCAATTACAACAGAAGATATGACACCTTGGGTTAAAGAGATAAAAGTTGCTGTGCTATTTCAATGATCATACAAAGATGAAAGTATCCCATTCACTAACATATCACAACTCTCTTCCATTTAAATAGTAGGCAGCCAGCAGTTGCATAGATCCTGAACAAGCTCAGGCTGGTTGTGTAGATTGAATAGAAAAATTAACCAGAAAAGCTCAAAGACAAAGTAAGCATATAAGTAAGAATTACCAGATATTGGAAGAAAGCCAGCATTGTAAGAGTGAAAATAGAAAAGTTTCAGGAAATAATAGAATTAATAGATATATTGAACAGGATGTTAAAGCAAGTAAAACTAATATCAACAGAGTGATTCAAAAATATACTGGATGCTTTAAAATACCATAAAAAATAAAAATGATTATGGGGAAATAACTCTTAGGATGAATATGTAATAAGACAATTAAGGAACACATTAATGAGCTTGTAGATAAAGCTGAGAAATATACTAGAGCATGTCACAAAGTCACATGGATATGTAATTAATGAAAAATAAGTTAGAAATTAGAAATTAGAAAATACTCAGGAGTTCAATGTTTGCCTAGCAGAAAAAGAGATGAGAAGAGTTTGAAGTCAATGCTTATGATGATATGGGACTGCTGGAACATTAAAGAAAAAAACTAGACTCCTATAAAAATTTTTGATAATTTTCTACATTTAGGAAAAGAGAAAATCCTATGTATCTTCAAGGGGAGAGTTACAGTTAATCTACAGAGGCAAGAATAAAAATGAAATATACATCTATCTATAATTAATAACATTGATTGTAATATTAGAAGACAGTGCAACAGTAATCATGAGGAAAAATAATTCAAAATGTCCATTTCAATAGACAGCCAAAATATAATAACTGTATGAAAATTAAAGATATGTTCATATTTATAAGATCACTATCTGAAATAATTTTACAGGATACACCCTAAACAGTAAAGAATAGCTATCCTAGAGACAGAAATATATTTTTCCATGAAGAATATTTTTAGAATCTAAAGGTAAAAATTACTTTTCTATGTTGAACAATAATAATAGTAAAACATTTTTATTTACCTTATCACACATCCCTTTGAATAAAACAGATACTTTTGACCATTTACCTAGTGAATATATATAATATATGCCAATATGAAATGTATGGTATGTTCAAATAATGTTAAAAATCTAAATGCTAAATATTCAGAATTTTTAATATCTTCCTGCTTTTATAGCCTATATTACTAGATATAGTGTTGTTTCCAACATAATCTCAGTATTACCATTTAGTTCTAAGCATACAGTAATATAAATATTTTGCTAGTAACTTTAGAGGTAAATTATTTCACCATAAAATTAAAAATCTGTAGGAATTTAAGAGACTCCAAAGAAAATCCAAAATGTATGACTATCATGTTGGCTGAACAGGCCTTATGAGCTATGAAAACAGAGATTAATCAAAATAGAATCAATATTCAATTATCTGCGAGAGATTGTATATGATTACTGGGATCTGTCACTGTGTACAACTGGATTCTAAGTCATATAAACAGCTAAAAGAATTGTATATTTCCTGTTTTCTGTCTATTGCCTTTAGTACATTACAGGCTTAATAAAGGACTCATTTTGCTGAATTTTTTGAGTGCAAATGACTCAACCAAATCAAGAGGGAATGTGTTTGCTCATCAAATGGGAATTTTAAAGGAAGAGATTTTAGGGTCATCTAGTCAAATATCAAAGGTCATTTAGTCAAACATCAAAGGTTACTTAGTCAAACAACAAAGGTCCATCTATTCAAAGCTATGGTTTTTCCAGTAGTTATGTATGGATGTGAGAGATGGACAATAAATAAAGCTGAGTGCCTGTCTCTATGTGATTTTCTTTTGAAGATGAACATTTGGTAAAATTAGTGCATACAAATTATTCTGAAAATATATATGTAATTTTTGTGAGGAAATCTTATTGCAATGTTTATAAGACAAACAAAATGGAGGGATGTAAATTTTAAAAATATTTCAATTAAAATATATTTTAAAAATATCATTTGTAATAACTGTACACAAAAGGTATATATTAAATTTAAAACATTTGTATTGCTTTACTTTAATTTATATAGAAATCAGTTATCAGGGCTACAAAAGGAATAAGCTGGAAATTTTAGATACTATTAGATCACTGAGGCATGTTTAATTTTCTGTTCAGTGAGTGACATTTATTCTGGCATTTAAACATTATTAACCACGTTAGGAAGAGGTGGCAAGAATACAGAGAAGAACTATACATAAAAGGTCTTAGTGACCTGGATAACCAAAATGGTGTGGCCACATACTTGCAGTCTGAAGTGGGCCTTAGGAAACGTTACTACAAACAAAGCTAGTGAAGGTGATGGAATTCCAGTTGAGATTTTGCAAATCCTAAAAGATGATGCTATGAAAGTGCTGCACTCAATATGGCAACAAATTTGAAAAACTCAGCAGTGGCCACAGGACTGGAACAGGTCAGTTTATCACAAATAGGTGGGGAAACAATGGGAATGCTAAGTCACTTCAGTCGTGTCTGACTCTGTGCAACTCCATAGATGGCAGCCCACCAGGCTCCCCCATCCCTGGGATTCTCCAGGCAAGAACATTGGAGTGGGTTGCCATTTCCTTCTCCAATGCATGAAAGTGAAAAGTGAAAGTGAAGTCGCTCAGTCATGTCCAACTCTTAGTGACCCCATAGACTGCAGCCCACCAGGCTCCTCCGTCCATGGGATTTTCCAGGCAAGAGTACTGGAGTGGGGTACCATTGCATTCTCCACAATGGGAATAGCTAGAGTTTATTTTTATGAGCTCCAGAATCACTGCAGATGGTGACTGCAGTCATGAAATTAAAAGACGCTTGCTCTTTGGAAGAAAAGCTATGACAAACCCAGGCAGCATATTAAAAAACAGATACACCACTTTGCCACCAAAGGTCCATCTAGTCAAAGCTATGGTTTTTCCAGTAGTCATGTATGGATGTGAGAGTTGGACTATAAAGAAATTGGAGTGCCAAAGAATTAGTGTTTTTGAACTGTGATGTTGTAGAAGACTCCTGAGAGTCCCTTGGACAGCAAGGAGTTCAAAGCAGTCAATCTTAAAGAAAATCGACTCTAAATATTCGTTGGAACAACTGACGTTGAAACTCCAATACTTTGGCCACCTGATGCGAAGAGCCAACTCATTGGAAAACACTGTGATGCTGGGCAAGATTGAGAGCAGGAGGAGAAGGAGGCGACAGGATGAGATGGTTGAATGGCATCACCGACTCAGTGGACATGGGTTTGAGCAAACTCCAGGAGATAGTGAAGGACAGGGAATCCTGGTGCACTGCATTTCATGGATCCCAAAAAGTCAGACACAATTGAGCGACTGGAAAACAACAAAACCATATTTAGGTTTCTCAATTTTTGGCCCATGTTTTAAGAGATCTACTTGGGTGAAAAGTTAATATATTTTGTTTCAGATGTCATGCTTGAATTCTGCCTCTTTCAAAATTTTTTAGTATTGCGAATATTAGCAAAATTTTCTAGTGTTTATTCTACCCCTACTATAGTAACCTTTATGAAGACTATGAGATACCTTTTATATTTGGTTATTTTCTATCCTATATGATTTTTATTTCAGATGTATGAGAGGGCATGGGGTGGTATCTCAAAAATCCAAATTTGGTAGAAAAGCATTGTCACATATGTGACAAAGAAATTACTAAGGTGATTTTATAATTCCCCACATATAGCATATATCCCACCTATGTGTTTGTCTTGAGTGTATGTTGAGATATAAAAAATAAATGAAAATCAATGAAAGATAAATTAAAATGGGTAGAAGTCACTTTGGGAGAAGGCAATGGCACCCCACTCCAGTACTCTTGCCTGGAAAATCCCATGGACGGAGGAGCCTGGTGGGCTGCAGTCTATGGGGTCGCTAAGAGTCAGATACGACTGAGCAACTTCACTTTCACTTTTCACTTTCATGCATTGGAGAAGGAAATGGCAACCCACTCCAATGTTCTTGTCTGGAGAGTCCTAGGGACAGAGGAGCCTGGTGGGTTGCCGTCTATGGGGTCGCACAGAGTCGGATACAACTGAAGCGACTTAGCAGCAGCAGCAGAAGTCACTTTGACAGCTCTTAACTTGGGTTGGCTATAGTCTCTTTTGTCATATTGAAATACCCTCTCTATTTGGATTTGTCTTACATCTCAGGCTCCAACTAATGTGTTTTTAATCAATAGATTTTTTTTTACCCTTTAATTTACAATAGATACCTTCAGTTCTCTAAAGGTAATATTAGAGTTCTCTCATTTTGCTTTTTTTTACTCTTCACTGATGTAAGTACTCATATGAGAACTCAGTTTAGCAGTGGTCCTCTGGCACTCATTATGGCCTAAGAAAACTGCTAGCTCCAAGTCTGAGTATGCTCATATACTATTAATAGATGTTAGGACATTTGATAGTATGTTGAGGAACAATAACTGGGCTTAACTTTAGCAATTTTAAAAATGTAGAAAGAGGCTGAAGAATATGTAACAATTCCACAGACTGTATAGTACATGGGGTCGCAAAGAGTCAGACATGATCGAGCAATTTTCACATAGCTATGGAACAGCCTGCTACACAATGCTGTACCTAAACTGAGACAGTCTGGTCTAATTGCATTCTCCTTCACCTCTTTTATTTAAGGATTAAAGAGTGCCATTTTACATAAGTACTCTTACTTTTTGTTTTGTTTTGTTTTAAATAAACTCTCTACTGAAGTTTAGTAGCAAGAATACTGGAGTGTTTGCCATTCCCTCCTCCACTGATTCAATGGACAAGAACTGGGGCAAATGCCAAGAGATGGTGAGGTACAGGGAGGCCTGGCATCCTGTAGTCCATGGGGTCACAAAGAGTTGAACATGATTTGGCAATTGAAATCTTTACATATTCTTCAGCATCTTGATCATTGTTTTATGAATATACAAGTTAAGAAGTTGCATTAAATAACTTGTTCTTAATGAACTATTTAGAAATCTCAGTAATTATGAACTCCATGTGCTTTCAAGCTAAATATTTTGAACATTTTTAATGTTATCTACTAATATTGCTGTTAATAGTTTTAAATAATGATGTAGAAATTTCCAGATAACATCAACCAGAAAAGCTAGAATATTTTGAAAACAAAATTTCTTATATATCAAAATAAATAAATATATTAAATCATTTATTGTTTTTCTGTCTTTGGGGATCTCTCCTGCTATCTGTGAGTTTCAACCAAACAATTTGCTTCTCTGAACGAATTTTAGGTAATTGTTAATAACAAAGCAGAGGAGAAAGGATAAAGTTAGCTAAACATCAGTGTCTTCCAAAAAGAAGCAAGATATATTCTATTTAGATACAAATAAATGTCCTTTAGGCAACCTAAATTGCAACCCATTTTACTGTTGCATTTTTATTATGAACACCTTATCTTGAAATTTCTTTTGCTTTACCTACTCTATTTTACCAAAAAGTTGGGAGAAATTCTGCAATTCTGCTTCTTTTATTTCTCTTGAAAGTGAAAATGAAAGCCTTTCAGTCCTGTCTGATTCATTGTTACCCCATGGACTATACAGTCAGTGGAATTTTCCAGGCCAGAATATTAGAGTGGGTGGCCATTCCCTTCTCCAAGGGATCTTCTCAACTCTGAGATCAAACAGAGGTCTCCCACACTGCAGGTGGAGTCTTTACCAACTGAGCTATACTAACTGAGCTAATGCTTATTTCTCTTAACATTATATTACCTACTTGTATAGTAGGCTTGTCCATGTCTTGTTCTTTCTGCCATTATTATTTTGCATCATACCTCAGCTCATTTTAAATACCAATGTTTTTGACATTATGGGACAGTTGTATTCCATGTATTGCAATGTCTCACTTATTCACTCCCCAGTTCCTGCTCAAAATTATTTTTGAAAGAAAGAAGCTTTCTTTAGGTAGAGGCAACCACTCACTCATTTATGTGTTCTTCCACCCATTTGACAAATATTTGCTAAATACCTACTGTGGACCAATCACTTCATTAAATAATAAAAAAAGAACACAGAATCAGAGGCATATTTTCAAGAAATTCATATTTCAAAAGAAGAAACACATATTAAAAGAAAATTATGAATTGGAAATCTTCTTTCATCTTTTTATTGAATGAAATAGTTTTAAAATTCTCTAGTGATTTATAATTTTTACAAATTTCACACACATGATTTCATATAATCCCATAATAATCCTATCTCCACTAACCTTAGATTGATCCTCCCTTTCCCTGTCTCCACTGGTAATCACTAGTTTGTTCCCTATATCAGTGAGTCTGCTTCACTTTTGTTTTATTCACTAGTTTGTTGTATTTTTTTTTTAATTCTACATATAGGTATTTGTTTTTCTCTGTCTGATAATTTACTTTGCATAATGTTCTCCAAGTCTATCCATGTTGCTGCAAATGGCAAAATTATATTCTTGGAATGTATGCAATAGAATTTCATTGTATAAAATGAAGTGAAAGTCTGTCTCAGTTGTGTCTGACTCTTTGTGACCCCATGGACTATACAGTCCATGGAATTCTCCAGGCCAGAATACTGGAGTGGGTAACCTTTCCCTTCTCTAGGGGAATCTTCCCTCCCCAGGGATCAAATACAGGTCTCCCTCATTGCAGGTTGATTCTTTACCAGATGAGCCACAAGGGAAGTACAAGAATACTGAAGTGGGTGCCTATGCCTTCTCCAGTGGATCTTCTTGACCCAGGAATTGAACCAGGGTCTCCTGCAATGCATGCAGATTCTTTACCAACTGAGCTATCACGGAAACTTCTTTCCATTGTATACATATACCAAATCTTCTTTACCCATTCATCTGTTATGAGTCCTTAGGGTGCTTTCATTAATAATGATTGTATGAACATTGGGATGCATGTATCCTTTTTGAGTGTTTGTGGAAATCTTTGTTTCCTTTTCCAGTGTGTACTTTAGGTATTTTTGATGTGTGTAATTTTTTTCATTTCCTATATTAGTTTAGCAGACCCTTTCTAATTCTACCTCCATCTGTGTCAATATAAGTCCTAAGAATCATTATAAATATTCAGTTAATTATATTAGTCACAGATAGCCTGTGAATAGATAATGAAAACAATTTTTGACCAGAGGTAGAAATTATTTATTTCAAATTAAGACTATTTCTATTTGAGATACTTAAAGCTCATGAATATGTTTACTGTCATACTCACAGATGTGTGGACTGTGAAAGTAATCCACAGTTACTGTATGTTAACAGGAATATTTTAGCTGATATAAAAAATCTACTAATTTCCCTAATTTTCTTTTGTCTTTTTTCTTCAATAATGTCATAAACTTATTTTATTTATTCAGCAAGATTTTATTGTCCTTATCCTTATTACAATTGTTTTAAATTATTTTTTGTGTATTTATTATGTTATAAAATTCTGAGAAGCCATCCCACGTTGAAGGTCAAGAAGGGTGGTGGTGAGGAAATACCCCTTGTCCAAGGTAAGGAACAGCGGCTGCACCTTGCTGGAGCAGCCATGAAGAGATACCCCATGCCCAAAGTAAGAGAAACCCAAGTAAGATGGTAGGTGTTGCAAGAGGGCATCAGAGGGCAGACACACTGAAACCATACTCACAGAAAACTAGTCAATCTAATCACACTAGGATCACAGCCTTGTTTAACTCAATGAAATTAAGCCATGCCCACAGGGCAACCCAAGATGGGCAGGTCATGGTGGAGAGGTCTGACAGAATGTGGTCTACTGGAGAAGGGAATGGCAAGCCATTTCAGTATTCTTGCCTTGAGAACCCCATGAACAGTATGAAAAGTCACAATGATAGGATACTGAAAGAGGAACTCCCCAGGTCAGTGGGTGCCCAATATGCTACTGGAGATCAATGGAGAAATAACTCCAGAAAGAATGAAGGGGTGGAGCCAAAGCAAAAACAATACCCAGCTGTGGATGTGACTGGTGATAGAAGCACAGGAGATGGCAAGAGTGGACGTCAGCATTCTAGGGAATCAGTGAACTAAAATGGACTGGAATGGGTGAATTTAACTCAGATGATCATTATAACTACTACTGTGGGCAGGAATCCCTCAGAAGAAATGGAGTAGCCATCATGGTCAACAAAAGAGTCCAAAATGCAGTACTTGGATGCAATCTCAAAAATGACAGAAGAATCTCTGTTCGTCTCCAAGGCAAACCATTCAATATGATAGTAATCCAAGTCTATGCCCCAACCAGTAACGCTGAAGAAGCTGAAGTTGAACGGTTCTATGAAGACCTACAAGACCTTTTAGAACTAACACCCCCAAAAAGATGTCCTTTTCATTATAGGGGATGGAATGCAAAAGTAGGAAGTCAAGAAACACCTGGAGTAACAGGCAAATTTGGCCATGGAACGTGAAATAAAGCAGGGCAAAGAATAATAGTTTTGCCAAGAAAATGCACTGGTCATAGCAAACACCCTCTTCCAACAACACAAGAGAAGACTCTACATATGGACATCACCACATGGTCAATACCGAAATCAGATTGATTATATTCTCTGCAGCAAAAGATGGAGAAGCTCTATACAGTCAACTAAAACAGGACCAGGAGCTGACTGTGGCTCAGATCATGAACTCCTTATTGCCGAATTCAGACTTAAATTGAAGAAAGTAGGGAAAACCACTAGACCATTCAGGTATGACCTAAATCAAATCCCTTATGATTATACAGTGGAAGTGAGAAATAGATTGAAGGGCCTAGATCGGATAGATAAGAGTGCCTGATGAACTATGGAATGAGGTTTGTGACATTGTACAGGAGACAGGGATCAAGACCATCCCCATGGAAAAGAAATGCCAAAAAGCAAAATGGCTGTCTGGGGAGGCCTTACTAATAGCTGAGAAAAGAAGAGAAGTGAAAAGCAAAGGAGAAAAGGAAAGATATAAGCATCTGAATGCACAGTTCCAAAGAATAGCAATAAGAGATAAGAAAGCCTTCTTCAGTGATCAATGCAAAGAAATAGAGGAAAACAACAGAATGGGAAAGACTAGAGATCTCTTCAAGAAAATTAGAGATACCAAGGAACATTTAATTCAAAAATGGGGTCAATAAAGACAGAAATGGTCTGGACCTACCAGAAGCAGAAGATGTTAAGAAGAGGTGGCAAGAATACACGGAAGAACTGTACAAAAAAGATCTTCACAACCTGGATAATCACAATGGTGGGATCACTCATCTAGAGCCAGACATCCTGGAATGTGAGGTCAAGTGGGCTTTAGAAAGCATCACTATGAACAAAACTAGTGGGGGTGATGGAATTCCAGTTGAGCTATTTGAAATCCTGAAAGATGATGCTGTGAAAGTGCTGCACTCAATATGCCAGCAAATTTGGAAAACTCAGCAGTGGCCACAGGACTGGAAAATGTCAGTGTTCATTCTAATTCCAAAGAAAGGCAATGCCAAAGAATGCTCAAACTACTGTACATTTGTACTCATCTCACACGAGCAAAGTAATGTTCAAATTTCTCCAAGCCAGGCTTCAGCAATACATGAACCGTGAACTTCCAGATGTTCAAGCTGCTTTTAGAAAAGGCAGAGGAACCAGAGATCAAATTGCCAACATCCGCTGGATCATGGAAAAAGCAAGAGAGTTCCAGAAAAACATCTATTTCTGCTTTATTGAATATGCCAAAGCCTTTGACTGAGTGGATCACAAAAAACTGTGGACGATTCTGAGAGAGATGGGAATACCAGACCATCTGACCTGCCTCTTGAGAAATCTGTATGCAGGTCAGGAAACAACAGTTAGAACTGGACATGGAACAACAGACTGGTTCCAAATAGGAAAAGGAATACATCAAGGTTGTATATTGTCACCCTGCTTATTTAACTTATATGCAGAGTACATCATGAGAAACCCTGGGCTGGATGAAGCACAAGGTGGAATCAAGATTGCTGGGAGAAATAACAATAATCTCAGATATGCAGATGACACCACCCTTATGGCAGAAAGTGAAGAATGGCTAAAGAGCCTCTTGAAGAATGTGAAGAGGAGAGTGAACAAGTTGGCTTAAAGCTCAACATTTAGAAAATTAAGGTCTTACTATCTGGTCCCATCACTTCATGTAAAATAGATAAGGAAACAGTGGAAATAGTGGCTGACTTTATCTTTTGGGGCTCCAAAATCACTGCAGATGGTGACTGCAGCCACGAAATTAAAAGAGGCTTACTCCTTGGAAGAAAAGTTATGACCACCCTAGACAGCGTATTAAAAAGCAGAGACATTACTTTGCCAACAAAGGTCTGTCTCTTCAAGGCTATGGTTTTTCCAGTAATCATGTATGGATGTGAGAGTTGGACTATAAAGAAAGCTGAGTGCCAAAGAATTGATGCTTTTGAATTGTGGTGTTGGAGAAGACTCTTGAGAGTCCCTTGGACTGCAGGGAGATCCAACCAGTCCATCTTAAAGGAAATCAGTCCTGATTATTCATTGGAAGGACTGATGCTAAAGCTGAAAGGCCAATACTTTGGCCACCTGCTGTGAAGAGTTGACACATTTGAAAAGACCTTGATGCTGGGAAAGATTGAAGGTGGGAGGAGAAGGGGACATCAGAGGATGATATTGTTGGATGGCATCACCAGCTCTATTAACATGACTTTGAGTAGGCTCTGGGAGTTGGTGATGGACAGGGAGGCCTGTCATGCTGCAGTCTATGGGGCCACAAAGAATTGGATAGGACTGAGTGACTCTACTCCTTGACTGACCAACTGATAACCTTCTGAAATACCTCACTTAAAAAATGAAATAAATTGAAATGCTTAATAAAAGGAGTCATTTACACAATGTGGAATCTTGAATAAGGTATGACAACAAATAATGTACTCTGGCATACATTTTTGTGAAATTTGAAAAAAAATGATTTTGAAAAAATTCTGTATTTTAGTTAATGCTATATCACATGCTAATGTCCTGTTTACTTTTTTATTTACAATATAATATTTCTTTATATTCTCAGATGGATTAGAAGTTTTAAGCCTTAATTTTTAAAATTAAAACCACACATATTTAGTTGCATTGAACAGCCTCAGCTGAATGCAAAAAATTCTGATAAATCCCCTTTCCATATTTATTCTGTTACAAATATTTTCTAATTTTCCTGGTTATGACCTCTTAGATACCCACAGTTAAAAATGGACATTTAATTTCCAAATACATAGGGTTTAAAGTATCTTTGATATTATTTGATGTTATTTCTTATTTTGATATTAATTTTTCATTTAAATGCTTCCTTTCTGCAATCACCCTCTGTGTTTTTTCAGTGTTCTAACTTTATTGAGACGCTCAATGGCTAAGTCAAATATCTCTCTTGGTAAATGTCACATTGCACTTGAAAATATGTGGATTATTTTCAAGTATCTTTTGATATTGATTTCTAACATAATTCCACAGTTATAAGAGAACTGGCTGTATGATTTCAATACCTTTAGACCATGAAAATTTAAATTTTATTTTATGCCCTGGATATGTTTCAGTGTCTCCTAGTTAACATTCTATGGAAATATGAATAGAATTTTATCTCACTATTGTGCAAAAATTCTATAAATCTTAATCATGTTGAATTGGTTCATGGTGCTTTTCAGGTCTACTATATTCTTCTACTTTTCTGTATATTCTTTCTATTAATTTTTGAGAGCTTGATATTAAAACTCCAACTAAGAATCATGATTTATCTAATTTTAAAAGATAATTGTAATATATAGTGAAACTAACTATATGTAACTTTGTTCTGTATTTTCCAAGTCTTATGTAAATATGTTATTATCATACTTTCACAATTTAAAAAATATAATAAAGAGAAAGTATTTTTATTATAAAATAAGTTAAGTAAGTATTTAGAAATGGTTTAAGATCCTTAATTTATTAAGATCCTTTATTTCAGTTCAGTTCAGTCGCTCAGTCATGTCCAACTCTTTGCGACCCCATGAATCGCAGCACGCCAGGCCTCCCTGAACATCACCAACTCCCGGAGTTCACTCAGATTCGCATCCATCGAGTCAGTGATGCCATCCAGCCATCTCATCCTCTGTCGTCCCCTTCTCCTCCTGCCCCCAGTCCCTCCCAACATCAGAGTCTTTTCCAATGAGTCAACTCTTCACATGAGGTGGCCAAAGTACTGGAGTTTCAGCTTTAGCATCATTCCTTCCAAAGAAATCCCAGGGCTGATCTCCTTCAGAATGGACGGGTTGGATCTGCTTGCAGTCCAAGGGACTCTCAAGAGTCTTCTCCAACACTACCTTCAAAAGCATCAATTCTTCGGTGCTCAGCCTTCTTCATGGTCCAACTCTCACATCCATACATGATTACTGGAAAAACCAGAGCCTTGACTAGGCAGACCTTAGTTGGCAAAGTAATGTCTCTGCTTTTGAATATGCTATCTAGGTTGATCATAACTTTTCTTCCAAGGAGTAAGCCTCTTTTAATTTCGTGGCTGCAGTCAAAATCTGCAGTGATATTGGAGCCCCCCAAAAATAAAGTCTGACACTGTTTCCACTGTTTCCCCATCTATTTCCCATGTAGTTATGGGACCGGATGCCATGATCTTCGTTTTCTGAATGTTGAGCTTTAAGTCAACTTGTTCACTCTCCTCTTTCACTTTCATCAAGAGGCTTTTTAGTTCCTCTTCACTTTCTGCCATAAGGGTGGTGTCATCTGCATATCCGAGGTTATTGATATTTCTCCCAGCAATCTTGATTCCAGCTTGTGTTTCTTCCAGTCCAGCGTTTCTCATGATGTACTTTGCATATAAGTTAAATAAGCAGGGTGACAATATACAGCCTTGACGTTCTCCTTTTCCTATTTGGAACCAGTCTGTTGTTCCATGTCCAGTTCTAACTGTTGTTTCCTGACCTGCATACAGATTTCTCAAGAGGCAGGTCAGGTGGTCTGGTATTCCCATCTCTCTCAGAATCTTCCACAGTTTTTTGTGATCCACTCAGTCAAAGGCTTTGGCAGAGTCAATAAAGCAGAAATAGATGTTTTTCTGGAACTCTCTTGCTTTTTCCATGATCCAGCGGATGTTGGCAATTTGATCTCTGGTTCCTTTGCCTTTTCTAAAACCTTTATTTATTATACACTAAAAATTCGGATGTAAGATTAAAATCTTTGATCACAAACACAAAAATTTTCAATTGCTATATCCTATTTTATTATCACATGCTGACAGCAAGAATAGCCTACTATTTAGAAAACTACTTTTATTTTACTATGGTACAAAGGTAAATATTTTGGAATTCTTAGATTTAAAAAATTCACTTTGAAAAACTGAGTCAATAGTTCATGAGAAAGGTACAAAGGATTGGTGAAAAATAGAAAAATTTTTGTTAGGTTGTTCAATGGGTTTCTAAGTTATTCTTCATAAAAAAATCTGGGGCTCTAAATTATAGATGATACAACATTATTTTAGTTTTTAATGGGTAAAAATCTTGGATAGTCAAGATACAAGCCAAACTCTAACTTATGACCCAGAATTAAATAAAAGTGACAAAATTCATGTATTTGATTCATCCTTCTTTATTTTTCTTGGAAATTCCCCTTTTGAAAGTCCAGGGAAATCATAAAGTAAAGTATTATCTGCACCAGTTCTGAAACGAGGAAAACAGTCCAGAATTCTCTAAAATAGCAATAATAATATAACCAAATGAAATGTTTGAAACCATAGAAATAGGGTTCATGGGATGATGACAATGGTTTGTCCAGATATAATTTGGCACAAAAATAACAGTGAGTATAAAACATACATTATGAAGACTATTGTGGACTCTTGAACAACATGGATTTGAACTGGGTGGGTTTAGTTATATGTGATTTTTTTTTCACTAAATATGTACAATATTAATACACCACACAATATTCAGTTGATTGAATCTGTGAATTTGGCACCACATATTTGGAGAAGAATTGTGAAAGACAGGGAAGCCTGGTGTGCTGCAGTCCATGGGGTCACAAAGAGTCAGACAAGATTTAGCAACTGAACAACAATTTGGAGGAGGAGGGCTGACTATAATGTTATAACTGAATTTTCAACTGTACAGGTGCTCAGCATCCCTAATTCTTACATTGTTCAAGGATCAACTGTATGTCAGTTAGAAAAGATGGGTGAGCTGTAGTAACAAATAATCCCCAAATCTCATTAGTTTTCAACAACAAAAAGAGCAATTTTGTTGTCACTGTATATAGCCAATCTCATGGCAGTAATCATTGCCAATCCTGTTTCAGAGTAAAGAAAACATAAGCAGTTCACATGCTGGCTCTTAAAACTTCTGCTTAGAAGTAAAATGATTCTTTCACTCATACCATTGGTTGAAATGTGCAAGAGTAACCTTAATGTCAGTGAGGAAATGAAATAAAATATTTCCACAGAAATGAATACAAATTAATTTGTAAATGACTGAGATATGTAGTATAATCTCTTCTATTTACATATAATCTTTCACCATTGTTTCTGTTTGAAAGACGGTATACTCAATTGTAACCTTAAATGAGACAAATGAAAAGCCTGTTCAACTGAGATATCTTACTCAGAGACTTGGATCTCATAGTCATTTCTATATCAGGTTTAAATCTCTCTCTCTCTCTCTCTCTTTTTTTTTTTTTTTTTTTTGATACAGATATCTATGAACTTCAACAAAGTGTATTAGAGTAACAAGTAATGACAAAAATACTTTGTTTAAAGAGGTTTTTTATATGGAATAGAGAAACATAGAGGACAGGACTAAAGCATAAGGAAAATGGAGACAAGGAAATAAAAATATTTAATGATAGCATGGAAGATAGTCAAAGAGCCAACATATTCATTTTTGAAGTTTCAAATGAAAAATGCACATGCTAGTAGACTGAAATTAAGGTATATTTCAAACACAAATTCTAAACTTAAATGTTTTGACTATCCCTATTGAAATTGCCTATCCTTTAGTTTCAAATGTAGAAACAAAATCAGCAATACTAAAAGATATATCCTGGTAAAGTTGCTTTATTTCAAAGAAACACATGGACTTCACTGATTGGCAGTAAACCTAATTGGCAAAAAATACCCCATTAAGAAAGATGGGATCTGTTTCCTGCTATTTCTTTGGCTATATAACCTCAGTTTTGCCTTTTTGGATTTTCAGTTCTTTGAAGTTTACTAAAATAATAATAATAATACTTCATAAAAAGTAATCTTTGCTAATTGAACTGTTGTGTGTTTTGTTTTCCTGACAGACACACTAGGCCAATTTCTAACTGATGTTAGTTTATATTTTTCAGAAAATAATATACACAGTACCTATATTATCTTTTACCAAATATTTTTACAGATTTTGACATGTTGAGAATTTAATGGGTAAGTTCCAAAATACATGGCAAAATATAAATATTTATCATCATTTACCATTATTCACTATCCACAAGGGAAGTATTTTTTGTATGCAAGTTGCTAATTATTTTAATCTACCTTGTATTTCAATACATGATATATAGTGTATATTCAAAAATTTATTGACTGAATAAATTTTTCAGGGTCCATTTAAAAAGTGTAAGTGCAAATGAAAGTAATAGTGGGAAAGTATCCATGACTTTTAAAGGTAGAAGTCTTAATATTGTATCATACAATATATGTGCTTTGTAGATAAGGAAACAGCTTTCTACATAGCAACATTTTTTCAGCTAAGTATTTGTACACAGTCATGTATTTTTCCTGAAGACAGTTTCATCGAGCTCTCAAATGGGTCTATCATTCATAAGGTTAAAAGTTAATGCCATGGAAGTTAAGTGAATTCCTGCTGAGGACAAGACTATTAATGCAGAACCAAGAAGAGCTCTCAAATCCTCAGACACAAAACCCAAGTCTCTATACCTTTACACGATGTGGATATCCTGTTATCATATGAAACTGACTATTACACATGGAGTTTATCTCTTCTTCCCTTTCTCCAACAAGATTTGTTGCCTGCCTCTTTTCTAGAACTTACTGCATTGTATTATAACTTGCAAAAGTGATTCCCACACAAGTATATATTAAAGTTTTTTATACCATTTTGAGACATATTGGGAGATCAAAATTTTCAGCTGAAAAAATGAATTTTTAAAAAGTGAATGGGAAAAGATCTACATTTGCCTTAACCAAAAGAAAATGAGGTAGTTGTTTTAATTTCAGACAGAAAAAAAATTCAAAGTAAAATTATCGTGAATAAAGAGGAACATTTCATTATGGTAGAGCATTTCAAGAAGACATAGGAATTTTCAGTGTGTGTATTTCTAACACAAAACACCAAAATATATGAGGCAAAACTGATAGAAATATAAGGATAAAGTAATGAATTAATTACTATCATTGGAAGCTTCAATGTCCCTCTATCAAAAATAGATTCAACGAGGAAAAATCAGTAAGATCATAAAGAAAGTTATAGCATTTTCTGCATATAGTAGAAAAGAAATATAAAAAAATCAATCATTTATGTGTCTACCTTAGGGAATTTAAAAAAAGATGACCAAATTAAATTCAAACTAAGAAGAAAAAAATTATAAGAGCAGAAAGCAATAAAAATTAAAAACAGAAACTCAATAGAGAAAATCAACTGTAACTATATGATGTATATAATATAGGAAAAAACCTAAGTGATATTGCATTTGGCTATGACTTTTTAGATACAACTCCAAAAATATGATCCTTGAAAGAAAAAAAAAAATTATAACCTTGACATTATTTAAAAGGAAAGAAAGAAAGAAACAGAAAGAAAGAAAATGAAAAGACAAAATGCAGACTGGGAGAAAATACTTGCAAAAAACTCATCTGAAAAAAGACTACTGTTCAAAACTTACATTCATACAAAAACCAACACATGGATGTTTATAGCAGCTTTATGCATAACTGCCAAAACTTGGAAACACAACTAAAATGTCTTAGTAGATGAATGGATAAATAAACTGTGGTATAACCAGATAATAGAATATTATTGCATGCTAAAAAATTATGAGCTATCAAACCATGAAAGACATGGAAGATTTAAATGCATATTATTAAGGTTAAAAAAGTCAATCTGAAAAGGTTACATACTATATTATTCCACCTTTTATGATATTCAGGAAAAGAAAAAACCTATGGAGACAAAACAGTCAGTGGATTTCAAGAGTAAGGTGAAGAAAGAGCAAGAATAGTTCAGTTTTTTTCAGGCAGTCAAGTAACTCTGAATGATACACTAATGATGAATATATGTCATCATACATTTGTACATACCCACAGATTATATACAATACTAAGAGAGTGAATACTAATAAACTATGGACTGGTGGCTCAGCTGGTAAAGAATTCACCCGAATGTAGGAGATCTGGGTTCAATCCCTGGGTTAGGAAAATCCCCTGGAGAAAGGAAAGGCTACCCACTCCAGCATTCTGGCCAGGAGAATTCCAAGGACTGTATAGTCCATGGGGTCGCAAAGAGTTGGACATGACTGAGCCACTTTCACTTTGGTCTTCCCTGATGGCTCAACTGGTAAAGAATCCACCTGCAATGTGGGAGATCTGGGTTCGATTCCTGGGGTGGGAAGATCTCCTGGAGAAGGGAACGGCTACCTACTGCAGTATTCTGGCCAGGAGAATTCCATGGACTGTATAGTCCATAGAATTGCAAAGAGTCAGGCATGACTGAGTGACTTTCACTTTCTTGAGTAATAATGATGGACAATGTCAGTTCATCAGGTGTATTGCTCTGGTAAGGGATGTTGTTAATAGAAGAGCCTATGTATGTGTGGGGGGAGAGAATATATGGGAAAACTTTGCACCTTGCTCTCATATTTTTCTATAACCTAAAATTGCTCTAAAAATAAAGTTTATTTATTAAAAGTTGTCATAGTAAATATGTTGGGGTGGGGACATATTTAAATTTAAAGGCATTCATTAAGTACAAAGGAACTTGCATTAAACAGCTGCCTTTAAACTTAATGTCCATCAAGTCACACTCTTCTAAAATCTGTAAGAAGGAAATCATCTACTTATTCCCACCTCAAATAGCCCAGAGAGCCCTTTCGTCCACTCAACAAATCTGTACTGAGCTTCCATATATACCAGTTTATATATAATATACTGTAGATTGTAGATATAGATTTTCAACAAAATAAGTGTGAGTCATCACCCCTTGGAGCTTTCTCATAAATTGAGTGTGATATGACTTAAGATAATCACACTAACACAAATGGGCAAAAATGACAAACAGAAGTGTGGTAGTAACACAGAAAGGCACACTGTGCTACAAGAAATTAGAATATTTATTCATGTAATAAAATACCTTTTTGAGCATGTGACACTTACTAGGTTGTTGTTGTTCAGTCACCCAGTCATGTCTGACTCTTTATGATCCCATGGACTGCAGTAGACCAGGCTTCCCTGTCCCTCACCATCTCCCGGAGTTTGCCCAAGTTCATTTCCATTGCATCAGTGATGCAATCCAGTCATCTCTAACACACACTAGAACATGTGTGTTAGTGTGATTGTCTTAATAAGGCATATCACACTTAATATATGGGAATGCTCCAAGGGGGCATGACTCTTGCTTATTTTGTTGAAATATGTATATCTACAATCGCCGATATATATACGAGAAGTTCAATACAGATTTGTTGAGTGGATGAAAGGGCTCTCTGGACTCTTCAAGGTGGGAACTTACAGTTATTCACTAGAAATTAGCAGTTAACAAAAGACAAGTTCTGTGCCCTATGGAATTCATATTCCAGTACTGGAAAGACAATAAACAAATAAGAAAACATATATAAATGGTGGTGAATAATACAAAGAAAAATAAGCAGAGAAAAAAGCTTAAGAGGCAGGTTGTTAGAGAATTTTTTTTTTTTTTTTTGATCAAAGGACCAATGTGCTTCACAAGCATCTCCAGCTTGGTTTTTTGTTTTTTTGTTTTTTTTTTTTAATTCAGACAATCTTGAATAAGAATTCTAGTCAGAATCTGCTAATACAATCTTTGATATATCCTTTTAATACTAGACCTGGCTCCATTCTCTTTGCTTTTTTGCATTAAAATAATTTTATAAAGCCCTTTTAGTTTCAGCATGTCTGCACACTTTTTGGTACAACTTCTATTTGTTTAAGTATTTATTTGAAGAAACGTTACTCCTCAAGTACATTTATTGCAATGATGAAAATAGAATTGCTGAAACAATAAAACCCAGAAATACAAAAGCTAAAGAAAGTAGTTTATTTTCTTTGAATAGTTACAGTTCCCAATAAGTCACTAGTCTCTGATTAGCATAGTGGACTGTCCTGCCACTTACAACACACAGTCGCCAAAGGTGATTATTGTTATTTACAATTGACATATATTCCTGTGATAAGAGGGAAAATGGATTTGATTGGCCAAATTAATCTCCATCACAGTGAGGAGTTTAGAATTTAACCTTCCATTTTCCTTTAGAGAAGGATAAAAATGGAATTTGACAGTGTTAAAACAAAATATCTGACCTCTCATTCTATGGGAGTGGAAGCAATGGGAATTGTATAATTATGACAAGAAGTTTAGAGATAGAGTCAACAGGCATTATAAAGGGATTGTAGGTGGAGGCTGAGCAAACTCAAGAAATAAGTTTATATAAACTAACAGGTTAAAATTATGAGAGCAGTGCTCTAACTGGCAGAGACTAGTCCAGGAAACCTCAAACATTCTGGTCACAAGATCTCTATGTAGTCTTAAAAATTAAGGATCCCAAATAACATTTGCTTAGTGAATTAGAGTAATTGGCATTTACTATACTGGACAGCAAAAATAAGAATCAAAAGTATCAACTTGGAAAGAGCAATAGTAAATACTTATCTTGTTCATGTAATTTATTTAAAAATAACTGCTCTTATCAAAACAAAAATTAAGTAAAGAAAAAGGCAATGTTTTAAACTTTAACAAATCTTTTTGGTCTGACTTAACAGAAGATAATTACAGTCTTGTTTCTGCTTCTGCATCCAGTCTCTTAGACTATCACACGTTAGTAGCTCTGATTAACTCTATTGAACACTTGTGAGATTAAAAACTACTGCACAATTGTGAGATACGAAAGGGAATGAAAGTAAATCATATCTTGCTATTATTTTGAAAAAAAAAATTAATCTAGCAGACCAACTTCTTCAAAACTTCTGAACAACATATTAAAAAACCACTGTTCTAGCCCAAATCTACCAATATCTTATTAGGAAAACTAAGGAACTGATTTTCTTTTTTCACTATTGCATTACTATATTCTCCTTTGAAGAGTTAAAGAGATCATTTTAAAAATATAAGTTCGATAATGCTACTTTCTTGCCTAAATCCTTTTTATGACCTTCCAATTCTCTTATGATAGGGACCAAAATATTTCCTTGGCTCTGCCTCGTAACTCTGAAACACATATGTTAGTGTGATAATTTAAAACATTATATAAGAATTTTTGATTTGATAGGCCTTTAATAACTAATCAAGAATGACTACAGGTGTTCTGTTTATATTCCTCAATTTTTTATATTGGTACTTCACAAATTTACCTAACACTCAAGTCACAAAATATTTATTTTAGTATAAACCACTCAGTGTTGCATTTCCAACAAGTTTAAACAGCATAAAAATTAACATTTTTATATTAGTATAGAAATTTTAAAAATTGTTATTAAAACAATTGAAATACCACTCTAACCATAAATAGCAATAAGGAGTCACCGTTTTTGACATCAATGTGTTACTGTCACAGTTCCAGATTGAATTATATTCCTCAACCAAAAAATACAAACTACTAATATATCAATACAAAGTGTTAGTGAAGTTAGCAGGAGTGCTTTAAGAAAAGATGTCTAATGACTGACAATTATACCTTGATGTCGTAGTATATACTTAAAGGATTGGCATTAACAAATAACCATCTATTTGGTATAACTGCTAAAAGCCATTGATTTCAGCCTAAAGTAGTCAAGCTAACTACCTTATCAAACAGAAGTGCCCAGGTATGTCCCCCACATTCCATTTGCAGAGTGTACTTTTACAGTGCTTGCTTGCATGCTAAGTCTCTTCAGTCATGTCTGACTCTTCCTGACCTTAAGAACAGTAGCCCATCAGGATCCTCTGTTTATGGGATTCTCTAGGCAAGAATACTGCAGTGGGTTGCTGTGCCCTCCTCCAGAGGATCTCCCCCATCCAGGGACTGAATCTGCATCTCTTATGTCTCCTACATTGGCAGGTGGGTTCTTTACCACTAATGCCACCACTGAAATAATATTTGAAAGCAAGTTGCTATGCCAAGGAACTAAACATAAAACATTTCTATGTTTCTATATTTGGCCATAAAGCTGCTTGGGAGTACTCAGGAATGTTTGGAAAAGAGAATGCATGTCCCAAATAAATGTGATTCCATAAAGCTAGTAATACGACAGTGGTCTCATATAATTTTAGTGTATACATATTTTTTGTTCTATATTTTTAGGTGAAATTTAACAGTTCTCTAAAATTTGAAAGCATCATGAGAAATATTTTCCTTTGAACAAGTTAGAAATGTCCCCTATAATAATTAAGACCATGTAGCATATTTAAACCTACTCACTAGAAATCTTTATTCATGCAGCACAAGTTTATTGATCTCTTATATACCTATCAGCAATATGACACACTCTATAGAGACTGAACTGAATGAACCAGCTTCTTCTTCTCCTTTTGGTCCAGCAATATAAAAAATGCATTTTGTTATTGTAGTAATTGTCATGATTAACAACTTCTGTAAATAGTAATGACAGTAATTTTTTTATATTTTATTAATTGAATTAAAGCAAGTTTTTTGTAAAATATGATGAAAAAATGAAGAATCATTGTTTTTCATAAGAAATGTTATTTAAATCATCCAAGTGACTATTCACAGTTATTAAGGAAAGAAGAGTAATTTAGCAAGTATATTCTGTTGAATTATATAATAATTTGATTTATGAATACATAGAGAATAATTTGATACCAATAAATTATTCATTATAATGTCTATAGAATCTTTAATGACATTATCTCTATCATTCCTGATATTTAAAATTGTCTTTGTTGTTTTCGGTCAGGAAAGATCTTTATCAATTTTATTGTTATTTAGGTAAAATTTCTAATTTAACTGATTTTTGTTTGTTTGTATTCAGTAATCTCTACTCTTTATTGTTTCCTTTTCCTTTTTATTTTAGGTTTAATTTGCCCTTTTTTTTTTTTTTTTTTTTTGTCTTAAGACGGAAGCTTCAGTTACTGATTTAAGACCTTCTTTTCAAACATAAGGGTAAGCCATGAAGTTCCCTATTAACACTACTTTAGTAGTAACCCATAAATTTGGATGTCTCACATTGATACTTAAAATTAATTAATTTTGTACAGATGCCAAATCAAATCTCAGAGACAGAGTTCTAGGTGAAGTAGAAAGGACTAGATTTATTGCTTTGCCAGGCAAGAGATGCTTTGCCAGGCAAGGGATGCTTTGCTGCTCTCAACCAAGCATGCTCCTGTGCTCTCAAAAACGGTGTCCCAACCATGGAGGAATTGGTGAGTATTTATAGCAAATGTTCAAGGTTAAGATTGTTGCTAAGACTAAGGTATGTGCAGGGCTTGCAGCCTTTAATCTTGTCTTAGGTGGTCTCCTAATCTTAATGAGTTTTTCTGGTCCCTTTAATCTTACCTCAATATATCTTGGCTTCTTCTACTTTGTGTATGCTTTCCCTCCCTTCCCTGATTAGCAACTGTTTGAATCTGCCCTTTGGAACTGAAGGAAGGTCAGGAAAGCAAGAATCTGTTCACATCAAACAAAGAACTGGACACAGAGAAAAGTTTCACTCAGAAACCCAGGGTACTGCTGGGTTTTAGTGCTGAAAATCTTTTCACTTAATTTAAGATACAGTACTTTTTAATTTCACCAGATGATTTAAAATTTCTTTAATAAAGTTATGCAGTTTATTTCATAATGAATGACCTTTGGTAGTTTGCAGCTTTCAAGTAAATTGTCTCTTTTGTCTATGTTTAAAATGCATTGTCATATATTAGCTACTATCAGTGAATAGCAAATTCCCTCTATACTTAGCAACTGAAAAACAACAAATGTTCATTATCTCTCAGAATTTCTAAGTATCAGGAATCCAGCAGCAGCTTAACTGAGTTGTGTCTCAGGAGCTCATGTACTTGAAATCAAGGTGTCAGTTCAGTTCAGTGGCTCAGCCATGTATGACTCTTTGTGATTCCATGGACTGCAGCACACCAGAATTCCCTGTCCATCACCAACTCCCAGAGCTTGCTCAAACTCATGTCCATTGAGTGAGTGATGTCATCCAACCATCTCATCCTCTCTCATCCCCTTCTACTGCCTTCAATCTTTCCCAGCATCAAGGTCTTTTCCAATGAGTCAGTTCTTCCCATTAGGTGGCCAAAGTATTGGACTTTCAGCTTCAGCATCAGTCCTTCCAATGAATACTCAGGAGTGATTTCCTTTAGGATTAACTGGTTTGATCTTGCAGTCCAAGGGACTCTCAAGAGTGTTATCCAACACCACTGTTCAAAAGCATCAATTCTTCAGCACTCAGCTTTCTTTATAATTCAACTCTCATATCCATACACTACTACTGTAAAAACCATAGATGTACTAGACAGACCTTTCTCAGCAAAGTAATGTCTGTTTTTTAATATGCTGTCTAGGTTGGTCATAGATTTCTTCCAAGGAGCAAGCGTCTTTTAACTTCATGGCTTCAGTTACTGTCTGCAGTGATTTTGGAGCCCCTCAAAATAAAGTCTCTTAATGTTTCCATTACACAGGACTGGGAAATAGGCTCTTGGAGGGCACAACAGAACGTTGTGCACAAGGACCCAGGAGAAAGGAACAGTGATCCCACAGGATACTGTCCCGGACTTGCCTCTGGGTGTCTGGGAATCTCCTGCAAAGGCGTGGGTCAGAGGTGGCCTGCTGCAAGGTTGGGGGCAAAAACTGTAGCAGCACATGCCTGGGATCTTTTGAGGAAGTTCACCATTGTCTTCATTACGTCCATCATAGTTTGGCCCCAGGTAAATAGCAGGGGGGTGGGGGGGAACAAGCTCCACCTATCAACAGAAAACTGGATTAACAATTTACAGAGCCCATCAGAACAGGACCCATTTTCCCCCTCAGTCAATCTATCCCATAAGGAAGCTTTCATAAGCCTCTTATCCTTCTCCATTAGAGGGCAGACAGACTGAAAACCACAATCACAGGAAAATAGCCAATCTAATCACATGGGCCACATCCTTGTCTAACTCAATGAAACTATGAGCCATGCCATGTAGGGCCACCCAGGATGGACTGGTCATGGTGGAGAGTTGTGACAAAATGTGGTACACTGGAGAAGGGAATGGCAAGCCACTTCAGTATTCCTGCCTTGAGACCAAATGAACAGTATGAAAAGGCAAACATAGGACACTGAAAGATGAACTCCCCAGGTCGGTAGGTGCCCAATATGCTACTGGACATCAGTGGAGAAATAACTCCAGAGAGAGTGAAAAGACAGAGCCAAAGCAAAAATAACACACAGTTGTGAATGTAACTGGTGATGGAAGTAAGGTTCGATGCTATAAAGAGCAATGCTGCATAGGAACCCAGAATGTTAGGTCCATGAATAAAGGCAAATTGGAAGTGATCAAACTGGAGATGGCAAGAGTGAACGTCAACATGGGAATAAGTGAACTAAAATGGACTGGAATGGGTGAATTTAACTCAGATGACCATTATATCTACTACTGTGGGCAAGAATCCCTTAGAAGAAATGGAGTAGCTATCACAGTCAACAAGAGTCCAAAATGCAGTACTTGGATGCAGTCTCAAAAACCACAGAGCGATTGCTGTTAATTCCCAAGGCACACCATTCAATATCATGGCATCCAAGTCTATGCCCCGGCAAGTAATGCTGAAGAAGCTGAAGTTGAATGGTTCTATGAAGACCTACAAGATCTTCTAGAATTAACACCCAAAAAGATGTCCTTTTCATTATAGGGGACTGGAATGCAAAAGTAGGAAGTCAAGAAACACCTGGAGTTAACAGGCCAGTTTGGCCTTGGAGGACAGAATGAAGCAGGGCAAAGGCTAATAGAGTTCTTCCAAGAGAACGCACTGGTCATAGCAAACAAACTCTTCCAACAACATAAGAGAAGATTCTACACATGGACATCACCAGATGGTCAACACCAAAATGAGACTGATTATATTCTTTGCAGCCAAAGATGGAAAAGCTATTACAGTCAGCAAAAACAAGATGGGGAGCTGACTATGGCTAGATCATGAAATACTTATTGCCAAATTCAGACTTAAATTGAAGAAAGTAGGGAAAACCACTAGACCATTCAGGTCTGACCTAAATCAAATCCCTAACAATTATACAGTGGAAGTGAAAAATAGATTTAAAGGATTAGATTGGATAGACAGGGTGGCTGATGAACTATGGATGGAGGTTCAGGACATTGTATAGGAGAGAGGAGTCAAGACCATCCTCAAGAAGAAGAAATGCAAAAAGGCAAAAAGGCTGTCTGAGGAGGTCTTACAAATAGCTGTGAAAAGAAGAGAACCCAAAAGCAAAGGAGAAAAGGAAAGATATACCCATGTGAATGCAGAATTCCAAAGAATAGCAAGGAGAGATAAGAAAGCCTTCCTCAGTGATCAGTTCAAAGAAAGAGAGGAAAACAATAGATGGGAAAGACTAGAGATCTCTTCAAGAAACTTAGAGATACCAAGGGAACATTTAATGCACAGGTGGGCTCAATAAAGGACAGAAATGGTATGGACCTAACAGAAGCAGAAGATATTAAGAAGAGGTGGCAAGGATACACAGAAGAAATGTACAAAAAATATCTTCATTAACCATGACAATTACAATGGTGTGATCACTTACCTAGAGCCAGACATCCTGGAATGTGAAGTCAAATGGGCCTTAGGAAGCATCACTACAAACAACGATAGTGGAGGAGATGGAATTCTAGTTGAGTTATTTCAAATCCTAAAACATGTTGCTGTGAAAGTGCTGCACTCAATATGTCAGCAAATATGGAAAACTCAGCAGTGGCCACAGGACTGGAAAAGGTCAACTTTCATTCCAATCCCAAAGAAAGGCAATGCCAAAGAATGCTCAAACTACTGACTGAAGCGACTTAGCAGTAGCAGCAGCAACACACTAGTAAAGTAATGCTCAAAATTCTCCAAGCCAGGCTTCAACATACATGAACCGTGAACTTCCAGATGTTCAAGCTGGTCTTAGAAAAGGCAGAGGGACCAGAGATCAAATTGCCAACATCTGCAGGATCATGAAAAAGTAAGAGAGTTCCAGAAAAAAACATCTATTTCTGCTTTACTGACTATGCCAAAGCCTTTGACTGTGTGGATCACAATACACTGTGGAAAATTCTTCAAGAGATGGGAATAACAGACCACCTGACCCTCTTCTTGAGAAATCTGTATGCAGGTCAGGAAGCAACAGTTAGAACTGGACGTGGAACAACAGTTCAGTTCAGTTCAGTTCAGTTCAGTCGCTCAGTTGTGTCCAACTATTTGCAATCCCATGAATCACAGCATGCCAGCCCTCCCTGTCCATCACCAACTCCCGGAGTTCAGTCAAACTCATGTCCATCAAGTCGGTGATGCCATCCAGCCATCTCATCCTCTGTCATCTCCTTCTCCTCCTGCCCCCAATCCCTCCCAGCATCAGGGTCTTTTCCAGTGAGTCAACTCTTCCCATGAGGTGGCCAAAGTATTGGAGTTTCAGCTTCAGCATCAGTCCTTCCAATGGACACCCAGGACTGATCTCCTTTAGGATGAAATGGTTGGATCTCCTTGCAGTCTAAGGGACTCTCAAGAGTCTTCTCCAGCACCACAGTTCAAAAGCATCAATTCTTTGGCGTTAAGCTTTCTTCACAGTCTCACTCTCACATCCATACATGACCACTGGAAAAACCATTGCCTTCACTAAATGGACCTTTGTTGGCAAAGTAATATCTCTGCTTTTCAATATGCTATCTAGGTTGGTCATAACTTTCCTTCCAAGGAGTAAGCGTTTTTTAATTTCATGGCTGCAATCACCATCTGCAGTGATTTTGGGGCCCCCAGAAGATAAATTCTGACACTGTTTCCACTGTTTCCCCATCTATTTGCCATGAAGTAATGGGACCAGATGCCATGACAGACTGCTCCCAAACAAGAAAAGGAGTATGTCATGGCTGTATATTGTCACCCTGCTTATTTAACTTATATGCAGAGTACATCCTGAGAAATCTGGGCTGGATGAAGCACAAGCAGATTCAAGATTGCTGGGAGAAATATGAATAACCTCGGATATACAGATGACACCACCCTTATGGCAGAAAGTGAGGAAGAACTAAAGAGCCTCTTGGTGAAAGTGAAAGAGAAGAGTGAAAAAGTTGGCTTTAAAGCTCAATATTCAGAAAACAAAGATCATGGCATCCGGTTCCATCACTCATGGCAAATAGATGGAGAAACAGTGGAAACAGTGGCAGACTATTTTGGGGGGCTCCAAAATCACTGCAGATGGTGACTGCAGCCTTGAAATACAAAGGCGCTTACTCTTTGAAAGAAAAATTATGACCAACAGAGACAATATATTAAAAAGCAGAGACATTACTTTGCCAAAAAATATCTGTCTAGTCAAGGCTGTGGTCTTTCCAGTAGTCATGTATGGATATGAGAGTTGGACTATAAAGAAAGTTGAGCACTGAATAATTGATGCTTTTTAACTGTGGTATTGGAGAAGACTCTTGAGAGTCCCTTGGACTGCAAGGAGATCTAACCAATCCATCCTAAAGGAAATCAGTCCTGAATGTTCATTGGAATGACTGATGTTGAAGCTGAAACTCCAACACTTTGGACACATGTTGGCAAGAACTGACTCATTTGAAAATACCCTGATGCTGGGAAAGATTGAGGGTTACAGGAGAAGGGGACAACAGAGGATGAGATGGTTGGATGGCATCAGTGACTCAATGGACATGAGTTTGGGTAAACTCTGGGAATTGGCGATGGACAGGGAGGCCTGGCCTGCTGTAGTTCATGGGGTCTCTAAGAGTCGGACACAACTGAGCGACTGAACTGAACTTAATGTTTCCATTGTTGCCCCACCTATTTGACATGAAGTGAATTGAACTTAATGTTTCCATTGTTGCCCCACCTATTTGACATGAAGTGATGGGGCTGTTGCCATGACCTTTATTTTTTGAATGTTGAGCTTTAAGCCAGCTTTTTCATTCTCCTCTTTCACTTTCATCAAGAGGCTCTTTAGTTCTTTTTCACTTTCTGCCATAAGGGTGGTGTCATCTGCATATCTGAGGTTATTGATATTTTCCTGGCAATCTTGATTCCAACTTGTGATTCATCCAGCCTGGCATTTCACATGATGTACTCAGCATACAAGTTAAATAAGCAGAGTCACAATACACAGCCTTGACATACTAGTTTCCCAATTTGGAACCAGTCTGTTCCATGTCCAGTTCTAACTGTTGCTTCTTGACTTGCACACAGATATCTCAAGTGGCAGGTAAGGTGGTTTGTTATTCCCATCTCTTGAAGAATTTTTCAGTTTGTTTTGATCTACACAGTCAAAAGCTATAGTGTAGTAAAAACAGCAGAATTAGATATTTTTCTGGAGCTCTCTTGCTGTTTTGATGATCCAACAGACGTTGGCAATTTGATTCCTTGTTCCTCTGCCTTTTCTAAATCCATCTTGAACATCTGGAAGTTCATAGTTCATGTACTTTTGAAGCCTTGCTTGGTGAGTTTTGAGCATTACTTTGCTAGTGTGTGAGATGAGTGGAATTGTACAGTAGTTTGAAGATTCTTTTGCATTGCCTTTCTTAGGGATTGGAAGAACTGACCTTTTCCAGTCCTGTGACCACTGCTGAGTAGTGTCATCAAGGTGTCAGACAGGAATGCAATAACCAGAAGGTTTAAATGGGGTTGAATAATCTGCTTTCAAGTTCAATTGTAAGACTGTTAGCAGACCTCAGTTTCTCACTGGCCAAAGATTTCTGTCAGTCAGAAGCCTAAGTCCCTCCAAAAGCTGCCTAGTTGTGCTGATTGGTCTCTCCCAGAAGATAGAGTTTGCAGGAGATAGAGACCTCAAAAGATATAATCTGCATAGTTTTATAATCCATTTCTGGAAGTGATATATGTCACTTCTGCAAGTTTACAAGATTAATCCTGGAATACAATATCAATAACTTACTAATATTGCTTAATATTAAATTTTCTTCACTTCATTTAAATTGGTAAATGATAAGAACATACAACATTTTCCTTTAGACCGAAGACTTCATTTGTGTTTTTCTTTACATTAAGTCTAGATTTACTGGAGATGAATTCATTTTTGAATCATCAGGAAAAAAAAAAGAATGTGTTTGTTTTTCCTGCTCTTAAAAGAATATTCATGCTGGATAACGACTTCTAGATTAACTATGATTTTGTTACTTTTTATTTTCCTTTTGCCAGTTTAAAAATGCCCCATCTCTTCTGGACTCTGTTGTTTCTGAGTATACCTCATATCCCTTGCATGTTTCTCTCTTGGTGACTTTTTTCCCTTATACTTTGAAACTTCTCTCTTTATAACTGTTTTGTAAGGTATCAACAATATATGATTTTGTTTGTTTGTATCCTATGTTCACTCTCTTTATCCATCTTTTCATTAAGAACTTTGGATATATTTAAAATTCCTGATGGACAGGGAAGCCTGGCATGCTGCTGTCCATGGGGTCACAGAGTCAGACATGACTGAGTGGCTGAATTGAACTGAACTCAAAGTTCCTGATCACTAATATGAACATCTAGATCATTGTACTGTCTGCATCAATTAAACTTGAAAAAAAAATCATTTATATTTCACATTTTTCGCCATCTTCACATGACTTACAATGTTTTTTTTATGCTGTACATTTGCATGATACACTGAAAATATCTGTAATTTCATTTAACAGGTTTGAGTTTTGTTTTGGTAAGAAGCTAAATTTATGGAATACCATCTTGACCCTTTAAGACTTGATTTATTATTTGTTAGAGTTGATAGAGTTTCGATTTTACCTTGGTCCCAGAGTGTATTATTTACTCTAGAGTAATAATTCTTACTGTTTTTTCTGAGTTCTCAGCTAAATAACTGAACCCCTCAATGAAATATACCCACCCTGATCAGGTCAGAATTCCAACATCTCCCAGTCCTGCTTACTGTGTAGTATCTCCTTTCTGCTCTCAATGCCATAGCAGCTACTCTCTGCCAGGTTTTATGAAAATTCATCTTGCATAAGCACAGTCCTCCCTTCTGACCAGCTCTTTCCTTTATACTCCATAAATTCAAGTAACATTAGAAACACAGAATTCTGATTTCTCCTTTCCTTACTCAGACTACTACTTCTTGGTCCACTTGCTCCCCACTTTCACGTGCCGCAATCAAGTGTATTACTGCAGGCAGGAAGCCAAAGAAAATGCAGAACTGTTTAACTGGCATTAAATGTTTCCTTTCTGTCAAGGACTGTAGTTTTTCATTGTCGTTTGCTTAATCCCTAAAAATATTTGAAAATAGTTGCCTTTTATATTTTTATTATAACTGTTTATGGTGAATGACTGATCCAATACTAATTATTTTGCCATGGCCTAAAGGATGTTTAAAGTATTCTTTGTCAAATGAATAAATCAATGAAAATTTAGGATTTACAAATGCATATAATACAACTTCAGTGCATATCTATTGACTGACTGAACATATCTGTCATATATTGGCATAATCTATTGCTGAAATAGGGTACAAAGGTCCTGAAACAATTAGTTTAATGAACTTTTAGCCCACAACTTGACTATTTTTCCTACAAAATCTTCCTTTCCAAAGATTTCACATAATCAAATTTATCTCCAAAGTAAGTTATTGAAATCTGGTAGCTATGGTACAAGTTTCAATCACAAAATATAAGTTCTAAACATTAATTCTATCTTAAAACCCTAATGGAAGATATTTGTTTTAAAATATTATTAAAAAGCAAAATAAAACAAAGCCTATGTAACTCCTTATAGTTTTTCTCATAAGAAATGTATGGAAAGTGAACAATAATTGCATTTAGACATGCCAGTCATTTTAAAAGCACCAAACTTCTGAAAACAATTTAATTTTGTATTTCATAAAAAAATAAATACCAAGTTTTAGTTTATCTAAGGCCACAAAAACTGCAGTTCAACTAATTTAAAACAGCTATTTCTTGGTAAACAAGACATAATTTGGTGACTTTATGATCAATTGATTTAATCACATTATTTGAAATTGATTGCTTTGTTTTTCTAATTAATTCTATTTTACTCTAGTAAACTTTATGTCATGATAACTGAGACCTAGGAAAATGCAGAAGAAACAATAAATGTTGAGCCCTAATTAATTATTAAGATACACCTGGGGAAACAGGACCAATTATTCTGACAGGCTTTATTACCTGCCTCCCAGATCACCTTGTCCTGTCACAAGAACGTTAGTCCCAGTGACTTTATTTCAAACATATTACTTTTGAAATAACAGCAGGGACTGCTGGGCTTCTCAGCATCTCTTGTTTACCATCTACTGTCACGCTTAATGATCAACATTAAAGTTATTGCTTCCAAATCACCTTAATTAGGGTTGCAAAGACTTTAAAAGGTTCCTTTCAAAAGCTCAGATCATCAAGTTTGATTACTTTGATATATTGTGACTATATAAGATTCTTGTAGTGAAACATCATCATAACAGTTCCAGCCAGACATCTTGCAGTTCCTTTTTAAGGTAAATTTTCCTCCTTATAGTTCTTCCTGTAAGTACACTGTGTCCTCCACTTAGTTTATAGCTGACTGAACCAGAACAGGGCAACTGAACCAAGCACCATGATTCATAAGCTAGCCTATTCTTGGGTTTCCCTTGTTGCTCAGTTGGTAAAGAATCCTCCTTCAATGCAGGATACCTGGGTGTGATCCCTGTGTTCAGAAGATCTCCTGGAGAAGGGAAAGGCTACCCACTCCAGTATTCAGGGCTGGAGAATTCCACAGACTTTATACTCCATGAGGTTGCAAAGAGTCAGACACGACTGAGCAACTTTCACATAGCTATGGAACAGCCTGTTACATAATGCTGGGCTCAAACTGAGACATTGTGGTTTTGCATTCTTCTTCAACTCTTTTAAGCAAGGATTAGAGAGTGGCATTTTGTATAAGTACTCATATTTTTTTGTTTTAAATAAGCTCCTTACTGAAGTGTAACGTATACAGAAAATGACATGAATCAGGTTTGCAGCTTGTTAAATTTTCAGAGTAAACCAACTTATGTTACCACCACCCAAATTATATAATGGAATATTCTCAACACCTAAGAAATTCCTTTATGATTTTTCCTAATCACTAATAACTCACTGAAGAAGCCATTATCCTTGCTTCTAATACCACTGATTATTTTTGTTTCTAAAGTTGTTTTTTAAATAAATGAAATCATACATTATTCACCTTGACCTAACATCTTTTAATGTAGCATTTGTATGAATCATCCATGTTGTTGAATGTATCAGTAGTATAGTTTTTATTTTTGATTTGTAGCATTTCATTTTATGCATATTCCTGAGTTAACGCATGATTTCTTGATGGGCCTACATGTATCTATAGTTTTGATATTTACATATTACTGATATAAAATTTATAATACATGTTTTTCAGTGAAATGTCTGGTGGATATAAAAATGTGAGTAGACTTTCTAGTCCATAGGTTATATATATGTTCAGCAAGAGTTGTTGCTGCTTGTTATTAGTTTCCTGTTGTGGTAACAAGTTACTTTAAACCCAATGGTATAAGATAACAAAAAAATTGTTCTTTTAGAGTTCTGGAAATCAAAACTCTAAAAATCAAGGTGTTGTAAGGCTGTATTACCTCTAAAGGCTTCAAGGAATAATTATGTCCTGATCTTTTCTAGCTTCTAGAGGCTGCCTACATTCCTTGACTCATGATCCCTTCTTCATATTACAACAACTTCTTTTATCCATCACATCATAGTCGACTACTCACTTTGACCCCCTAACCAACTTCCCTTATATGAGAATGTTTGTGTTGACATTGGGCCTATCCAGATTAAGCCCTTAACCACATCTGCAAAGTCTCAGTTTCCACACAATAAACATATCAAAGTTCCTGGGGATTAGGATATGGACATTACTCTATCAACCACAACGATAAAGAAAAGATGAGTAGAAGCCCTAAGTTTTAGGTCAAAACTCAATGATTCCGAGGACTGTTAGGATATGAGCATCATAAGCAATTACTTATTATGGCCTGGGCTGCCATTGCTCCTGTTTTGGAACACAAAAATGTAGGGATCATTGAGAAACATCTCAGAATTTTTCTGCTCTTGTGTGTGTGTGTGTGTGTGTGTGTATGTGTGTGCATCAACAATATGTGTGTTAGTTATACAGTGTTATAGTTGTCTTAGGTGGGCCTCACAAATTCCTTAGGATAAATTTCTTAAGACAGCTGACTGACTTAATATCCCATGAACTAAAAGAGGTAAGTTGAAGCCAAGTAGCATAGATAAGCACTATCACTTTTATTAAGCCACTTTCAGAAAAAAAGTATTAGTAGATGTTAAACTCCAGAGGCCTGGTGTACTGTGATTCATGGGGTTGCAAAGAGTTGGACACGACTGAGTGACTGAACTGAACTGAACTGAAATTCCAGAATGTAAACATATCTGTTCATGGCTACATTTAATTGTTAGGTTGTGACTATATACTATAAAACACTCTTTTGTGACTAGTTTACAGCTACAATAAAATTATATTTCAAAACAATAATCAATACATGTTGACCCTGGGAAATCTGAGAAAAAAAGAAGGTGATTTAAAATATAAGAAATCTTAAGTTTAGTTTTTCAAATGCAAATTTGATCTCTGTAATTAAAAAGTATTCCTTTCCCTATAAATATGTTTGCTATGCTGTGTGTTTAGTCACTCAGTCATGTCCAACTCTTTGCAATCCCATGGGTTGTAGCCCCCCAGGCTCCACTGTCCATGGGGATTCTCCAGGCAAGAATACTAGAGTGGGTTGCCATGCCCTCCTCCAGGGGATCTTTCCAACCCAGGTATCAAAGCCAGGTCTCCTACATTGCAGTCAGATTTTTTTTTTTACCATTTGAGCTACCAGGGAAGCCCATAAATATATTTAATATCCTTAAAAACCTAACTTTTAGATTCAATAAATATTGAAATTCTCTATAGCAAATATATCATTTTACTTTGTCTCCCAATTTGATTTACTTTAGCTCTTTTCAGTGAATTGTATTCCCTATAAAGGGTATTCTATAGAGCTTTTAGTATAAACAAACAAAACAAATTTGTTTGTTTTCTCAGAACACACAAATTGAGGCAACTTTGAAGGTATTGCTATATTAAGTCACATGTATCTCATTTTTAATAAGATGTTAGTTTTCCTTTTAATATCAACTCATGGAATATTACTTCATGATTAACTTAATTTCCACAAAAAAATTCTTTATATATTTAAAAACTAGCAAAATTTTGTGATTATCTATTTAATCAGTTATATTTGACTGAATAAAATTCCTTATCTCAGAAATTATTATGTCTTCAGGAAAGTATTCTCACTATTTCATTCCAGGAGGTGTCATGTTTGCTTTGAGCTCTGGCTTACTACCAGAAAGGTCTATTCATATTCTTTCAGTTCTAAATCTGCAGTAAAAGACATTAAAATGAGCTCTCAAGCAATTACAAAGTAAAGTTATCTCATATTTTAGTACATTAATTGCCACATTAAAATGTGGTATTGATCTAATATTTTAGATACTTATACTTAGTGAATTGAATTAGAAAATTCAAGAAATATATGTCAGTTTTTAGATAAAAAATTACTAGGCTTTATTCAGTCCCTATGGAGTACGAATGTATCAAAGGTTTCTTTAATATCTATTTCTGTGGACATCATCAAATGTTAGTTAAGTGGAAAAAAATACTTTATCATGCAATTTATCTTAAATAGGAATGTCTACTGCTGTTCTTCTACTGAAAGATTTTGTGGTAAATAGAATAAAAGTTTTGAAAGAATATCACCAATATTCAGCTTACATCAATATTCAGTTTACCTTCCTTTCTGTGCACAAAGAAGTCTATACTAGTTTCCACTTTAAATGTGGCCAAGTTACTAATAGCCCAAAAGTCTTGCAGATAACAACTATAAACTATGTGCAATGTACACTAAGCCACTTAAACGTTTTGAAATCTAAACAAAAGTAGGCAGATTATGGAAGGAAGGAAAATCTTGGATGACCAACAATCTGTAATGTGGCATACTCCACCACCAGCCCCCTTCTCCATCCATCTTTTTTTTTTACCCTTACATCTGTAGGCTTGCTGCACTCATCTTTTATTGGTTGGTTATAACTTTGACAACGCACAGTCTTTGGGGATTTAAAGGCAAGAGGACAAATATTAGTGCAACTACTGCTACGGAGAGCCAAAGAGGAGCCAAACTTTTACATACATGTAGTGTGCAAATCTCTTTCTGACCCCAGTGCCATTATACATAGGCAGACTATAAAAAACTCAGCAAAAGGGAAAAAGCAGACTTAAATGAGATGTGAACTCCTGCACAACACAGGATTTTTAGTTTTGCACAACCAAGTTAATAGCCAGATAAAACCATAGTAGGAACACCCATGGGAGATACTGAGTAGAATCAAAGCTTATACAACACAGCATTTTGTATGCAATCCAGAGATATATAAAGAACTAGGTAAATTTACCCCCTTAAGAGACAATAAAATCAATATAAATCAATCCTGATATTTTAAATTATCAGAGAATGATTTGTAAAAGCAGCTATTATAACTATGCTCATTGAGATGAAAGAAAGTCTGCTTAAAGTGAATAAGAAGATAGAAAGCATTGGCACAAAAGTCACACATAAAAATGAACAAGAAAGGATCTAGAACGTAATGCTAAAAGTTACACTTTATTAGGTAGGTTTAATAGCAGAATGGGGGCTTCCTTGGTGGTTCAGAGGGTAAAGTGTCTGCCTGCAATGCAGCAGACCCAGGTTTGATCCCTGGAGAAGGAAATGGCAACCCACTCCAGTATTCTTGCCTGGAGAATCCCATGGACAGAGGAGCCTGACCAGGTACAATTCTAGGAATGCAAAGAGTCGGACATGACTGAGCGACTTCACATTCACTTTCACTTTCAGTAGCAGAATGGAGTTGTCAGTAAAAAGAATCAGCAAACTTGAAGATAATTCAATATAAACTATTCCATGTGAAAATAGAGACAGAAAGATACTGAAAAAAAAATGAAAAGTCACAGCAATCTATTGCGACAATATTAATAAATCCAACATATGTGTAATTAGAGTCCGGTAGAAAGAAAGGGAGAAGGCAATGGCACCCCACTCCAGTACTCTTGCCTGGAAAATCCCATGGATGGAGGAGTCTGGTAGGCTGCAGTCCATGGGGTGGCGAAGAGTCAGACATGACTGAGCTACTTCACTTTTACTTTTCACTTTCATGCATTGGAGAAGGAAATGGCAACCCACTCCAGTGTTCTTGCCTGGAGAATCCCAGGGACCGGGGAGCCTGGTGGGCTGCCGTCTATGGGGTAACACAGAGTCAGACACGACTGAGGTGACTTAGCAGTAGCAGCAGAGAGAAAGGGAAAAATTGGTAAAGATTGAAGGCAGAGGGAGAAGGGGACAGCAGAGGATGAGATGGTTGGATGGAATCACCCACTCAACAAACATGAATTTGAGCAAACTCCAGGAGACAGTGTAGGACAGAGGAGCCTGGTGTGCTGCAGTCCATGGGGTCACAAAGAGTCACAACTTACCAACTGAACAACAATAAGAGAGAAAAAGAGCATGTCAGAATTGATGACCCTAAATTGTCACAAGTTTGTGAAAGAAATAAATGTGTATATTGAACAAGTTCAGCAGGTACCAAGAAAGGTAAATATAAAGAAAACCGTGTGTAGGTCCATCACAATCAAAATACTGGAAACCAAAGATAATGTCTTGAAATTAGTTGAGGGAAATAATTTTATATACTTGGTAACCACAACCCTAATGACCATTATTTCCCATCAATAACAAGAAAGGCCATAAAACAAACAGTATCTTTAAAGTATTAAAGAAAAACACTGCAAATTCAAAATTTTATATCTGGCAAAAAAAAAATCTTCAGGAATGGACAAATAAATAAATATATTTTCAGGTAAACAAAATAAAGACGATGTGTAGCCAGGAGACCTACAATGCAAGAAACACTAAAGACAGTTTTTCAAATTGAAAGGAAATGATAGCAATGAGAGATTTTGATATTCATGGAGTATCAGCTCTGACCAGTATCTGGTAAATTTTAAAATAAATTTTCCTCTGGATTTCATTATTACACCTATGATGCTACAAAACAAGAAAAGTTCTTTATTAAGTTTATTTTCATCATGTCTAAAGCATAAAGGATGAAATGGAGTGGGGTTGCTGCTGCTGCTAAGTCACTTCAGTCGTGTCCGACTCTGTGCAACCCCATAGACGGCAGCCCACCAGGCTCCGCCGTCCCTGGGATTCTCCAGGCAAGAACACTAGAGTAGGTTGCCATTTCCTACTCCAATGCGTGAAAGTGAAAGTGAAGTTGCTCAGTCGTGTCCGATCCTCAGCGACCCCATGGACTGCAGCCTTCCAGGCTCCTCCATCCATGGGATTTTCCAGGCAAGAGTACTGGAGTGGGGTGCCATTGCCTTCTCTGGGGGTAGGGTTAGTGATGCCAAATGGGCTTATGTGGTTTTAAATTTACTTACTGAATTCTAAGAAGACTGGGACAATTTAAGAATATAAAAACCTCTGAAAAATAATTTAAAGAGATACAGTTGTAAAGCCAATAAATGAGGTGTACCTTCAAAATATTAAAAAAAAAGAGAAGACAGGAAACAATTGAACTCGTAGATATAAATCTAGCAATTTATGATTATATTAGTTTTATTAGACTCCATATTCTAATTGAAAACTAGTTTCCCAAAACAGATGAAAAAACTAAGTAGCTATATTTTCAGCCCTACTATGAGCTGTACAAAATTATGGGAAATACTGACCAATAAAAGGTCACCAAATGTGGATCAGTGAAGGTGAGAAATGTAGATCATTGTGAGATAAAGCAGTAAAAGGCTCAATCATTCAGGTTTTTGCTTCTCCTGTCGAAAGTATTGTAAAGATACACAAGGAAGAAATCATGGAGTTGCTCAATTTGGGTTGCTGAGTCTTTGACTGAAGGATTTGCCCTAGAGAATTGCTTGGATCCAGGGAAGAATTTACAACAGAGATAAATGACCACGTGTTTTGCTAAACATTATTTATGTTTGTTAGCATAGTTAGCATAGCTTATTCTAACCAAGAGAAACTTAAGGGTTCCCACTGCAAATAAATTAATAACATCCTTTAAATGATATATGATTATTTACCATGAGTTTGTCAACTAAGATAATTTGCATTATGGGATGAACAGTTTTTTATACATGTACAATTTTGATAAGAGTAAAATCTCAATAACTTATATATCAAAAATATTAAAATATAATCATTGAATAGCTTTTAAAGTTTTGGTATATTGCAAAGAAAGACAGACAACATGAAAATTTTTTCATGTTTTGCATATATTAATAGATTTTTATGTGCATTACCGGGTCAAATCAATACAACTAAAAATATTTTAGACCTCAATTTTTACAGTTTAAAACTAGATGCATCTTTCTGAAGGATTTTTTTTGAAATAATAAAGCCATAAAGGGGTAATTTTAACTCAGTTAAAAAACTGGATTGTTGAAATCTTATGAAGTATTAGGATATAGTCATTGTGGATTTATCTAAAAATGTAAGTATAAAGAATGGAAATTAATAGATTAAGTAAAACAAAATAGATAAATGTAAACTACATATCAGATTAATTTCAAAAAGTACACCCTATATATCAATATTATTTTAAATTTTTTTTAAAGAATAGTGGAGAAAAAATAAAAATATATAGTATTCCTCCATAAAGAAATTAAATTGAAATATAGTAAAAATGAAAAAAAAAAACCTTAAGCTATAGTAATCTATTTACTATACAAATTTAAATATCTCTGCATAAATGTCAAATAATTAAATGAAATGGAGCTTTTAAAATTAAAACATGGAAATTAAATTTTTCTTTAATATTTTTGGATTTATTTTATCAGTTTCTTAAACAATGACTCATTGGAAAAGACCCTGATATTGGGAAGATGGAAAGCAAAAGGAGAAGAGGGCGCCAGAGAATGAGATGGCTAGATAGCATCACTGACTCAATAGACATGAATTTGCGCAAACTCCGTGAGATAGTGAAGGACAGGAAAGCTTGGCATGCTGCAGTCCATGAGGTTGCAAAGAATCAGGCACAAGTTAGTGACTGAACATCAACAATATAAAATAAATAGCTAATTATAATTTCAGTAAAGCATTTTTAAACAAACTTCTCAAAATTGTTAATCCCTAAAACAGTTAAGACTGTTCATAAGTCTAGGTCTAGAACTGGAGTAATAGCAAATATACTTTAATGTGAAAATTTTACGGCAAAAAAAAATGAGTCTATGTCCTTTCTTTTTCTATTAAGTTATTTGCAAAGATTCTCTCATTTTACCATATCTGGTGTTTTTGCACAATAATGTAATTTTGTTCTTTCCCTTAAAGTTCTATTTGTACTTTCCCCTCTTCAATGTATGAGATTATCCTTAATAGCCTGAGACTTCACTGTCCAATGAACAAGTGAAGTGTACCACAGGTTACTTTGTGCTCATTTTAAGCGTCTAACCAAAAATGTTACTTAAGATTATCAGACACTAACCAGTTTTAAAACCAACTAATGCACAGTGTGTTTGTGATTAATTTACTACCCCTACATATCTGCTTGGCAAAAAGGAAAAAGATTTTGATGCTCAAAATATGCTAGTCTAGCATTTTAAACTTACTCTTCTTGGTTTCTGATGCTTCAGTATTCTTGTTCTCAATAATTCAGTTTTTATTGCATGATAATATGCTGAAGCTTCCAATAGTCCATGTCATTATGTTGTTTGGTGTTCACAGTAAATGGTGACCTTGATCACTGCTTTTCTTTGTATATTTCCAATAAAGTGGCTCAAGATACTTTAGTGACAGTGATATCTCCTTCTAAATGGATCTGACATTGTCATTAGTCATTCGAAGAAGACTGAGATGTTAACCTACTTTGTCTTTTCACTGGACATCAAATGTTGAACTTTATAAGGAAAAATTTATTTTCCTCTCAATCAGATGTCTGCCTCCTATTTTAAAGAGCACTGGATACAGCACTGGAAATGTAATTCTGGAATAATTAGTCACATTCTTTTCTCTTCATTCCTTTACACTATTTAGTCTCTACAATTTGAAGAAATCCAAAATTTTCTTAGGATTTTTATTACTTTTCTCTTATAAGATTATGTACAACTCAAAATGTTCAAAGAGCTGAAAGAAATTAAATAATGTTAAAGGCAACCAGTGTCTTTTCCTCAAGTGCTTTCTTACCCAATGCCGAAATATGACTACTGTTTCCTGTGCTGTCAGTTCATCATATTTCAATGTCAGAAATATTGCAAAATGAGATCAGACTTGCTTCTGGTCTGATTCTGATAAAGCTGCTGAATTTGTATTAATATAGTACAAGGATCTCAAAACTTAAAACTCATGTACCCTAGCAGCTTAATATAGAGTGTCTTAGTCAATGGGTTTGTGTTGTCTGACAGCTAAGGATGACTCTGATGGTTCCAGTGGTAAAATATTCTAGTATGGTGTACTCTGCTAACATGGAAATATAGAAACAAAAGCCTTAAAAACAAGAGGTAGTATATTTAAAGCCTAAAATACAGATTCATATTTGTTTATGACTACTGGTATATCACTCCAGTGCTTCACTGATTTAATCTTAAGAATAGGTCAATTAAGTCAAAGAGTTGTATCTTACTTTAGAAGGTGGTGATGCACTGGGACTCTCAAAGTAAAGTCTATATTGTAAAGAATGGTATTTAATAAGCCATTTCTATGGAAATGAAGAAGAATAATGGTTAATGACTGGAGCAAACTATATTTCAGTTTCTGAGTTCTGAGGATGACCAGTCCAAAAAACTTCCAGGTATCAGCTTTGAATCATTCTTCAAATAGTGTGAGAGAAGATAATGGTAATTTGACGGATTTTCCTGGTTTGCAGTTAGTCTCTAGTGGTCTTTCTGAGTGGATCACATAGCAACAGCCATAAAGATTTTCTAAATAGACTTTCTGTTAAGTATCGTGGTGATTTTTCTGAAGTTTATATCAAATTGTCCACCTTGAGTATGTATTGCTTTAGGAAAAGGCAGTTTTAGTCAGAAAGGTGGTAGAAATATTGGAAATATTAGTTTGGAGAGTTGTAACTAAATATTTGAGAAAACTAGAAGAATTTAGGATCTAGTCTAGTTTACAAATAAAAACAATACTTCAAAGATAATTAACAGCACTAGAATCTGATATTTATAAAAGTGTATTAGTGAAATGCAGTGCTTCCTCTACAATCACCCCCATGATTCCATGGGCAGAGGAGCCTGGTGGGTTACTGTCAATGGGGTCAGAATCAGACACGACTTAAATCTGTTTAATAAAATAAACCTTTGTAAACAAAAATAAAACATTTTTATCCTTCCATGGTCCCTCTAGAATTCAGAAAGTCCCAATGAATGTTTTTATTTTCATGGCAATATCTGTTTTCATGAGTTCAATAAGAGTCTGTTCTTATAAAGGACACAGGTGGTAACCATCGGTCATATTACCAAAGCTTTGACTGGAATGTCTTACTTGAGAAAGATATGTGTAGACCCAGATATGATTAGACAGGGACTAAAACTGACTTTTTGGAAACAACAAAACCTCTTGAAGAAATATCCTACGACCTTGCTTATAGGGTTCCTGAAAACCTTACCAGGTGAGTAAGCAAAGTCATTTCCTGGAAGGTGCAAGAACCTCAGGAAATTTTAAGAACCTTAGAAAGAGAAAAATTTACCAAACTATATTGGTATCGCAAATGAAATTTGATGAGAAGTACTTGGCTAAGCTTCCTAGCTTCAAGAGGCTTTAAAAACTCCAATTTATCATTTCTTATGAAAAGCTCCAGCAAAGAAGATTTGAAGATTCTGTATGGTCAGTCACTATTCTTGTTGCTCTTATGTAAACAATCAAGGCATGTTTATTGAAACTAAATTTCATTTTCAAACAAATCTTATTATGGTTATCTTTTTTTAAATATATATATATATATATATAATTATCTTAATTCATCTTCCTTGTCTAGTCTTTGTTTCCTCTGTTTTGTTCTTTTTCTATTTGGGACTATTCTTTACATTGAATACTGTCATGAAACATCGAAAATTATTTGCAACTGTTGGTTCATGATTTTTTTTAATTAATTAATTAATTAATTTTTTATTTTATTTCACAATTCTGTATTGGTTTTGCCATACATTGACATGAATCCACCACAGGTGTACATGCGTTCTCAAACATGAACCCCCCTCCCACCCCCCTCCCCACAACATCTCTCTGGGTCATCCCCGTGTACCAGCCCCAAGCGTGCCGTATCCTGCATCGGACATAGACTGGCAATTCGATTCTTACATGATATTATACATGTTTCAATGTCATTCTCCCAAATCATCTCACCCTCTCCCTCTCCCTCTGAGTCCAAAAGTCCGCTATACACATCTGTGTCTTTTTTGCTGTCCCGCATACAGGGTCATCATTGCCATCTTTCTAAATTCCATATATATGTGTTAGTATACTGTATTGGTGTTTTTCTTTCTGGCTTACTTCACTCTGTATAATCGGCTCCAGTTTCATCCATCTCATCAGAACTGATTCAAATGTATTCTTTTTAATGGCTGAGTAATACTCCATTGTGTATATGTACCACAGCTTTCTTATCCATTCATCTGCTGATGGACATCTAGGTTGTTTCCATGTCCTGGCTATTATAAACAGTGCTGCAATGAACATTGGGGTACATGTGTCTCTTTCAAATGAAGCAACTGACAAACAACTAATCTCAAAAATATACAAGCAACTCCTGCAGCTCAATTCCAGAAAAATAAATGACCCAATCAAAAAATGGGCCAAAGAACTAAATAGACATTTCTCCAAAGAAGACATATGGATGGCTAACAAACACATGAAAAGATGCTCAACATCACTCATTATCAGAGAAATGCAAATCAAAACCACAATGAGGTACCACTTCACACCAGTCAGAATGTCTGCGATCCAAAAATCTGCAAGCAATAAATGCTGGAGAGGGTGTGGAGAGAAGGGAACCCTCCTACACTGTTGGTGGGAATGCAAACTAGTACAGCCACTATGGAGAACAGTGTGGAGATTCCTTAAAAAACTGGAAATAGAACTGCCTTATGAGCCAGCAATCCCACTGCTGGGCATACACACTGAGGAAACCAGAATTGAAAGAGACACATGTACCCCAATGTTGGTTCATGATTTTAAGTAAATTTTGCAGTCCCTAAACAAGACACCAATCCACCTTCCATTTAATTATATTTTTACTTAACCTCATGAATAGTTTACCATTTTCTCTGTAGAGGTCTTGCATGTGCTTTGTCATGTCTGACTCTGTGACCCCACAGATGGTAAACCACCAGGCTCCTCTGTCCATGGAATTCTCCAGGCAAGAATATTGGAGTGAGAAGCCATTTCCTTCTCTAGAGGATCTTCCCAACCCAGAGTTCAAACCTGGGTTTCCTGCATTGCAGGCAGATTCTTAACCCTCTGAGCCACCAGATAATTTTGGAGATATTTGAAGTTAATTTGCTTTAGAACATATTATTATGCAAAAAGACTTTTTCTAATTGTTTTTGCAAGTGTATAAGAATATAATTTATGTATATTGACTCAACTTGGCACTTTAGAAAAAAGCGTTAACTCTGAAAACAACTCAGAATCCACTCAGACTCTTACCTATTTGCCTTCAGACATTTGCAGATAATGTTAAAAATAAAAAACAAAAAACAGGATGTTGGAAGTACAGTTGTCCTTCATGTAAGAAAAAGTACAAATTTAAATAATAATCACCCTAGACTTCTGATTTGAACTAGGTAAGAATTTATAGAACTCTAATGAAAAAAGCCAATGGCTTCATAGAACTTCTAACACAAAGTAAAAATAAATAAGAATTAATCATGGGACTAATATGAGGAGTATGATTATATTTTTAAGAGTTTTATTTGAAGAATTAGTGATATTTTAAAGTTTTGATTTTCTAGATTTAAGAAACTTTTTCTCTGAGTGTGTGTGTGTATATATATATATATATATATATATATATATATATATATAATACATATATCAGAAGTAAGAAAACACACTGCAACAATGAAACAAAATATATAAAAAAGGAAAATATCACAGCTTACCAGAGCCAAGATGCAAGAGCACAAACAGCTGCAGAAACCTGGAACTGGTGCGACTGGGAGTAGAAGACAAACCAAATTGGAAATAATTGATTCCTAGAGTAAAGATAACTCTGAGTGTACAGAACTCTAGGAGACCTAGTCAGGGAGAATTCAACATTTTTTTGAGTTTTACCTCCAGGAGCTCAGCCACAAGATAATTGTAAATAATGGAGAAAAATCTCCTAGAGCTTCCAGCAAGGGGAGAGGAAAGGACACCATTTTGAAACCTGCCTCAATGCTCTGTTCTTAACAAGGTCTGGCCTCTGGAGAAACTAATTAACCAGATCCAAACCCTACTGTACTCAGAACATAATGGGGGAAAGGGAGGATACCTAACTCCAGTCATCGGTAGTCAGTCTGTCCTAAAAAAAAAGGAGAAAAAAAACCTGAGAAACTCTTGAAGTTATAGACAAGATACACAGGCTCATTATAAAGGAATATGTGAAAAATTGAAGGGAGACACTCTTGGGTACTAAAAAGGGTGGTAGAAGAAATAAAATGCCCAGTTGAAGGTTTAAATGATAAAGATGTAGAAAACTTCCAGAAGGTATAGCAAAAGACAACATAATATCACTAGAAATGAAATGAGAAAATAGTTAATTTGCCCATTAAAAACACATCCAAAAAAAGTTCCAAAAAGGCAGAACAAATGAAAGAGAAGGAAGGAAATTGTCAAACATATTTACTTGGGTTAGCAAATAAATGAAGAAACAAAGTTTGTTCATACAGCATTTTTGGCCATGAATTCCCTGTATCTGGTGATAAGGATGCTCCCTATAGCGGGAGAATTCCTGATATAGGGAGGATGTCTTCACATGGAGATTTATTTTCTGCTTTGAGAGAGAGAGAGAATGGTCACCAGTGGTTTCTAAGTAACATTAAATCAAAATAATCAATATGTCAAAGTGGTATAAATTGAACTGAACCCTAACAACATTCTACTGATGAAAACAGAAGTATGCAGAAAGAATTAAAGTACACCAATTTTAGAGAGAGACATGACTTGGAACATGTTGCTCTGTCAAAATATATATATATATGCTTAATCTGCATTGTGTCTATAGTCTATGTTCAGTTCAGTTGATTTCAGTTCAGTCACTCAGTCGTGTCCGACTCTTTGCGACCCCATGAATCGCAGCATGCCAGGCCTCCCTGTCCATCACTAACTCCCAGAGTTCACTCAAACTCACTTCCATCGAGTCGGTGATGCCATCCAGCCATCTCATCCTCTGTCGTCCGCTTCTCCTCCTGCCCTCAATCCCTCCCAGCATCAGAGTCTTTTCCAATGAGTCAACTCTTCGCATGAGGTAGCCAAAGTACTGGAGTTTCTGCTTTAACATCATTCCTTCCAAATAACACCCAGGGATGATCTCCTTTAGAATGGACTGGTTGGGTCTCCTTGCAGTCTGAGGGACTCTCAAGAGCCTTCTCCAACACCACAGTTCAAAAGCATCAATTCTTCAGCACCCAGCGTTCTTCACAGTCCAACTCTCACATCCATACATGACCGCTGGAAAAATCATGCCCTTGACTAGACAGACATTTGTTGGCACAGTCATGTTTCTGCTTTTGAATATGCTATCTAGGTTGGTCCTAACTTTTCTTCCAAGGAGTAAGAGTCTTTTAATTTCATGGCTGCAGTCACCATCTGCAGTGATTTTGGAGCCCCCCAAAATAAAGTCTGACACTGTTTCCACTGTTTCCCCATCTATTTCCCATGAAGTGATGGGACCAGATGCCATGATCTTCGTTTTCTGAATGTTGAGCTTTAAGCCAACTTCTTCACTCTCCTCTTTTAGTTTCATCAAGAGGCTTTTTAGTTCCTCTTCACTTTCTGCCATAAGGGTGGTGTCATCTGCATATCTGAGGTTATTGATATTTCTCCTGGCAATCTTGATTCATGCTTGTGCTTCTTCCAGCCCAGCGTTTCTCATGATGTACTCTTCATATAAGACAAATAAGCAGGCTATGTTAGATCTAAGTAAATACTTATAGCAAGATTATGATCCCTTGCTATTGTTCAGTCACTCAGTTGTATCCAAGTCTACAATGCCTTGGACTGCAGAATGCCAGACTTCCCTGTCCCTCACCATCTCCCTGTCTGCTCAAGTTCATGTCCATTATTGGTATTCAACATCAAATATTGTTGCAACAGCAAAAAAGAAAAACAAACATTTTTTGGTACAGTTTCATGTTTCTACATTTCTCCTTCTATCTTTTTATACATTTCAATTAGAATGATTATAGACATTAGCACATAAAAATAAGAATAATATTAAAACATGCACTAGAATTAACTGGAGACCATGCATCTAAGGTCATTTATAAAAATGACATGTAGGAATATTTTGTCCATTGTTACCATCAAACCGCTCAAAAATTAGAAACATTCATTATCTCTCAACTAGTTCTTCCACTTGAAAATCACCTAAAATATATAGGTAATTAATGTGTTCTAATTTTGTTGACTGGAAGTAAAAGTTATTAAATACTCATTTAAATATGTAATTATATCTTGCTTCCCACGTTTAGGCAAATATCTCTATACTTTCTCCCTTTCAACTTCCATTATTATAGACTAAGCTTCAGTTCAGTTTATTTCAGTTCAGTTGCTCAGTCGTGTCCGACTCTTTGCGACCCCATGAATCGCAGCACACCAGGCCTCCATGTCCATCACCAACTCCTGGAGTTCACTCAGACTCACGCCCATTGAGTCAGTGATGCCATCCAGCCATCTAATTCTCTGTCGTCCCATCTCCTCCTGCCCCCAATCCCTCCCAGCCTAAGAGTCTTTTCCAATGAGTCAACTCTTTGCATGAGGTGGCCAAAGTACTGGAGTTTCAGCCTTAGCATCATTCCTTCCAAAGAAATCCCAGGGCTGATCTCCTTCAGAATGGACTGTTTGGATCTCCTTGCAGTCCAAGGAACTCTCAAGAGTCTTCTCCAACACCACAATTCAAAAGCATCAATGCTTCAGTGCTCAGCTTTCTTCACAGTCCAACTCTCGCATCCATACATGACCACTGGAAAAACCATAGCCTTGACTAGACGGACCTTTGTTGGCAAAGTAATGTCTTGGCTTTTGAATATGCTATCTAGGTTGCTCATAACTGTTCTTCCAAGATGTAAGCGTCTTTTAATTTCATGGCTGCAGTCACCATCTGCAGTGATTCTGGAGCACAAAAAGATAAAGTCTGACACTGTTTCTACTGTTTCCCCATCTATTTCCCATGAAGTGATGGGACCAGATGCCATGATCTTCGTTTCCTGAATGTTGAGCTTTAAGCCAACTTTTTCACTCTCCACTTTCACTTTCATCAAGAGGCTTTTTAGTTCCTCTTCACTTTCTGCCATAAGGGTGATGTCATCTGCATATCTGAAGTTATTGATATTTCTCCCGGCAATCTTGATTCTAGCTTGTGCTTCTTCCAGTCCAGCATTTCTCATGATGTACCCTGCATAGAAGTTAAATAAGCAGGGTGACAATATATAGTCTTGACGTACTCCTTGTCCTATTTGAAACCAGTCTGTTGTTCTATGTCCAGTTCTAACTATTGCTTCCTGACCTGCATACAAATTTCTCAAGAGACAGGTCAGGTGGTCTGGTATTCCTATCTCTTGAAGGATTTTTCACAGTATGTTGTGATCCACACAGTCAAAGGCTTTGGCATAGTCAATAAAGCAGAAATAGATGTTTTTCTGAAACTCTCTTGCTTTTTTGATGATCCAGCAGATGTTGGCAATTTGATCTCTGGTTCCTCTTCCTTTTCTAAAAGCAGCTTGAACATCTGGAAGTTCACAGTTCATGTATTCCTGAAGTCTGTCATGGAGAGGTTTGAGCATTACTTTACTGGAATAAACTTATTCTGTATTAAAGCTGGTGTCAATTACTCTATGAGTAGTTACTGATTCTATTAGGACAGTGACAGAAGAAGTAAAAGGAACTTTGATCTATGTAAAAATTGTACACATAATTAGGAAGGGTACACATCCCCTGGAACAAAACCTGAAATAATCAACAGTACTCAGTGAAGTTATACAATAGCAATAAATGGAATAATTCGCTTCACTGAAATATTTATGGGAAACAAATATCATTAAAATATATTATAGATAAGAGACAATGAAACTAGCTTTGCTTTTTAAAAGTCTCTTTGGTTTACACTTTGGTTTTAAAATTTTGGAAGCCACCCAAATAGAAGTATTTGGAAAGGGAAGAAGTTTGATGATGTGTCATTAATGTCAAAAATAAAAAATAAACATTGGTCAATAGTGTCATCACTGTGGGTTTACATTGCTACATGGAAAATCTGGAGCTGAGTGATGGCTTCCCCATCATACTGGACATGCTCTCTTCCATTTTTCAGTCTCAGCCAGGTCTGATTCACTTATTTGTATGTCCTCCTTTGCACAGAGCCTCGGGGTTTGCTACTACTGGACTAAACAGTGGAATTTCAAATAAATTTTGATTCTCAAAGGTCTAGAAAAAAACAAGATTTACTTGCTCAGGAAAAATATACATATTTTTTCATACACACATATATATATGTTTTCTGGATCTTTGAGACTCAATATATATTCTATTTATATATAAATATATATACACATATTTATTAAAAAAACATTGGGCCTATCTTTGGAAATTAAAAAAGAGATGATCAAATAGAGCTTCTGAAAGAAACTAGATTTTAACATCAGGATAGTAAGATAATTAGTCACAAGAAAATAGACATTAATGTGACTTGACTGTGAAGTCAAGTTTTAAATCTCTTTATGTTTCAAAATTCTTCAAAGAGAGAATTTTATCTGTCCACTCTGTGTCAACTGTCCAGGTCAGAGTCATTCTGTTATGCAATTCGCTGGGACACATGTAATAAAGAAACAATCACAAAGGGCTTCCTTCTTCATTGTAGGGCCTTTTCCAGAGAATGGACCTCCCTGGAAGTCAGGTATTCAACCAAGGAATATTTAGTGAAGATAATTTTTCCTGCCTGCTTTTTCACCCACACATATCCTGGAGAGTTTTGGGGGAGTGGAGACACAACAAAAGATCATTTTAAGATTATTTTCACTAAATGCTCAATAGAGTTAAATGGTAAGGCTTTATGCAATTGCTGTATTTTCAGTCTCAAAACTATGTCATACACTTAAAATACAAATGTATTATCTGGAAAAACTTGACAATCAATTTTTCCCCCAAATTTCTACAAATGTTAAAATTTCAAATAAATGAAATTATTTATTCACTAAAATCAATATAAAATAAAGTCATGTCCTTCATTTATGCTGAATTTTTGTTATATAAACATGGAAAAAGCTGAGTGTGGGATGTGTGCATGGATGTGTAGGGGTGTGTGTGTGTGTACACAAGTGCATGTATGATGTGTGTGTATTTGCAGCTGTTTAATGTAGTAGAGTGATGACTTCAAGTTCTGATTTGCTATCTCAATTGTCAACCAAAATTGACTGCCTTAAGTATCCAAACTTAACTGTTTTCATGGAGTACATTTTCTCTCCAAACATGCCTGCTCTGAGAGGCCAAATTTCTCCTGAAAAGAATTAATTATTCCTCTCAGTTTTATTCATTCATTAAAAATGGTACATAAGTTATGACTTTTCCACCTTAAATCATGGAATTATTTCATAAGCTAAATTTCTTTCATGTCATTCAATAAAATATTCTGTGATGATGAAAATTCTTTTAAATTCACACTTTCTAATACAGTAGCCATGGGCCACATGTGGCTATTAAATATTTATAAAGTGGCTAGTGTGACTAAGGGCCTGAATTTTTCAATTTAATTTATTTTATTCATTTTAAATTAAGTAAGAAATGTGGCTCCTGGTTACACTATGGGACAATGCACATCTATTATTCACTTCCACGAAACTCTTTGACCTCCTCAAATCCAATTTCTTTGTTTCTTTTTCACGTCAGCTACTACTTCAAAGGATTATGTCCTGGCTCTTAGGGTCAGATATAATGGTACCTCAGAAATCTTAGAGGAAGGTGGCAGGGTTTTCTAGCTGCCCTTCTATCCATTATTTAAGATTGACATGCAAATAAGACATATCCAAAATTACACACATTTATCTTTTCCCCAGAGTCAAGCTATAAGAAAACAGCACTGTAAGGACAACTTTAAAATGTAAATTCAGAAGTATATTTAGCATTATAATAGGAATATAAATCTAGAGTTTGGCTCTGTGAAGCCAAAAAGACAAAAATGTACCTTTGCTGTCCTAAACGTGTGTTGGAGTAAGAAAGCGGGGCTCAGGATGGGGAACACGTATACACCTGTGGCAGATTCATGTTGACGTATGGCAAAACCAATACAATATTGTAAAGTAAACAAAAAGAAAAGAAAATTAGATGACAGAAAAAAGAAAAAAAAGAAAGGTCTTTATTTCAAAACCACGAGACAAGGAACAGGGTATTCCATTCTCATTCCAGTTCTGAAGAAACCCAGAAGATTGACCTGGCTAATGTTTTCAATCCCAAGAACTGTGAAAGCTGGAGGAGATTCAGGTCTTTGGTCTTGGTGGTGATGTGTATGAGAAATGAGCGTTAGAAGTATATTCCACCAAAATCTCATTTTAATAGTCATTGGCCAGGACTTCCCTGGTGGTCCAGTGATTAAGAATCTGCCTTCCAATGCAGGGGATGTGGCTTTGACCCCTGGTTGAGGACTAATATCCCACATGCCTGGGGACAACTAAGCTCTTGTCCCCAACTACTAAGCCCATGGGCTCTGGAGCCCAAGCACTGCAACTGGAGAGAAGCCTGCACACCATAGCAAAGAGTCAGAGTGCTGCACTGAGACCTGACATAGCCAAATAAATGAATATATGTATTTTTTTAATTAAAAAAAAGATGAACTATGATGACCTGAAATTAAAAAAAAATAATAAGTATACCCTACTGCTAAGTTGCTTCAGTCGTGTCCAACTCTGTGCAACCTCATGGACTGTAGCCCACCAAGCTGTTTCATCCTTGGGATTTTCCAGCCAAGAACACTGGAGTGGGTTGCCATTGCCTTCTCCACTGCATGAAAATGAAAGTGAAGTCGCTTAGTCATGTCCAACTCTTAGCAACCCCATGGACTGTAGCCCACCAGGCTCTTCCACCTATCGAATTTTCCAGGCAAGAGTACTGGAATGGGGTGCCATTGCCTTCTCTGAAGTATACCCTAATCTCCTTCCAAAGAACCAACTGGTCTATGTGTTCTTCTAGGTAAGGAGTCCCACAACAGAGAATTCGTTTGGACCTCAAACTGCTGACATCAGCTTTATAGATAGGAGCTAGAGTAGTAATGCCAACTGTGAAGAATAAAGCTTTTTTAAATTTTGCCCTCTTCTCCCTGGCAGAAGAGGTAACTAATGTGTTTGCTTCTCTGGATGCTTTGGACTTTTAGTAGTATGCTCAGGTCACTGCTCTAGATCTCTATATGCTGTATATTTTCACTTTGCATTTTGGTGAAATCTTTGTTTGTCCATCTTCTCCAATAAATTTTAAGTCATGAGTAGCTGTCCTGAGACAGATTTCCTAAAATAGTCTCAGAAACTGAGATTTGCAAGCAGGGATTTTACTGGACAGTGTTTGCATAGAGGAAAAAAGCAAAGAAGAAACACCTAAGAAAATAAGGGAAGTAGAATAGGGCAAGGAAGTTAAAGTGCTATAGCTTTTGCAATAAGCTAAATTGATCCCGTGGGGGTAGTTCTGAACCAGAATGCCTTTTGGAGAAATGTCAGATTGAGACAAGAAGTTTGGATTTTGTGTTATAAAAGAAAGGACAAGTTGTCCAATGTGGGCTGCCCCTGAGGAGAAGCTATTATTTTGAGCAAGATATCTCCCTTCAGCTGAGGACCACATTGGGAATGAATTCATTGAGTAGTCAGTAGGCAACATTCAACAGGTAGGAACTATGTGGCTCTTTCCTGAAGTGCGTATCTGGCATTTCACTGAAGCTTGCAAAGTTAACTCTTGGCACCGCTCAGATTAGCTTCTTCCTAATGATTTTATCCTGTCTGAGCACAGCTCCATCCAACTTCCTGTGTTTGCTCCTCCCTCCCCCCTTGGTAACTTAATTCACCTATTGATAAACAGAATGACCTATAAACACTACCTTTGCAGTTGGTAGAGCCACAAATAAACCTGTCACATTGCTTCATTTCTAACCTTATCAAATCATTCTAGATTTTCCTCACAGTCAACAAACACCTCAGATGGACTAAATGGCTTATCCTGAATGGTTACCCAGACCCTCATTTCTGAGTGGTCTGAACCATAGCTCATCACAGCCTTTTCATACCAGAGCTGATACATTTGTTGATTTATCTATCCTCAAAATTAATCAAAAGATGACAAAGAGATGCCTCAATAATCACCAGCGTGCAAAGGAATTATGTCTTGCCCCCAGTATACAACATCCTCATCTTAATGATCAGGATTAGTTACTACTGCCATGCTGGTCTCTTGCCAGTAAGAACACAAAATGATAAAGTGGCAGCTGGTGTCCTCTGATGACAGCTCTTCTTTCTGAGAACGTGAATATTTAGGTCTTTAGTACCCAGGGTTGTGGAGACAGGAAGTACAAATTTCCCAAGGGTATTACAAGGAGTAATGGTAGGTAGTCACTCCTACCTTTACCCCCTTGGTCCCAAGACCTGTGTATTTTACCTTTTGGTTATCAGTTTATTAACAGAGAATGGTTATCAGTTTAGTTTGCCCTAAAGGAGAGCACTCTACACTCACACAAAAACATCTCTGAGTTATTGACTCTGGTGTTCTTTGAAATGTCATTCCATCATTCTTTCCTGTTGAAAGTTTTTGGGTAGTGCAGTAAATAATATAATCAATAGATCTTATGGTTTTGTGTCTCCTGATATACCTCCTTTCCTGTGAAATGGATCATTGAGTCAAGTGCAACGTCATACCAGATCCCATATCAATGGATCAAGTACTCTATAAGTCTATAGGTAAAAGTGATGACTGAGGTCCTTCAAATAGACAATAAAACTAATACCTGAAACATACATGGAGTACTGTCAAGACAGATAGCTGCCTCTTCTGGGACATACAGAAGTCATGTGAAACCAAATGGCTGGCTGGTCTCCAAGAGAGTTAAAATAACTATCCTGATGACAATTTAAAGATTAGGCTGGGCAGAACCTAAATCTGTCTATGCTCATATGTATGTTGTGAGTGTCATGGATACCTCCATCTCTGACACCATGGCTACTCTATTCATATTAAACATGTGCCAGAAGGCTATGGCATCCCACTCCAGTATTCTTGTCTGGTAAATCCCATGGACGGAGGAGCCTCGTAGGCTGCAGTCCATGGGGTCGCTAAGAGTTGGACATGACTGAGTGACTTCACTTTCACTTTTCACTTTCATGCATTGGAGAAGGAAATGGCAACCCACTCCAGTGTTCTTCTTGCCTGGAGAATCCCAGGGACAGGGAAGCGTGGTGGGTTGCCATCTATGTGGTTACACAGAGTTGGACATGACTGAAGTGACTTGGAATAAAAGTTATGACCAACCTAGATAGCATATTCAAAAGCAGAGACATTACTTTGCCAACAAAGGTCCTTCTAGGCAAGGCTATGGTTTTTCCAGGGGTCATGTATGGATGCGAGAGTTGGACTGTGAAGAAAGCAGAATGCTGAAGAATTGATGCTTTTGAACTGTGGTGTTGGAGAAGACTCTTGAGAGTCCCTTGGACTGCAAGGAGATCCAACCAGTCCATTCTGAAGGAGATCAACCCTGGGATTTCTTTGGAAGGAATGATGCTAAAGCTGAAACTCCAGTACTTTGGCCACCTGATGCGAAGAGTTGACTCATTGGAAAAGACTCTGATGCTGGGAGGGATTGGGGGCAGGAGGAGAAGGGTACGACAGAGGATGAGATGGCTGGATGGCATCACTGACTCGATGGACGCAGGTCTGAGTGAACTCAGGGAGATGGTGATGAACAGTGGAAAATAATCTAGAAAATATATATTAAAACATATAACTGAATCACTTTGCTGTACACCTGAAAATAACAATACTGTAAATCACGTGAACATGAAGTCACCCAGTCATGTCCGACTCTTCGCGACCCCATGGACTGTAGCCTACCAGGCTCCTCTGTCCATGGGATTTTCCAGGCAATAGTACTGAAGTGGATTGCCATTTCAACTATACTTCAATTTTTAAAATGATTCATTTTTGATCTTCCTAAATTTCCAAATTTACTCACATATGGGCCAACCAACATTCATTTTCTTTCTCCCTCTTCTCCTCAACAGGCTGTAAAGAACTCATAACTTTGAACAGAATTGTAAAAGTGTTGATGATATTAAAGTGGGATGATTTTTCATGCAGCTTACTTGTGTCCTTTCCACTGCTTGTGCCTAAATTTGAACATATTAATTCCAAACTTCTGATGAATTACTCCTGGTACCTTAGGTTTTGTCACATAATCACTGTCAAAAAGACAAGTTCTCCATCTTTATCACAGTCCAGTATTATGATAGTAGTATGTCTTCTAACTTTCTAAAATTCTCTGGCATACACAAACAATGCAAGGTTTTTCAGTCTTAAAAGGGAGTTAAATTTTGACTCATGCAACAACATGGGTGAAACTTGAAGATATTATGCTAAGTGAAATAAGCCAGACACAAAAGGACAAATGTAGGATCCCACTTATATGAGGTTGTAGTAGGATGGTGGTTTTCAGGGATGGGAGGAAGTAATAATAGGAAATTATTTTCAGTTATAAAATAAGTTATGGGGATGGGGTGAACAGTATGATGAAAATAATGAGTAAAACTAAAGTTCTCATTACAAAAAAATTTGTAAAAATTATATTACTCTATTGATGGGTTTGTAGTGAAGGAGAGGTGGGGCATGCTTGTTATTACACCACTGATTACTTCTATATATCTTCCTTGTCCAATAGATTATAGGATGATACAGATTCATCATTTAAAATTAAACATTATTTGACCACGGATTCCCTGGTGGCTCAGATGGTAAAGAATCCACCTGAAATGTGGGAGACATGGGTTCGATCCCTGTATTACGAAGACTCCTGGAGGAGGACATGGCAGCCCACTCCAATATTCTTGCCTGGAGAATCCCATGGACAGAGGAGCCTGGCAGGCTACAGTCCATGGGATCACAGAGAGCTGGACATGACTGAACGACTAAGCATAGCACATTATTTGATTTACCATCCCCAAATGGAGAAGCAGAGAAAGAAAGAGGAAGTGCTGCTTATATAGGGCTGCTCTTTTATAAAGAATATGTGTACCCCATACCCAACTGAAAAAATAAACCAATACCATCACACAAGAAGTCACCCATGGGTCACTTCCCAGATCACAGTTTTTCTCCAAAAGTAACGTCTAACCCAACTTTTAACACCATGTATTTATAACACTTGCTTTATCAACTTTATAAACATGGAGTCATACAGTAGGTTTTCGCCTGTTTCTCCTTTTTTTTTTCATTCACCATTATGCAGTTTTAATTTTTTCTTTTCTATGAATAATTTTCTAAACTGCCAGGACACTGATATATTTTGAGAAACAGAATAACAATCTGTGACAGCCAAGCACTGCCCTATCCATCGGGATTGCTACCAGCTATCTAGTCTCTCACAGCTAGGCCCAGGTATTTTGCTGAGGAGCATAAACTATTTCACATAATACCTTCAGACAGGGTCTGTCAATAACATAATGGATCCACATGAAAACATGTCCATTCTTAATAACTGATAAACTCACACAAGGAAGAAACAGAATATCTACCAATTCACAAAAATGATCAAACTTGTTACTATTCTGGCTAATACAAGTGACTTGCTGCTTCTTTATGAATTACAGCTTTATACTTGTCTCATTTCCCCCACTGTCTAGATAAGATCTATTAAGATGCCGAATTGTAGAATTATCTTCATATTCTGAAAGCATACAATTTAGAACAAAATCCCCAAATCCTCTAAGCATTTTTTATTGCTCTATTACTAAGACACTTTAGCTTTCCATCATGTGCTTTCTCCTCTGTTGCAACAAGTAGAAAACAAACCAACACAATTTTGTTCACCTAATGATCACAAGAAAGCACTGACCATTTCAAAATATTAAAATATAAAAATGTTAAAATATTTACAATGTAATAAATATATGAGTTAAATGTGGTCATTTTGTTGCTACCAAAAACTGTGTGATATGGCCTTCTACCTAACCTAAAGCTGTTTATGAATGTCTCATCATTAATAAAAATGAGTCTTTCAAAAGTTTTAAAAATAGTGTCATTTTTATATCTTCCACTTATATGCTTATAGATGTTTTCATTCATTCATCAAAATCATTGAGTACTTTTATGTTTAAGGCTATCATGCCATCAATATTTGATTAAAAAAAAGATGTCATGAGCAAATTAATACTTAGATTATTAAGGAGAGATGAAGTCTATCATTTGTCTCTTTTTCTTAATTCTTTCAGAGCCTGGTGACACATGGAAGTGATTGGATAGTGACCTGAAAATAAGGTTTTTCTTTGTGCAAAGCTACTGTCATGTGTCATATTCAAACTCTTAAACATCAGCATAATTAAAGCTTTTTCTAACCAATTTTACCAAGCTGATCTGGCGTGGATGATCTATTTTAAAGAGGATGTCACAATGAATTTACGTTCAGAAGCCATAGCTCTAAATCCCTCCCTACCTTCACCTGCAAGACATGCCGTGTGACAGTCATCTACTCCGCGATTAGAGCTCCTGTATGACTTGCTAGTCGGTAGCATGAGAAGATCTGTACCTAGACTTGGCACAAATAGATTGTGTGATGGGAGTCCTGAGGAACATTTATGATGCTTGTGCTATTGCAAATGCTGTTCTGGGTTTTCTTTTTCCTGTTTCAAAGACTGGCCATGACAGGGACAGAGACAGCCAATGATTTAAAAGTGAAGGAAAGTGCTGCTGTATAGTTGTGGTGTCTGTGATAAATGGAGGCATACCAAGCAAGAAGGAAAGAAGATGTGAAATAAGAGAAGAAGGACAGAAAATGACAGATTTAAAGCCACTCTCTAAAACATCTGCCAGTTTACCCTGTGTGGTAAAATACCCAATTTTAATTTTGAGAGCTTTTATGGAATATCATGCTAAATTTGCTTGAATTGTGGCTTTAAATATAAATCATCATCTACATAACAATTACACTAGCCTGGGAGGAAATTCTATTTATTCTATATTATTGGACTTCTTGAAATTTTGATTTTTTGCTAAAATGGTGCATATAGTACTATTGTAAATAAAATGAAAGGTGAGATAGGAAAACATTGTAAATGTTAGCTTTATTGCTGAGTTAAATATTTTTGTACCATATTTTGCTCTCATTTGGAAAAACATTATAAAATATTGATAAGATCACCATGAATTTTCTAAAATTTGATTATGTAAACAAACATTTATAAAGTATATTCTATATTATCTCCACAGTGGTGGCTGCTGTAAGAAACAAGTAAACAAGGAGAAGGATATGATACAGTTTCACTCTCTTAAAACTTTAAGATATTGAATCAAATCTAATATTTGAAGACACAAAATAATTATTTAATAAAATCAATATATAATATAAGCCAATAGGGAACATCCCTTTGAGATTTGGCCCAAGTTTAAGGATTCCAATTTTTACTCTAGGCTGTGTTTACCTAGAATTTAGTCATCTCACATCATATCTGTAGGACTGGTGGAATGAATTTCAGGGGATGCAGTTTGCATGAGATATGAAGAATTCTAGGAAGAAAACCACAAGGCCTGCTCTAAAAGCACTAGTACAGAATAGAGGAAAAGAGATTGTTAGGAAAAGAGACTGTTAGGAAAAGAGCCAAGATACCATGGATTTGTACGTGTCCATAAAAGAAGCAATCTCCCTGGAAAAAAATAAAGTCTATCATCAGAAAAATCTCTGTGATATACTAGGATTAAAAGCACTGCTGTTTGGGCTGAATGTAACAGGATGAATTGTTCCAAAAGGTTTGTGTAGGTGATTCTCTCTTGCTCCCTCAGAGAACATAGAGCATTAACTAAATCCACAACTTGGACTACATCTGTTCCAGAGGGAGCAGTTTCTGCACAGCATGAGGGTTTAGCAGGAGATGGTACCTAAGCCACTGCTGTGAGTGTGTCACATCAACCCCCAGTTTTGTCAGCACGCAGTTGTAGTGAGCTTGTGTACCTGCACAGTACTCATAAGTACTGGATGATAACAAGACAGTTAAGAACTTAAGTGGCTAAGGAAAGAGAAGGTAAGGTGAATGGCATGTTGCAGCTGAAAGTGCTATTTTTGGAAACATACATACTCCTTCCCCTTCACACACACATATGTTTTGGGGTAATTGCAGAAATAATTTGGGGGAAATATTAAAAGATCAGGGCATGGAAGTATCACACTGGTAAATTTATTTATTTTTGGGGGGCCACTATAACAAAATATCATAAGCTGGGGGGCTTATAAACAACAGATATTTATTTCTCACAGTTTTGGAAGCTGGCAAGTTTAAGATCACGGCGCTGGCAGCTTCAGTGTCTAGTGGAGGCCTTTTTCCTGGTTCATAGATTACTGCCTTTTTTCTTGTGCCCTCACATGGCAGATAGGTTACCTGGGATTTCTTTTATAAGATTATTGAGTCCTCTTTATGAGGATTCTGCCCTCATGACTTAATCTGTTTCCAAAAGGCCTGATTTTCTAATACCGTCACATTGGGTATTATGTTTTAACATATGAGTTTGGGGGTTGGGGAAAGGAAAAAATATTCTGTCTATAGTACAAAATGGAAAAACAGAGAAATGCTGTTTTAATTGTCATGGAGAGAGAATGGGACCTTGGAATCAAGTCCGCTGAAAGGCTGTATAGGCAGAAGAGAGTTTTTTTTTTTTTTGGGGGGGGGGTGGGTCAGGAAAACACTGTGCTTACTGTGTTGAGGAAAATATTGTAAATACAAAATCACAGAGACAGTACTTACACGGGTTATTATGAGTTCCATGAAAGATTCTTCTTTTTAATCCATAAATTTAATTAAGTTTTTCCAGGAAAGGTTGGCCTGCAGTTCATGGATTGCTAGTTCAAGGTATAAGGTGTTCAGATATAATGGCACTTGATAACATTCTAAATTTTATCTTTAATTGTTCTGTTTCACACACGCAGTCTTGTGAAACAGGTGATGAGCTTGGTGAGAACAATATATTTGTTTAGTGTTAAAGAGAATGTACTTTAGAACTGAATCTTGGTTTTTCAACTTAAAAACTATGTAACTTCAGACAAAATAGTTGATCTGTAAGAATCTCAGTTCCCATATGTAAAAAAAAATGCAATAAATAATAACAGTAATAGTAATAATACCATTTATTTCATGTTGTTGCTAGAGGAGTAAATATTTAATATTTATAAAGAACTTGGAAGAGTGTTTCATTCTTATTAACTATTCACTAAATGCTAACTCCATTGATGTGCACTTGGAGCTGTTTGGTTTATATTTCCTGTTTATTTAACTTGATGACAGAGCAATTTTCAGTGTAACTCTACAACTTAGCATCATTTATAATTAAAATTTACCCACAAGCAATATTTACATTTTAGTTCACTTAATGAAAATAACTTAAAAACAAATCTAATTAAAAAATAAAACATTTGTACATAATTGAGAAGTTCAATAGTACTAATGAGTCTCCACTCTGAAATTAAAAATGTCAAAAAACTTCATATATTATTTATTTAATGTATCAACATAAAAATAGCAGAAAAAAGTCCAAAAAACCTCAACATAAGCTTTAAAACCCAAAGATATATGGTTTTGTTTGGAACAAAAAATCTTGACTACTCTAGATTTTAGTCTGAAAATCTTCTTATGGATGTCAATTATTTACAAAAAAGATTATTCAGATATTCTTGGAATTCATCCAGTACCTGCCAGAAAATCTAAGAAGATAATTCCATATTTGATCATTTTTGCTACACATGTATATATATTGAAGGGATTTATAATTGTTAGGGTTAGTTCCTCAGTCATGTCCAACCTTTTGTGACACTGTGGACTGTAGCCTGCCAAGCTCCTCTGTCCATGGAATTCTCCAGGCAAGAATATTGGAGTGGGTTGCCATTTCCTTCTCCAGGGGATTTTCCTGACCCAGGGATCCAAGCCGGGTCTCCTGCATTGCAGGCAGATTCTTTACCACTGAGCCACCAGGGAAGCCCAAATGGGCTTAATAATAATTGTTGAATAATACTTGGAGAAAAGCAAATGAGATTTGTCTTAAGATATTTGAGTAAAGAAAAGCCCGTATAAAATTAATACTATCAACGTAGAGAGCCATATTAGACAGCTTCTTTTGAAAGTACTGGTGCTTAAGCATTTATTATTCCAATAAATTAGTTAATTTTAATTTGACTACTATAGGCAAACTACTCTGGAAGGTGAAGTGATACATATAAAGATCATGCAATAGTTTTAGAATAACCTAGAAGAAATTTACGATAGGCTAAACTATGTCCCTCTGAAATTTATATGTTGAAACCCTAGACACCAGTATTTCAGGATACATATTTGGAGATAAGGTCTTTTAAATAGGTAATTGATGGAGCTAGTGATAAAGAACCCACCTGCCAATGCAGGAGACATAAGAGACACAGGTTCGATCCATGGATTGGCAAGATCCCCTGGAGAAGGGCATAGCAACCTACTCTAGTATACTTGCCTGGAGAATCCCATGAACAGAGGAGTCTGGCAGGCTACAGTCTATAGGGTCACAAACAGGTAGACACGACTGAAGTGATTTAGCACACTTGCATGCAGGTTAAAAATGATGCTATTACAGTGGACCTCAATTCAATCTGACTGGTTTCTTTATAAGATAAGGAAAAGAAGACACCAGAGACATGTTTGCATTTAGCAAAGACCACAGGATAAGACACAAGATAAGGACCTGTATAAGGACACAGGGTAAGATGGCCATCTGCAAGCCAAGGAGAGAGGCCTCAAAAGAAACCAAACCTACCAACACCATGATCTTGGACTCCCAGTCTCCAGAACTGGGAGAAAATAAACTTCTGTTGTTTAAGCAAACAAGTTCATGATATTTTGTTTCGGCAACCCTAGGAAACTAATACAAACCTTAAACTAATACAATAGCATACCACTTTCTAAAATGATTTGAGGACCAAAATGAACAGACTTTTCACTTCAGAGTTCTCATCAGAAACTACAGTTCATATTTGTAAAGCGTCTCATAATATGTTGTATTTTTAAGTGTTATACTTGTTTAATCTGTCTTTCTATGTAGATTATAAACCACTCAAGGGAAAAATTCATGTATTATTTATTTATATATTTGATAAATATAGCATGGGTTTATTGTAGGTAATAAACATCTGCTTGTTAAGTGAAGTTTGATTTGGTTTTAAAATTAACAAGTATTTTATTTGCCAGACCTGCCAAAGCCTTATGTAAATTTTGTCCTTGAGCTGTTTGGTCCATTGTGCACAGTAGACATAAGAGCAATTGTGTGTGTGTGTGTTTTTTTTTTTTTAAAGGAAAGAGGGATGTTAAAAAAGGAAGAGATTATTTAATGCGTCTGTAAGATAGAAGTAACCAAATATATAAAATAACTTTCCAATATGTATCAAGCTTCAAAGCGTTTTTGATGTTTTCTGCTAATTAAAATGACGTGTTCCAGCTACAGTTACAAAAAACATTTCAATATGGTCATATTATACCTTTCAATGTTTTACCTTAATGCTTATCTTTAAAGTAATAATCATCTCTATGATACTACTCTGAATCTGCTCCAAATTTACTATACTAACTTATTTTGTGATGCCTCAACTTTTAGCAGTGTTCTAAGCAATTCTGAGGGATGACTAATGTAATCACTCTCAATAACTTCTGAAGTGACAAAATTCTGCCACTTGCTTAAGAAAACTTCCAAAATAAGCTCAGTTACATTTTGAGAAAAGTTTCTACTTAGTTAACTATGATTACAGTTGTTTCTTTATTTTTAATTCCATACTAACTTGGAACTAATTTAACCATCATTCATTTCCCATCTGTATTCCTATAAGGTTTTCTTTACCCCTTCATTATAGCAATTGTCTCACTGTTGTGATTATTCTATCTTCTCCAAGAAGCTCTGCAAAGGGAAGGATTATTTTTTAATCTCAATAACTATATTTAATAATATTTCAATACATTTTTGTTTGAATAAACTTTACTCCAGTACAGTAAATGGCAAATTAATTTTCAAAGATGCTAAGCAGCTTAAGTTGAAATACTAGTCAAAAGAAATCTATAGCCACCAGTTATATTTAAATATTTCTGGGAAAAAGTGCTAAAATTTCCGCTGTCAAGATGGTGTGTAATTTTCAGAAGTTATCTTGAATTTTAGGGCACATATTGTATTAGATAAGATGAAGAGATACTACTAAAATATATATATATATATATGGAGCTTTTATAGCATACATATCATACACATGTTTGATTCTTGAAATATCTGTATATAAGAGGTAGTACTAGAAATACTATCTTTCTGTTTCAGAGTAGAAAAGTAAAAGACTAAAATCTTGTCTTTTTTTTTTTTTTCCAAAAATTCCCAACTTCTAAAGACATTTGGATATTACCCAGGTTTACTAGATCCAAGTTTGTAATCTTTCTACTAAATCATTATGCAAATTAAACAGGCAAAGAATTATCAAAGAAAAATATCTGTATTAAAGTATCAAACCATAGAGGATAAAGATAAAATTGTATATTACAGTCTCTAAGGAGAATTTAAACATGAAGGGAAATTTTAAAGGTGTCATTCCTAACAAGTCTGTAATACGGAATAAAATTCTACTTGTATTACTATGAATTAAAATTAGAGTAACTGATTACAAAATTAAAGTTATCTAAACCACAGAATATGAAAAGTATCCTAAATGTACAGTAATTAAATAAAAATCTATACTCATTTTGTTTAAAATTATGACCAAGGGGGAAAAGGAAAACAGTAACAGAGTCTATTGTTATCAAATGCACACCTACTCTCTTTCAAGGCCTGAATCTTCTTTAGAACAAAATGCAATATAGAGGTCAAGCACTGAGGGGTCAAAAATAACAGAAAAGATAAACATCATTTATATCCCTATGAAGAAAATTTGTAGCTAAGCTACTGATGCAATTCTTATATTATGCTGACACACAGGTTCTTAAGACTTATGTTGAAAACTGGGTACAGAAAATAATAATGCACAATTGTGCATAGTTGTAAAGGATGGTGGTAGTATCCATGTTACATTGTCCTTGCTGACTAAATCACTCTTGTTTATTAGAATCTACTTTAGGGGCAAAATTTTTGCAAAATCCTATAGTTCAATCTAATGGATAAAGATTTTACATTGCCTTTGGAATGCTCTTCTACAGAGGCATCAGTGGAAGTCTCACATATGTATCAAATTAATGTCAAGGTTGTTTTCCAAAGTTCATGCTGTTCTGAAAAAATTCTGTTAACCAAAACCAGAGAATTTCTCTATAATCAACTTTCTTTTCCTCTTTCACTATCATTTTTCTCATATTAAGGTGACAAAATAAAATAGATGCATCTTTGTGTAAACAAAAAAGCTTTGATTCAGAAAAACTATACTTCAAATCTGAATATTTCTACTTACTAGCTAAATGTCCATAGGCAAGTTACTTATATTACTCTATTAGTTTTCTAATTTTTTTCTTTTAAAAAATTTTATTTAAGTATAGTTTATTCAGGTACACAGTAAAGAATCTGCCTGCTGATGTAGAAAATGCAAGAGAAAAGTGTTCAGTCCCTGTGTCAGGAAGATCCTATGGAGGAGGAAATGGCAGCCCACTCCAGTATCCTTGCCTGGAAAACTCATTAGATAGAGGAGCCTAGGAGGCTACAGTCCTTGGGGTCGCAAAAGAATCAGACACAATTCAGCAACTAAACAATAACATTTATATACATCCTTTTCAGTTATAGTTATTACAAGATAGTGAGTACAGTTCCCTGTGCTATACAGTAGGCCCTTACTAGTTTTATTACAGAAGAAAAAAATATGAAATCAAAAGCTACTACTTAGGATGAATATTAAATAATATAATACTTATCCAAGAATACAAAGCCGTATCTTTTATATAGTAGGTACTGATTATATATTTGTGGAAGATTCTGCTACTTCTCCAAGAGTGTACTTTCCTCCATACCATCAGAACCCTTGATGCTACATGAACTAGAATTGGAGCTGATTATCAGTTTCATCTCTTTGTAGCCCAGGATGATGCATTAAATGAGTCATATCAGAAGTTATTGTGCTTTCCTTATTATAGGCCATATCCTTCTCCATTGGATATCATTTTCATTCAGACTGGAAAACAGATGCAGTGACTGGCTAATGCAGCAGCCATCTTGGGAACAAAAGGATAGCATGCAACCTTAAGATATGAGAATGTCCACATGATAATTAAAAATGTTTGGTTCCTTGATGTCATCATGTTTTTGTCCCATTCTAAAACGCTATCTCTGGATATATTAGAGAACAGGAGAAAAGTAAACAATTATTTCATAAAGGCATTCTATTAGGTACTTCATAGAATGTATATAAACACTAGCCTCAGTGAATTAAGGTTTGATGGATCTCATAGTGCATTTTCTTGGAGTCATTTCTTATAGGCAAGATCTTATCTTATGTGATGTTATGATGATTATATTTTAATTAGATAAAGATAGTTCATTTAAAATTATTCTTGAAATGATTTATCAACTTTATAAGAAATAATAAAATAATTTGGTAAAAAAAATAGAAACTATATTGGGTGCTCCATATGCTCAAGGTGCACTGCACTCTAAATCATATTAACGCAGTTTTACATAAACCTCAAAACATAAAGCAAAAATTTGTAGCAGATTTACAAAAGATAAAGAAAAGAGAATTAGAATATACCAATACAGAAAATCACCACTTCACAAAGGAAGGCATCAAGAATATCAAAAATAAAATAGGACCCCCCCCAAAAAAATAAAGCCAGGAAAAGTTAAAACATGACATTAGTAAGATCTTCTGCCTGTGTGCACGTTAAGTAGCTTCAGGCATGTCTGATTCTTTGTGACCCTATGGACTGTAGCCCATCAGGAGCTTCTGTTCATGGGATTCTCCAGGAAAGAATACTGGAGTGGATTGTTGTGCCCACCTCCATAGGATCTTCCTGACCCAGGTATTGAATCTGCGTCTTCTGCAGTTCCTGCATTGCACCTGTATTCTTTCCTGCTGAGCCACCATGGAAGCCCTAGTAAGATCTTACCTAGCAACAAGTAACACAAATATAAATGAATTGAAATTTCTAATAAAAAAGCATATAGAATGGCTAGATATATTGAATAAAAAAACTCAACAATGTGCTGCCTACAAGAGATTCACTTCAGTTTTAATGATGCACAGGCTCAAAGTGGTGAAAAAAGATATTTCATACTAGAGGAATATAAAAAGAGCAAGGGTAGCTTATATCAAATAAAATAGTCTTTAAGCAAAAAACAGTAACAAAGGACAATGAAGGTTATTATATGATGACAAAGTGCTGAATTAATCAGAAAATATAAATATATATGCACACAACATTGGAACAGCTAAATGTATTAAACAAATACTAACAGATGTAAAGAGGAAAATAGACAGCAATGCAAAAGTAAAGGACTTCAATACCCTATTTTCAGCAATGGATGGATTATCCAGACAGAAGATGAATAAAGAAACGTTGGACTTGAATCATAATTTAGAACAAATGGACCTAACAGACAATTATGGAACATCCCAACCAACAGCAGCAGAATACACATTCCTCTCAAGTACACACATAACATTCTTCAGAACAGTTTATAGGATATGCTGCAAAGCAAATCTTAGGAAATTTAAGAAGATTGAAATCATACCAGTATCTGTTCTGATCATAAAATGAAAAACTATAAATCAATAATGGAAGGAAAATTGGAATTTACAAATATGTACAAATTAAACAACATTCTCCTGGGTCAAATGGGTCAAAAAAGAAATAGAAAGGAAATCAAGGAATATCTTAAAGCAAATAAAAATGGATGAAAAGAACAAAACAGACCTATAGGATTTTATAAAAGCAGTTCTAAGAGGAAAAGTATATAGCATTATATCACTATATTAAGAAAAAAAGAAGATTGCAAATAAATAATTAATCACTTTATACAACTAGGAAAAGAACAAAAAAAAATAAGCTTAAAGTCAGCAGAAGAAAGGGAATAACAAAAATCAATTCAGAAATATGTGAAATAGAGACTAGACAAACAATGGGAAAGATCAATAAAACTAAAAGTTGATATTCTGAAAAGAAAGCAAAATCGACAAACATTTAGCTAGATTGACTAAGTATAAATAGAGAAAACTCAGATAAATAAAATCAGAAATGAAAGTAGAGACACTCCAATTAATAACTACAGAAATACAAAGGATTATGATTACTATGAAAATTAGAATTTCAACAAACTTTATAATCTAGAGAAACTGGATAAATTCTTAGATCAGAGAACTTAACAAGGCTGAATCATGAAGAAATACAAAAATATAAAGAGACCAATAATGAATGCATGTATGCTAAGTCACCTCAGTCATGTCCGACTCTGCGACAAGAATACTGGAGGGGGTTGCCCTGCTGTCCTCCATGGAATCTTCCTGACCCAGGGATCAAACACATGTCTCTTATGTCTCCTGCAATTGCAGGAGGGTTCTTTACTGCTAGCACCACCTGGGAAGCCCCCAGTAATGAATAAGGAGATTCAACTAGTAATCAAAAACCTCCCCAAAAGAAAAGCCAGGGACCACCATGGTTTTACTGATAAACTCTAACAAACATTTAAAAAGAATTATTGCCAAATCTTCTTAATATTTTCCAAAAACTGAAGATGAAGGAAAAGTCCCAAAGTCATTTTATGAGACCAGCATTATTCTGATATCAAAGACAGATAAGGAGACTACGGAAAAAAATACACTATAGACAAATATCCCTATAAGTATAGATGCAAAGATACTCAGTGTAATATTAACAAAACAAACTGAAAGGCATATTAAAGGATCATACTTCATGATCAAGTGTAATTTATCACTAGGATGCAAGGACAATTACCCAAATAAATAACTGTAATATACCAATGTAATGAAATAAAGGGTAAATATTATATGATCATCTTAAAAGGTACAGAGAAAGCATTTAATAAAATACATTCATTCATGATAAAAAACATTGTCAACAAATTGGATATACAGTTAACGTACCTCACTATATGACAAAGTGTGTTAGCCACTCAGTCATGTCTGACTGTTTGCGACCCCATGGTCTGTAGCCCGTCAATGGAATTCTCCAGGCAAGAATACTGGACTGGGTTGATATTTCCTACTCCAGCTAATATTCCTGACTCAGGGATCGAACTCAAGTCTCCTGCATTGCAGTCAGATTCTTTACCATCTGAGCCACCAGGGAAGTAAACCCACAAACTCACAGCTAAACCAAACTCAGCAGTGAAAGGTTGAAAATCTTTCCTTTCAGGTCAGAAACAAGACAAAGGTGCCCACTCTCATCACTCTCAGTCAACATAGTGCTGGAAGTGCTAACTATCAATAGAACAATCAGGAAGAAGTAATATTGTATTTGGAGATGATAATGACATTATGTACAGAAAACTTTGAATACTCTGCCCCAAAATGCAGAATTAATCAGCATATTTGACAAAATTGTAGGGCACAAATTAACACTGAGAAGTTAGCTGTGTTTCTAGACATGAGAAAAAAAAATCTGAAAAAGAAATAAAATAATCCCATTTACAACAGCATCAAAATACTTGGGAATGAATTTGACCAAGGAAGTGAAACTCTTATATGTGAAAGTATAAGATATTGATGAAAGAAACTGAAGACAATACAAATGAAAATATATTTGTGTTCATTAATTAAAGAATTAATATTGTTAAAATTTTCATGCCACTAAAAGCCATCTGTAGATTCAGTGAAATTTCCATCAAAATTCTAAAGGCATTTTTCATAGTAAAAAAAAAAAAATCCTAAAATTTGTATGAAATTACAAAAGACCCTGAATATCCAAAGCCATGCTGAGAAAAAAAAGAAGAAAAAGAAACTCTGAGGCATCACACTTCAAACTACATTATAAAGATACAATAAGCAAAACATTACAGTAGTGGTATAAAAGCAGACACATAAACTGATACAACAGGACAGACAGCTTAGAAATAAAAACATATATATGGCCAACTAACATTTAACACAGAAGCCAAGAGTACTCAATGGAGAAAGGATAATCTCCTCAATAAATGGTGCTTGGAAAACTAGAAAAGCACATCCAGAAAAATAAAGTTTAATCCTTATTTTACAACACTCAGAAAAATTAGCTTGAAATGGATTAAAGACTTGAACATAATTGAAACCTTAAAATTTCCTAGAAGAAAAAATAGGGGAAAGCCTCCTTGTCAATGGTTTTGACATCAATCTTTTGAATATGACACCAAAAGTACAAGCAATAAAAGCAAAAATCAATGAGGACTACATTGATTAAAAATTTTCTTCATAGCAAAAGAAACCATCAACAAAAAGTAAAGGTAATCTACAAAATAGGAGAAAATGTTTGCAAACCATATATCTGATATAGGGTTAGTATCAAATATATACAAATAATTTACAAAACTCAATAACAGAAAAATAAATAATCTAAAAATAGGTGGAGAAACTGAATAAACATTTTTCTAAAGAAAATATAAAGATACTCAATAACACAAAAAGGTTTGCGACATTGCTGATCATAGGGGAAATGAAAATCAAAATCGCTATGAGATATCATCTTATACATGTTAGAATAGCTTTCATCAAATCACAAGAGATAAAAAGTGTTCTTAAGGATTTGGAGAAAAGATAACTCATTCACTCTTGGTGTAAATGTAAATTGATGGAGTCATTATGGAAAGCAATATAAAGTTTCATCAATAAATTAAAAATAAACTATCTTATGATTCAGCATTTTCACACCAGCTTAAACATCTAAAGGAAATGAAAACAGAATACTGAAGAGATTTACACACTCCTATGTTGTTGCAGGTGACTTCCCTGGTGGCTCAGAGCGTAAAAGCATCTGCCTACAATGCAGGAGACCCGGGTTCCATCCCTGGATCAGGAAGATCCTCTGGAGAAGGAATTGTCAACCCACTCCAGTATTCTTGCTTGGAAAATCCCATGAACGGATGGAGGAGTCTGGTAGGCAACAGTCCATGGGGTCGCAAAGAGTCAGACTCGACAGAGCGACTTCACTTTCTTTCTATGTTGTTGCAACATTACTCACAATAGCCAAGATACAGAAACAACCTAAGCTACCATCAATTAATGAATGGATAAAGAAGATGTCACCCATATGTGAATCTAGATAGAAAAGGACTTTCATCACTGAGTGCTATTTTGAGTCATCTGAGGAATTTTTCTTTAGAATATTGATTTTCCAATTATATCATAATCTCTAGAGATTTAACATGAACAAGAGATATAATTTATTTTGAGAAACATTGCCCTTAGAGCTAGACACTCCTAATCAAATGTTAAATAGGGAAAATCCATACTATTTCAAAGTGGAACTTACCAAAAATGTGGAGTTCAAATCTGCTAATTACAAGAATTTTTTATATTTCTGTAAAACATAATGAAAGTTTTATTTAATCTTCAAAATTTTCCAAAGCATTTTAATTCATTCAATGGATAATTACTTTATCTTGTTGATCTGTACTGCTAAAAAAATTATTTCAACATCTGCTGATTTTTGGTGATTTGTTTCTATTAGAGGATGAATGTGTGCCTACGTGTGGTGTATATATGAGTATATGTTCTAGTAGTTTGCATCTATTGATTCTAATAAATATGAAATCTACTCTATATATCAACATGAATCTGGCTAATGGCAACTGCTTTTGTGTTTCTGTTTTAAATGCTACATAACTTACATAGTACAAAATATCTTTTATTTAAGCTAAATAAACATAACCAGATAAATAAATTGTGCAAGGAAAATTTCTACAAACTTAGAGTATTCCTTGGGCTTTCCTGGTGGCTCAGATGGTAAAGCGTCTGCCTGAAATGTGGAAAATGTGGATTCAATCCCTGGGTTGAGAAGATCCCCTGAGAAGGAGACGGCAACCCACTCCAGTACTCTTGCCTGGAAAATCCCATGGACAGAGGACCTGCTAGGCTCCACCACTCTGTGGGTTGCAAAGAGTTGGACACGACTGAGTGACTTCACTTAACTTGAGAGTCTTCCTTAAACAAGGAATGGGAAATGTTTTAGGTTATATTTAACAGTTTATATTTTTTAGTTTAGGCAAAACACAATATAATTAAGCCAATAAAGGACTGATGGCTGATTCATGTTTTGGTTTGACAGAAAACAGCAAAATTCTGTAAAGCAATTATCCTTCAATAAAAAATAAATTAATTAAAAAAAAAGACTGCATACAGAGTCTATGTGCTCTAAAATCCTGTGCTTTTATACATCTGTATAGGTCTACTTTGATATTGGTACATCGAAGGAAAAAAGCCCCAATTAATTTCTCTGAGAAGCAGCAAAAGTAAAAGACGCTTAAATGATCATCTATTACAAACAGAATTTGAGTGTAGGTTTAAGAAAGGGTGTCAAGACTAGGTTTTAAATTGCTTTTAATACCAGTCTAGGAGGTGTGCCTTTAGGATGTATCATATTACTGAAGGTTCTTTGAAGAATTTTGAAAAATGGGATGGTAGAGTGAAATCTGTATTTTAGCAATATTAATTTGGCAGTTTTATATTAAATGGATTGGCAGAAATAACAGTTTAAGGACAAACATCAGTTAGGAAGCCATATCTGTGGTTTGAGTTAACTGTGGTGGTAAAGAGGGGAATAACAATAAAAATATTACAACTAAAGAAACACATAAGATTTCAATATAACTCAGGAATAAAACAGACATCAAAGTTACTCAAGTTCTATTTCAATGTAGTCTAAAGCAGGGGTCCCCAACCTCTGAACTGTAGAGTGGTACCTCCTGTCAGATCAGCAGCGGCATAGATCAGAAATAAAGTAAACGTAAAGCATTTGAATCATCTCAAAACCATCCTTCTGCCTCCAGGTCTGTGGAAAAACTCTCTTCCACAAAACTGGTCCCTGGTGCCAAAAAGGTTAAGGACTGCTGGTCTAAAGAATGTTGATGAATGTTAATAAAAAAAGAAATAGGAAAAATATAAAACACCTGAAGATACATTATAATATGAGCCACTGAATATGAATAATAGAACTAGAATAAGCATGGAGCCTAGATATAAAATTTATGTAAACAATCCTAAATTCCTCCTTACAGTGTTCAAAGGAAGATTGAACACTGATTGTCATTTGTTCATTGTTATAAAGAGCCTTTCTTTGCTGGACTGAAACCATCTCCCCAGCCACACAATTTGCCAGGTTCAATTTGTTGCCTTTGTATCCAAGATAGATCTTTTGATGCATCATCAGTGTCCTCTTACTAACCCCCTTCTGGTTCTCTTGTTAATCTGAGATGATGATCCAGTGAATCAGGAAATAATAAGAATTTTCTATAAACTGTATCTTTCTTTGGGCCTGAAAAAATGCTTATATAAAAAAAGAAAAGGCTAGATAAATTCTCCCTCATTTCTCCCTGGTATGAACCTACATAGATTTGATATTTCAGTGATATGCTTTCTATATGATTACTTTCTACAAGTGTTTTTTTAATCTGTTCCTTACACTAAACTATTAAGTTTTTAAATGAATGGATGAGAGGAATTTAAAATATAAATGCGAATCATTCACTACAGTTATTTTGGTTCAACAGTGTTGTAAAATCCAGACCTCTTGAATTCAGGAATTCCAAATATAATTATTCCAGTTTTAGATGAGTCTATTGATACACATACAAATTAAATTGTTTACTCACAACATAGACAGATTTCAGCAGAACTAGAACTAGATTCCAATAATTCAGACTTCCCTTTCATTGTTCTTTCCCTTATTCCCAATGACCTTCAACAGTTATTTTAATTATTGTTATAGACAGGAAACACTATGTTTTGGATTTATAATGTTAACAGAGAATGATCAACATAAGGGATGTAAATTGAATAATAATGAAAAATTAGTCTTTTGTCCTTGGCAAGAAGCACCAAAAGCACACTATAATTAATTGCAGCTGTTTTCACACTGCAATTGTGTAGTTTCCCTTTCTTCCCAGGAGTTGCTGATTCAGGCGATGCAGCAAAGTTGATGTATACCTTCTGTGGAAATGAGATGTTTTAGATGCACTGTTCTCAGATGCCAGGATGGATGACAGTGTGAGATATAATCCTTTCCCATTTAATGCAACCCAAACCAATCTACATTCTAGAAGTCATTTGATTTCTCCCCTCTGTAGTACTATCAGATAGCAACTAGCTCTCTGGGGACTCCATTCATGCTGAGATTGCACTAGCTAGTGATTAGACTGCTGAATCAGTCTGTAATCAATCTTGCATCCTACGGATCTTCTCTGGAGTTTTTCTTTTGATCACCAAGTAATGGGAAACACAGCATGCTAAAGAATAATATAGTTTCAGCTAATTGTAGCTCCATTGAAAAGGCCTCTGGGTACTCTTGTAGTCACCTTTCAATAAAAGTGATCATAATGCAGTCAATTTCTAAAGTCAAAACAGATAACTATTACAGAGTTTGCTTGATTTAGATTGAGTATAAATGCATCATTTAAAAATGTATGCGTTCTCAAAACAAATACAGTGTTCTAAGATTAAAAATGTGCTTTTCTTCTCTTTTTTTTTTCCCTATTTTTGATCAATCCAGACACAGCCATTGAAACTTAGATAACTAGCCAGGTGGTCTTTATAATTAAGAGATGCCCTCTCCAGCTTGTAGATATAAATAACAAGAACTTAAAGGACAATGAAATTCATTTTACTGTGCACAGTATATTTCCTAATATTCAGGGTGTGTGAGAAAAACATGATCAGAAATCTCAGCTTTCAGTTGCTGCCAATATATGAATATATACACACACACGTGCATACATACATACATGAAGTAATAATCCAGAATACACAGAAACTGAAAAGATAGGTGTTGGAAAGAAGATGGAGGTAAATACAAGACAAGAATTTATATTCTTACAATGTCACCAGTATTCAAGAAGGCGAGTTGATTATGCCAAATTATCAAATTACTTATGTCTTAGTTTGTGTTCCACAGAAAACCAGAACCTGATAAAGTGACTCAAGTACACAACTTTGCTATAAGGAGCTAGTTTGAAGACTAGAGAGCATGAAGAGTAAAACATGGAATGAAGAAAGAAAATATACTCAACAGCCATAAATCAATGTGATAAAACTCTAACAAAATGAATAAAAACTATATGATTATCTCAGTAGTTGCAGAAAAAGCATTTGACAAGTTCAACATCCATTTATGACAAACTCTCAACAAAGTAAGTATACATGAATCTGCATAATAAAGACCATATATGACACAAACACAACTACTCTCAAGGGTGAATGCTAAAAGCTTTTCATCAGAGATCAGGAACAAGACATCTCTTGGCACTTCAGTCAACATATTATTGGAAATCCCAGCCAGAGTATTAGGCAAGGAAAATAAATAACATCCAAATTGGAAAGGAAGAAGTAAAACTGTCAATCTTTGTAAATTACATGATTTTATATATTTATATATATATATATATACACTCTTTGCAAATTACATGGTTATTATATATATACACACACAACCCTAAAGCACATACCATCTTTGTGCCAAATTTTAATAGTTTATCTTGTTAAACAGCAGTGAATTTTGATTGAAATATAGATAGTTTACAAACAGGCTAATAGCATAAACTTCTCTGCCAGTACTTGATCGATTGCCTGTGATTCTCTTCATAACCTTATTGTCATTGGAATGTCCTACAACTTTCAAAGATTCTTGTTTTATTACCTTTTACTTGGTTTCTGTGTTACTAGTATCCACTTACCATGAGTTAATTAGGAAAGCAAATAGTTATTAAGTACCTATTTTGTGCCAGAGAAGTTCTGGGAAAGAATAAAATACTTTTTAGTCATGACAGACCTTAATACTTTAATTCAAACATATATACACTCAAGCAAGATTATTTTTCAGTTAAAAACCTCATTCTTTCAATTCTTCTTATAAAACACTGTCTTCAGCCAGCTCATAGGACTTTTTACTTTATATTCTGTTCAGCAAAATCTCACTTTTATTTTTGTTTTGTTTAGCCTATATTTGAAGGGAGATTTTTTCAGAGAATTGTATTTTTAAAATGCGGCTTTATAGTCAGTTTTCCTAGGTTTAATCCAATGTCTGGCATTTACTAGTCCTGTAACCTTGGAAAGGTTACTTTACTGTTTGAGCAAGTATTTGAGGAACAGAACTCAGAGAGATAGAAAGGCAAAGAAACCAGTTATGATATTATGGCAAGAGTCTAAGTAGATAAGATGGGTGATTTAATGAATATAATGCTTTATTAAGCAAATACTAATAGCCACATTTTCTGCTAGGAGCCAATGACATAAAATTAAATAAGTCATGGTCTTTGCATGCATGTAATTCACAGTCGATGGTAAAAGTTACATAGAAAAACTATAAGCCAAGTTATTAATTGTCATAGTATAGGTGTAAGTTAAGTCCTAGAGAACACAAAATTGATTATATTATTCCATATGTGTCCTGACCAGCACAGTCCAATGGAGATATTATTTCTCATTATCTAGGCAATTAACTTCTATTATGCATCTTAAGATTGTATTACCTTTGTTCACTACACCCCACTGAAAGCTCAAATTAAACAAGAGGAAAGGAGTTGGTTGATTTGTGTTCTTTACATTTTTTACTATTTAATCTGATAGTATTTGATGATTCTTAATACTTTTGATAAACTTAGTTATACACTATTTATCATAACTATACATTGTTTTACAATATATTATAGATTTTGTAAACTTTGGGATAGGTAGAAAATGTATTCTGATAATTTTTTGCTTTCAATGTTATCTGCTGTCCTGTAATAAAAATATTCCATGTGTAATTTCTTAATGACTTTTCCTAATAGATGGTCTCATGATCTGTGCTTTAATGTTAGGGTTAATTAAATGCTTAGAACACATTTAAGTAAACATCCATGTTAATTCAGTATTTCTGAAAAATTCTGAGATCCTTTGGAATTCAATTATTCTGATAAAAATGTGGAACTTTTTAATATATTAATATAAGGTGAAAGAAGAAACAAGATTTGAAGTTGTATAACTATAAATTTGAATTTCCGTTCTGGTATTCATTATAAGATGGTAATAACTTACTTCTTAAGGTGCAGGTCCCTTCATGTACAATGTGGGGTAATGATTTCTTCATAAAGTTATCTGAAGATTAAATTGTGATAATTTAAAAATCTTGGTTTCTGACTTTTGACAAATGATCAATAACTGTATATTATTAGTATCACTACCCTACTGTCGTGTTATATACAGTATTATTTATTAATTCACGATTGGTTTTAATATAAAAATACTACTATTATTCATTTTAAATTGTATGGTTTCCAATATTATAAAACTCAAATTTAAAAACAGAATATAAAACAAAATAGAGGACATTGCTCATATACCATAGAACATATTTAAAATGTAATTCCTCTCACTGAAAATTGGAAAAGGCTTTCTCATTTTCAGAAAAATAAATTTTGATTGGCAAATTTATAGAAAGATAAATATATTGTAAGTTCAATATAAGTTGTTTTTGAAATTTTAAATTCAAAATTGTAACTATGAAGCAATTCTATAGGTAAAAATTTGTATAAATGAAGATAAATGGCTTACCATTTGGTGGTTTTAATTTCTTCGTTTCATTGGTTAGTGCCAGCTTACTTAATGGATCAAAATAATTTAATCATGTTAATGCTCTACAAATGTTAGTCATTATATCTGAACCCTTACTATAGGGAAACTTAGAAAAAAGGAAATTAGTTCATGATGTAACTTACTCCTTAGTAATTCTTTGTTGTTGTTTTTTTTTTTAACTCAAATATCATATATTAAAGACCCAAAAGTTATAGCATTTTCAGGGTATATTTCTTGTTTTATTCACCTCCTAGATCCCTTCTAGAATCTGCACTATTAGTCCCATTATCCTGAAACTATCCACACAGCCAGCATCCACACGGTTATAAGGACTGTTTCCATTTTAGGACAATGGGACCTCCACTCACAGTCGATTGATCAAGGCCAGAGTTTCTAGTGTAAATTGGCCCAGTGAAAGTAGATCCATAGTAATTATAAATGCAGAACAGTTATTTGGGAACTTAGTCATGTTATTGATGATATTCTCAAATGAGAATCCAACAACACCTTCTACTTAGCTTGTAATACTCCTCCTTGTATGCCATGATATAGTTCAGTATTCCATTAATAATTTTGCCTAATCTCACCTTATCCCCCACCTTTATTACTTGTTATACTATTTAAGCAAACTGGAGTAAACTCCTGCTATTTAAAAACAAACCACTGAGGTGGATATATTGGCAAATCATCTTCTTTGGCTCCCCATTCCACGAGTAATGTTATTATCAGATGCAAGGACAGGTAGAATACATTGGAGTGAATTATCTTTATAATCTCTATTTGTAGCAGAAGCTTCAAAATTTTAAGTCACCATCAAAGGCATGAAGTAGGCAGGTAGGTTGATTCCTATCAATATCCCAAGTCAACCTTCAGTAGTGTCAAAAGACTGATCGATATTGAAGGCTGATGAGTGATTGATGAGTCTAACTTTAATTAGACAGTAAGTTCAATGCTAGCTAACAATTATGTATGTGTTCCGTACCCTACTAGTATAATGTACTGCATTGATTTGGTATACAAATACTTTAATCAACACATTTTTCTCAGCATCTATTACTCTACCAAATGCAGTTTGCCTTCACCCACAACTTTCATGTCCAAGGGATTTTTACTCTCAAGCTTATGGCACTATCTTGTTACCTTCTTCTCATGGATTTACAGGAGTGTTTGCTATTGTGAGGGTGCACACATCTACATAATCATGTCATAATGAACCTGTTCTTGCTTAAGTATCTCTTCAGAGTATAATTTTTATAATTCAAAAAATAATAAGAGTGATTGTGTCACCTCTAAAATTTCCCAAAGTGAGTTCACAAAACAAAAGACAAATTTTGACTGTGCCACAATGGCTAATCTCTGTGTCAAGTCTCTCCCAAAATATTTATAATGGCTAATATATGATATTAACTTTTATTTATTGAGTTTCAGATATGTGAGAGGCATTATCCAAGGTGATTATTAATAACATATATCATTTTATTCAATCATAATAACATTTTTTTAATGGAAATAGTGTTCTTTCCATTTTACATTCATGGACACTGCGGCATAGAGAAGCTAAGTCACTTTTCTCTGTTTCTCACATCTAATCAGTTGTTGAACATGGATTCAAGTTTAAATTTTACAGAATCTACAATGTATAATTAGGATGTCTTTCCCGAAAAAGTAATATAAACTTCAAATAAAGCAGTTCAAAATACAGGATTTTTTTTTAAAGAAAAACAAAGATGTTTAGAGTCTAGGGTAGTGCAAGGCCTACCAGCACCATCAGGGTCTGAAGTACTTTTCATACTTCTGCTCACTAACTTTTGAAAGCAGTTTAGTTAGAACATTAGAGCACAGATCTGGGATCAGATCTCTTAGGTTCATTTACAAAATTGCCATATGACCTTGGGCAACTTTCTTTAATCTCTTTATTTGCTTCATTTTCCTCATCTCAATAATAAGTATACTAATGGTACCTAACTTATAAGATTTCTGTAAGAAATAGAATGCAGTGTAATTTCTGAGGACAGCCTATAGAAACAGGATGAACTCCTCAACCCCATATTTGTTTCTAATGTTGAGACTGATGTCATACATATATCAAGAAAATATGAAAATATTTATTCCTCACATAATAGTTTTTTCTGGAAGAACAAAGAAGGCTCCAAAGCCAGTCCAAAGAGAGTTCGAGAGAGCAGGAAAAGGAGATGGCTTGGATTTGATTGTAGTTAGGGTGTTGGACTGAGGTAAGAGTTTCTATGCACAAAGAGGTAATGGCTTGCATGTTTTGAACTTCTTGTCACAGACAAAGAAGGGGACACTTGGCTTTCTTATCAGCTTTCCTAAGATATGAGGCAGAAGGAGAAGAGGAATTTGTTAAGTTTGAAAGCTGTTATTAGATATCATAAAGTCAGATTCTTCATAACAACTCACTACTTATGTTTATCTAAAGACTGAAATATATGGTGTTTTATTTAATTGAATTGGGCTTCCCAGGTGGCGCTAGTGGTAAAAGAACCCCCCTGACAATGCAGGAGACGTACGAGACATGAGTCCCATCCCTGGGTCAGGAAGATCCTTTGGAGAAGAGCATGGCAACCCACTCCAGTATTCTTGCCTGGAGAATTCCATAGACAGAGGAGCCTGGAGGCTACAGTCCATGGGGTCACAGAGAGTAGGACAGGACTGGAGCAACTTAGCATGCATGCCTGCAAAGACATTTAAGCAAGCACCTTGTGAAGCACGTAACCTGAATCCACTAAAAGATGGAAATTCTCTTGAATGCTCTGTTCAAGAGAACTGCATGCATTGTATATTGTTTGAGGCAAAAAATATACAATATGCCTTGGTCACTATATATGTGGCTGGATTTCTGAAGTCGACAATGTCTTGATGAGATTTTGTAATGTGTCTTTAGTGTACAGAGATATATATGACCTTAATTTATAGCTTGAGTAACTATTTATCCCAAAGCAGACAGCCTTGGATATATAATTGTTGCCACCACTGGCTAAATCAGACAACCAGACCAATGACAATATCCCAAGTCTAAAAATGTGCAGATGGAGCTGATTGTTGGTGAAGGCATCCAGTGATAAAATGATGAAGTTGGCCCAGTTTTGTTTATCCTTGAGTCTTGTCACCACTCAGTGATACCTAGTTAAAAGATGAAAATCAGCAGCTCTCTGGCAAGCTTCATTACATACCATGGTGGTTCTACTGACTGTAAAGCATAGTAACTCCTTTTGTTGTTCACTCACTTGACCTCATGAAGTTTCCCAGGTAGTCTAGTAGTTCAAGAGAAGTGTGACCTCCTCCAGCAATGTGGTATCCAGTTAGGGACTGAGAACAGGGAAGGCCAATCCCTCCTGCAGGTAGGATATGCCAGGGGATCTCATTTTGGCTCTATTCTGTAGATTCTATTTCTATCTTAGCAAGGAGACTTTGGTGGCTATGCCAAGCTTGAAGGTACTTCTACTGTAAGCCAAGGCATAATAGGAAACTATGAAAAAAGGGTCATGGATTCAGGACCGGTGAAATACTTTATTTCCAGGAGAATCCAGTGTGCAGCCAGCAATCAATACAATGGTATGTAATGTGGTATGAAGGAGGACAGTTTCTTGTATCAGAAGTTCATGAGCATTTATTACTATCATGAGTAGCTGAGAGACTTCAGGAAAAATGGTAGTAGGTTGCTAAAGCCTCTGTTGTGAAAGTCTCTGGGATCATTAATGGGAGTGCCTGTTGTACTGTGATTTGGACAGACTCTAGGGACTTTTGTCATTGGGGTCTCATCCAGTGTGTAATTTGCAAGTAACATCATAAAGTGCATGTTAAGGAATTTCAGTGGTGCCTGACTCTTTGCGACCCTGTGGATGATATCCTGCCAGGCTCCTCTATCCTTGGGATTCTCCAGGCAAGAATACTGGAGTGTGTTGCCATACCCTTCTCCAGGGGATCTTCCTAACCCGGGGATTAAACCTGGGTCTCCAGCATGCAGGCAGATTCTTTACCATCTAAGCCACCCAAAACAGCCTTAAGTAAAATTTGAAAGCAAGGAATATGTTACCTTTAGAACCCAAAGAAAGAGTCCTAAAATGTGTTGGCCTGGCTCTCATGTGGTGAGTATTAAGAACGTCAATAGCTGTGTCTTTATAGTGTCAGAGATGCAGTGGTCCTCTGTGGAGCAAACAATTTTTACAAATTTAACTGGAGTGATGGGACATTTTACCATGCGAACTGTGTATTGGACAATGACCCATTCCCTTTATGCAAATGCTTGTGAGTATCTGCATGTTCTTAATGAGTAAGTCAAGTGAGTATCCTTGGAGGAGGATATCATCAACATAATATTACACCAGTGGTCTAGGAGAAATTGGATGTAATTAAGATGTTCCCTGCAAATATTATAGGCAATGAAGGACTATGGCGGTGACCTAGCCAAGTAAAGGCATACTGTGCTTTTTAAAAGATAAAGGCAAATGAAAGCTGAGAGGCTATTTAAATAGGCACTGAACATAATATATTCACTAAAACTATGACTGCAAAGGATTTAGTTTGCTGATTGGATGAAGGCAGTAATTTGAATAATATTGGGTATGAGGGCTTTAAAGTTGGGGCCATAGCATTAAGGTTGTAGTAATCTTTCTTTCCAGATTTATGAGCAAGTCAAATATACTTGTTAAAGGGAGCAGTGTGTATAATCACCTCTTTTCTATATAGATCTTGTGTTAAAATCCCTGAATATTGTTTTAATTTATATTCAATTATATTAACCATCTTAATCAGGAATAGAGGTTTATGAAAGAATTTTTTGTCAGGCTAATTGTAAGTACAAACAACATTAATGCTAATTTATTGTCCCGTGAGTAAGAGTAGTCATGCCCTACTATGGGATATTTTAAGGCAATAGGCACTATGGTATGGAGAATTTAGATAAGGCAATAGTTCTCATGAATAAGGTAAAGCATACTTGTTTTTGTCCTGTATTTTATGTCTGCTAAATCTCCTAAGAGTGTAGGAAATAGCTAGTTTATATATAATGGAATCCTCAAGCTTAACTCTGAATTGAGATTTAGTATTAATTAAGCCTATTAAAATTTCCTAATTGGTGCTTTTTAGCAAATGTTAAAGTTAATTTAAAGCCTATGTTCTAGAGGTACAAGTCAACAACCCCAATTTTAATCTTTGTCAGAAATTATTTTTGCAAATATTTGGATTTCCAATTGGATCAAATTGTGCACCTCTGTTTCAGGATTTGTTTCTGCCCCTATACCCATGCTTTTTGTTTGTTTGTTTGGTGGTTTATGGGTATTCCTCAAGGCCGTCCTTTCTATCATATTCATGTTTGTGAGTTTCTTCCTCTAGAGCACCTCAAATTGGTATCATTAAGATTTGGGGCCTCCTCTGGTGGGCTGCCATCTATGGGGTCGCACAGAGTCGGACATGACTGACATGACTTAGCAGCAGCAGCTGTGACAACAGTCACTTTATAGGGTTTAAGTTATAGGCTTAAACTCTATGCTGAAGCTCGGTTTGAATTAACCCATTGGCTGTGCTCTGGGAGTGCATTTTATTTTCCCCTAAAATTCTAAAAATCAGATATTTTTCATGACAAAGTTATAGGCAGCAGCAGATGAGGCATTTTGTAGGATCCTAGTGAGCCATCTGCATTTAGTAACCATTCGATGGGCTTTTATATCATACAGGCATTAGGCTTTTTCCTGCACTTGCTATAGATCAGGGCCAACACCTGGCCAAGACACAAGTCATTCATGGTCACCAGGTGGGAGTTGTTACCCTGTGCCTAGCATGCATGGTGGTTTTTGCTAAAATCAAGTCACATCTTTCAAAAAAACATAGATAAGTCGGGGAAGAGATACAAGACCTTAAAATACTTTGTTGCTATTGCTGTTTAGTCAGTAAGTTGTATCCAACTCTTTGAAACCCCATGGACTGTAGCCCACCAGGCTCCTCTGTCCACAGGATTCTCCAGGCAAGAATACTGGAGTGGGTTCCCATTTCATTCTCCAGGGGATCTTCCCAATCCAGGGACTGAACCCAGGTCTTTTGCTTGCCAGACAGATTATTTACCACTAAGCCACCTGGGAAGCCCAAAGACACTTTAAGATGGCCTAACCCATACCTCTGTCCCTAAACATCTGTTATTAAAACCAACCTAACTCAGTTAAATCTACAACAGAGTTTCAGTAGAACTGAATAAATGCAGCACAGAGCAGTAAAAGCAGGATTTCCAGCAGGCAGCAGCTCAAAGCTCAAGTTGGCCAGCAGGTAGGAACACAGCTCAGAGAGCATGCTAGACAGTGTGCAGCAGAGAAAATTAGAAAGCTAAAGCAAGAGAAGAAAGACCCCTGGTGGTTGTGATCATCAACTGGATACTCTGCTCACAGTGCCAATGGTTAAGTTTTCCCCCTTCTAGAAGTGAAATGGACATCTCATCCAAAATTTGGACTGGGTTTTGAGACTGATGACATCTTATATGTGTCAAGAGGGTATATAAGGCTTTACAAGGCTTTCTAAGGACAGCAAGGCAGGCTCCTGGGTAGTCTAGAGAGAATAGTGTAATAGTGGATTGTATTTCTTATGGATGCAGAATGGGGCTAGAGTGAGATTTCCTGTGTATGCATGTGTTGTGGCTTAAGTGACCTGAACTGCTCTTTAGTGACAAAGTGGGGGGGCATTTGGGATTTCCTATCATCTTTCCCAGACTTAGGCTGAAGAGGAAGAAAGAACAAAGGGACTAAAAAGCTACAAGTAATCAAATATTAAAATCAGAGTCAGATTCTGTTACACTATTTTTTTTTCAACAATTACGTTTGAATTACATTCAACGTAAGAATGTCTAAGAATGTTACATTCTTAGAGTTTTAAATTGCATATCATACTTGTCACTCTGCAAGTATCACACAAACATTCTTAGAAGGAAGAAGGGGAAAAGACTTAAGCTGGAACGCATTGCATCTACCACTTTCATCAAATAAGAATAAACTTTCCCCAAAACATATCATTTCCTTTTCCCTTATATACATTGAATCCTTCAGTGCCATGGCCATCCCTACCACAGGGAAAACTGAGAAAATTAGTTTTTGTAACTTGGAACACAGTGAGGGATCCTCTTAACAAAGAGGTGGTTAATGAAAATTGGCAGGTAGTTAACTAACCCTAGTAGTAATTTTTTTAAACATCTTTCTGGAAACCATTTGCACAATAGTTACCAGCAGTTAAAAAATTCTGTGATTGTTTACTGCATCAACACACATCCTATCACCTGCCATTAAAAGTTGACAACATCCATCACATACAAATAGCTAAAGAATCCGAAGTGATTACTGCTTTGACAATATTGTTTCCTGTCTGAGACATGAGAAAAAAAAAGGAGGGTTCAGAAGAATCTCTAACTACACTGGAAATACTAACATTTCTTACTATTCTGTTTGAATTAGTGATGATGAAAATGCAATTTTTAGACCATTGTATGGTCACTTAGGTAGCTTGTCTTTATAAAAAGATGGGAATGGAAAGGCTTGACCCTGAATGCTGTGTTACCTTATTTCTGACTCTATATTAGACATAAATTATCTTTCCCACCCATTCCTAAAGGTCAAACAATCTGTCATGGGAAATTTTTTTTTAAAGTACGTTTCCATTCAGTCACATAAGCAAATAATGAAAAGGGAAGAACAGTGTTTATTTTAAAGAACCAGAATAAAAGCTGTCCACATTTAGATATCACGATTGTATATCTCAGGGCCTTTCCTTTCATACTTAGGAAACATAATGCCCCTGAAAAGGAAAAGAAGAAATTCAAGCTATTAAACACATGTTCTTTTCTCTGTGCATCTGCATTGATTAATGTCCTGAGCTCACACAGCTGTAAAGTTATACTGATGTCCTCTTTAGACTGTGCCTCCCATGACTTTTCTCAGAAAAGAAGAGAAAGGCTTGTCGAGTCAGAAGTAAATGAGATATCTCATTTGCATTGAAATATAGAGATAACAGAAAAAAAGGGCTGTTTCTCCTTTACCAAGTGCATTTCTTTCTTCACAATATATAGATGATAACATGGAGCAGAATATGCCACAGTCATTTGCTTTTGCATTTGCTTTCTATAATGTCTTCTTATGCCTCATTTCAAAATACAAATGAAACACTGAATTCTTATCTACTCAGGAAGCTATTAGACCCCCATGCAATTTTCTTTCTGTATGCCAAGAACAGGATCTGGTTTCCTGCTTTGGGTTATTTTATCCTGTTAGAGTAGCCACATGATTGAAAACAACCTTGTAAATAAAATACCCCAAATTTACTGTATGATAAAAAAGTTTTATAACCCATTCTCCTAACAGAAAGTACAGAAGCGGTCAAATACTTTATATCAGACATGTTTTACTACATTACTTAAAGTGTTATTCACCAGAGGGTAGTGGTTGTGAACAATTATTTAAAAATTTTCTTGCTTTCCAACCATATGAAATAATCTGATGCTTAAAAAAAAAAGTGTTTGGTTTAGTTGAACCATTACTCATTATGAAAACTCATTATAATAACAGCTATGTTTGTCCTCATTTTTCCATTGCATTCTCACAAAAGAAACAAAAACCAAACCTTTAACCATACATTTCCCTGCTCAAGAAGAATGATATTATGTCACTGAATGACTAAATGCATGAAACTAACAATTTTCTCAGTTAACTAGATACCTAATGAATGGCCCCAAAGGGGATGTTGAATATTTCCAGAATCTGCAGAAAACATTCCTTAGACCTGGTTACCATAAGCACGGCACTCTAAGGAAAGCACACTACACCTGAAAAGCAGGCAGTATCCTTTCTCACCTGGTTCTCTGGCACTGTTGGATTCCCTCTTGCTTGCTGGGATTGGAGCAAGCTAATTCCCATCCTGCTGTTTCTAGGTCAGGCTAGTCTGCCGTTGCCTGGCTTCTACACACATAGACATTTCACCAGTTAATTACTTCTCCTCCTGAGTATTGTTCAAGAAGCTGTACCACTGCATGTCACACTAGTAGGTTACTATGATAAAGGAAGCGCTAATTTAATTTATTGTTGGAGGATATTGACTTAAACACAGAAATGTCATAAGGAAGAATCCTTTAGTGAGAAAGTCATTTAGATTTTAAGCTTTTAATTCAAGTCAACCCATAAACAACATTAACTACATGGGACTATTTGACCTTGGCATACAAAGTAACATCTTGTAATTATTAAACATTTAAAATTAGGCTACAATTAATTTCCAACATAACTTTTTTTTAAAACTTCTTACTGCTTGTTGAAATTTTCAAATAGCTTATTTACATATTTTATAGTGTATTTGATTTTATTCTTTTTCTTAGCTTGACTCATTCATGTACAAATTACTGATCTTTAATTTCTGCATAAGTGAACTTTGTGAAAAACCATCTAAACTCACTACCTTCTCTTCTTTAGCTTTTATTCCTTCCTTAATATGGAACTGCACCTCTCTCAGTCTCACTAGCATCAACACTAATAGTGATAGAGAAACTATGAGCATAAAAGCCCCTCATATGAAATACAAGAAAAAGAGATTTTTTTCCTTAAATTTAAGGGATTAATAAATGGCATCTCTTACATCTTTGTCTTCCCAGGTAGCTTCATGGAAAAGAACCTGCCAGCCACTGCAAGAGACGTGGATTCAATCCCTGGGAGGTGAAGATCCCCCGGAGGAGGAAATGACACTCCACTCCAGTATTTTTGCCTGGGAAAAATTCCATAGACAAAGGAGCCTGGTGGATAACAGCCCATGGGGTTGTAAAGAGTCAGACATGGCTTAAGCCACTGAGTATGCTGCACTTCTTACTTTAAGTTGAAAAAAAAAAAACAAAACATATAGACAAATGAGTATTATTAAAAAATAAAACAAAAAACAAAACACAACTTCCTAGCTTTTCTGTTGTTTAGTGAAAGTAGTTTTAACTATCTGGTCAAAATAGCTTTCTAACTTTCTGCCAGTGAGTTGAAGAGGTTTACCTCATGTTAGGTAAAGAGGATTCTGCTTTGTGGGGCAGATCCTGCTTGGCTAAAGCAAAACATATTAAGGAGCAGACCATGAAGAACCTTTTCTGCAGGCAGGATGATGAAGGGAAATAAACTGGACTGAACTTCCTCCCCAGATTCATTTTAATAGTTTCCCATCATCACTCTAAAATATTTCCACAAACTTTGTGACCTAAAACAAGACAAATTTATGATCTTCCAGATTAGTCGATAAGACATCTTCTCCAGGAGAAGATATCTTCTCATTGTAGAGAAGGAAATGGCAACCCACTCCAGTATTCTTGCCTGGAGAATCCCGTGGACAAAGGAGCCTGGAGGGCTACAGTCCATGGGGTTGCAAGAGTTGGATGCAACTTAGAAACTAAAACACCACCACAGGTCTCACTGAGCCAAAATCAAACTGTTGGCAATGCTGTATCTTTTTCTGAAGACTCTGGAGAGAGGCAATTTCTTTGCCTTTTCCAGCTTCTCCAGGTTGCCTGCATTCACTGGCTCCTGGCTCCACTCTGTCTTCAAACCGAGCAGTGGCAGGTTGAATCTTTTTCACAACAAATTATCTCTGAACTCCTCTTCAGTCTTCTTTCACTTTTAAGGATACATTTTTTTCTACCAAAATAATCCAAAATAATATATTTTAAGATTAGTCGATTAGCAAATTTAATTCTGCTGTAATTCCCCTAGCTATGAAAGGTATCATATTCACAGGTTCCAGGGATTAAAACATGAGTATCTTTGATGCACCAATATTCTGCCTATTATAGTCAAAACTGATCATTACTCCTTCTACCTGAGAAAGGAGTTAGTAAAGACCTAAAGGAATCATTCCAGATAGCATCTGTCTATAGGAAGCTTGAGGAATGGTAAATGTCTTCCTTCCACGGTTAAGCTGATTGCCAAAAAAAAAAGAAGAAAAAAGTCCCAATTCTTTCTTCTCTGAATAAACACCCATTACAATGTCTTTATAGCTCCACTTATCAAAAGGTAGAGTCCATTTCCCCACCCTTTGAATCGTGATAGGCCTAGTGACTTGCTTTGACCAGCACAATACAGCAAATGATACAGTGTAGTTAGCTACCTGAGCCTATGGACTTCCTTAGAGGTTCAGCTGGTAAAGAAATCACCAGCAATGTGGGAGACCTGTGTTCAGTCCCTGGATTGGGAAGATCTCCCGGAGGAAGGCATGGGACCCACTCCAGTATTCTTGCCTGGAGAATCCCTATGGACAGAGAAGTCCGGTGAGTTATAGTCCCTGTGGTCACAAAGAGTCATACGCGACTTAGTGACTTTCACTTTCACTTTCATTTCTCAAGAGGACTTGGATTTCCACATCTTCTTTCATGCTTCTCTGCTTTTGCCATGAGAGCATGTCCAGGGTAACAATGAAGCATAGAAGACACATGGGCCAGTCATACCTCCCTTCAATCCAGCTAATAGCAAGCAAGACAGTTGCCATGCATGCACATTCAAGGCCATAGAGTCACCCAGCCAACTCCACTGTAATTTGCCAAATCCAAAGCCAAAAAGTTACATAAATAAGTTGGTTTTATTTTTTGGTTCATTATGCAGAATTGTCATACCTAAGATTACCAGTACACATCATATTGACAGTATTGTTTTCCTGAATAAAAGTTGCAGAAAAATTTCAACCAGACATGCCATCTCCTCACCTAAGAAGAAACTCTTTCATTTATATTCCACTTGTAGTTTCCTATAAGTGAATCAGTTTCATTAGTCTAACCTCACTTCCTAGATCTTCCCCTCTCTCTTATCAGTTCAGTTCAGTCACTCAGTCCTGTCCAACTCTTTGTGACCCCATGGGCTGCAGCATGCCAGGCTTCCTTGTCCATCACCAACACCCAGAGCTTACTCAATCTCATGTCCATCAAGTCAGTGATGTTATCCAACCATCTCATCCTCTGTTGTCCCCTTCTCCTTTTGCCGTCAATGTTTCCCAGCATCAGGGTCTTTTCTAAGGAGTCAGTTCCTCACATCAGGTGGCCAAAAGTTAAAATGAAGCTCAGCCCCTTACTCAGGGCTTTGCAAATGATGGACAATTGTGGTCAAGATTTTGTTTATAATTCCTTTTTAATTAATTCTAAAGAAAATATAGTCACTGTTTTCTAATAATTTTAGCTATATTTGGTTCAATTCACCACCCATGTTAAAATGTAATATTTGCTGACTTTTTAATCAATATATGAAACTCAAGTAATGTATAATACCATATGAATACATAGTACATATTGGTGAAGATATTTGAATGTTTAATAGAGAGTAATGTGTTACATATTAATATAAATAATTAAAGTATGAATTATTTCTTCTCACTATATGTATAGTTTCATAAAAAATAGTGTTTTACTTAATGCATAATTGTTAGAAACATCTGGAGCATGGAGAAAGGCAGAACTGGACACCAATAAACTCAACACCATACACTGTCCCGACTGTCCCGAGCTTCCTTACCTCTTTTCTTTTTGTTTCCTTCATACTACTTCTTCAAGTCTTTAAAAACTTCTCTACTTGTTAGCAATTATTCTTCAAAAATACAGGTCAAACTGTTTCATTAAACAAAACTATACAAATAAACAGAAATTATGGTGAATTTTCTCTATCTCAATGTATCTAAGAATTAAAGGAAGAACAGCTCTATATTATCTCAAATTCAAAAATACAAAGGAAAAACACAGAGCTTGAAAAAAGTTATTAAGATATTAATCATGACTCAAAGTGGATGCAATGTATATCTACAGGCAAAAGAATAAACTTCTCCTATTGTATACCACTCACAAAATTAGCTTGAAATAAACTAAAGACTTAAATGTAATACCTGAAACCATAAAACTTCTAGAAGAAAATATAGCATAAAACTTCTTTGAAATTGATCTTAGCAATGTTTTTTTGGATAGGAACCCAGAAACAAACAATAAAAGCAAAAATAAATAAGTGAAACAACATTTAACTAAAAAACTTATCACAGCAAAAAAATAATCAAGAGAATGAGAAGGCAGCCTATGGAAAGGGAGAAAATATTCACAGATCATATATCTGATAAGGCACAAAGAGCTAAAATATATGGAAAACTCATACAACTCAATAACAACAAAAAATTCCATTAAAAAATCAGCAAAGGGACTGAATAAACATTTTTCTCAAGAACAAATGCAATGGCCAATAAATATATGAAAAGATGCTCAACATTACTAATCATAAGTTCAGTTCAGTTCAGTTGCTCAGTTGTGTCCAACTCTTTGTGACCTCATGAATCGCAGCATGCCAGGCCTCTCTATCCATCACCAATTCCCGGAGTTCACTCAGACTCACGTCCATCGAGTCAGTGATGCCATCCAGCCATCTCATCCTCTGTCGTCCCCTTCTCCTCCTGCCCCCAATCCCTCCCAAAATTAGAGTCTTTTCCAATGAGTCAACTGTTCGCATGATGTGGCCAAAGTACTGGAGTTTCAGCTTTAGCATCATTCCCTCCAAAGAAATCCCAGGGGTGATCTCCTTCAGAATGGACTGGTTGGATCCGCTTGCAGTTCAAGGGACTCTCATGAGTCTTCTCCCACACCACAGTTCAAAAGCATCAATCCTTCGGCACTCAGTTTTCTTCACAGTCCAACTCTCACATCCATACATGACCACTGGAAAAACCATAGCCTTGACTAGACGGACATTTGTTGGCAAAGTAATGTCTCTGCTTTTGAATATGCTATCTAGTTTGGTCATAACTTTTCTTCCAAAGAGTAAGTGTCTTTTAATTTCATGGCTGTAGTCACCATCTGCAGTGATTTTGGAGCCCAAAAAGATAAAATCTGACACTGTTTCCACTGTTTCCCCATCTATTTGGCAGGAAGTGATGGGACCAGATGCCATGCTCTTTGTTTTCTAAACGTTGAGCTTTAAGCCAACTTGTTCACTCTCCTCTTTCACTTTCATCAAGAAGCTTTTTAGTTCCTCTTCACTTTCTGCCATAAGGGTGGTGTCATCTGCATAGCTGAGGTGATTGATATTTCTCCCGGCAGTCTTGATTCCAGCTTGTGCTTCCTCCAGCCCAGCATTTCTCATGTTGCACTTTGTATAGAAGTTAAATAAGCAGGGTGACAATATACAGCCTTGACGTACTCCTTTTCCTATTTGGAACCAGTCTGTTGTTCCATGTCCAGGTCTAACTGTTATTTCCTGACCTGCATATAGGTTTCTCAAGAGGCAGATCAGATGGTCTGGTATTCCAGGAAATTCAAATCAAAACTATAATGAAGTATCACATCACACTTGTTACAATGGCTATTATCAAAAAGACAAGAAGTAACAAGTGTTGGTTGAAGATGTAAACAAAAAGGAATCCTTGTGCACTGTTGGTAGATATGTACATTGGCAGAGTCACTGTGGAAAACAGTATGAAATATCTTAAAAAAAAATAGAGCTACTAAATAATCCAGCAATTGCACACCTGAGTAAATATCTGAAGAAAATAAAATAACTATCTTAAACAGTTATCTGCCCACCAATGTTTATTGCAGTATTTTTCACTATAGTTAAGTTACGAAAACTACCTAAATGCCTATCAACAAATAAATGAATTACGACAATGTAGCCAGATATACACAGTGGAATATCATTCAGCCTTAAAAATAAGGAAAACCAGCCATTTGTGATAACTTGAACATTGAAAGTAACATGCTAAGTGAAATGTCAGTCAGAGAAAAGCAAATACTGTCAATTTCACTTATGTGCTGTGCTAAGTTACTTCAGTCATGTCAAACACTTTATGATTCTGTGGACTATAGCCCACCAGGCTTCTCTGTCCATGGAGATTCTCCAGGCAAGATACTGCAGCCATGCCTCCTCCAAGGGATCTTCCTCACCCAGGGATGGAATCCAAGTCTCCTGTGTCTCCAGCATTTGCAGGTGGGTTCTTTATTCCATTAGCACCACCTCGGAAGCCCCACTTTCACTTAATTGTGTAATTAAAGGAAAAAAAAGACACATATAGAAACAGAGCAGATTGGTGTTTTCCAGTGACTGGTGGTTGAAGGAAATAGATGTTGGTCAAAGGATACAAACTTCCAGGAATAAAATGAATAAATTCCGGGCATTTAATTCTCTGTGGACTGTAGTTAATAACACTGTGTTATAGTCTTGAAAATTGCTGTGAGAATAGATCTCACCACATTAGTTCTCACCGCCCCCCACCACACACACGCATTTTAATTATGTGAGGTGATGCATGTGCTACTTTACCATGGTAATCATTTTAGGACAGATAAGTGCATCAAATCATCAGGTATCCACTTTAAACTTATGCAACATCATATGTCAGTTATATCTCAATAAAATTAAAAGGGAAATTGGATACCATGCAAGGTGGGCAAGTATCTAAACATGGGAATAGAAATACATGATTATAAAATTAGAAGTCTCTAATACATTCAACTCTATAGTCTTAAGTTTAAATCCAATATAGAATACCCATCTTTATTTGTATTATCTTTTCCCACTTCTCTGAATTTCTAAATTCTCTCTTTTTGCCCTTATATATAAAAATTGCCAACTACATAACCAATTCAAGTTAAAGTATGAAGGTAAAATCACAAAGGAGGAATAACATCTTAAAAGGAGAAAGATTAAAGGCAAAATAAAGACAGTCTCTCAAAGACTGCAAATGGTAAAGTTTAAACGACCTCTGAATTCCCAGGAAGCATTATTTTGAGGGAAATTTTGGTAAGAATAATTTGAAAGAAATTTATTATGTTATCTTAGACTATTTTTCTCCCTGGAAGGGTAAAATCAAAGTAAAATACTATACTTTTAAATCATTTTTCTCACCTTCAATGAAAATAAATCACTTACCTCATATTGGGTGAACTATTTCTATATTTATAAAAGCCCAAGACAAAATTCTTGAAGATACATTGTTAAAAAAATGCACACAGTGTTTCTGATGTGCTAAAATAACATTTATATTTGGAACTTACACACATAGAAGGGTATCTAAATGACAATAGTTATCTTGTGCTATGAATGTCTATATCTTATATCTGTTTGCTTGCTAATCATTCATTACAAATAGTTTTACTGAATTATATCAACAGAATTAAAGATGTCATAATTGCAGTCTTGTTAAATAAGAAACTAAAGTAGACCTTGGCCAAAGTGTCCCCCAGCTAGAGTTACCAGGTCACTTAAGAATTAAAAATAGTGGACTTTTGGACTCAGTGGGAGAGGGAGAGGGTGAGATGATTTGGGAGAATGGCAATGAAACATGTATAATATCATGTAAGAATCGAATTGCCAGTCTATGTCCAATGCAGGATATGGCACGCTTGGGGCTGGTACGCGGGGAAAACCCAGAGAGATGTTGTAGGGAGGGGGCTGGGTGAGGGGTTCATGTTTGGGAACGCATGTACACCCGTGGTGGATTCATGTCAATGTATGGCAAAACCAATACAGAATTGTAAAGTAAAATAAAAAATAAATTAAAAAAAAAAGAATTAAAAATAATTTCTCTCAGAACACTGGTAGCATAGAGAAGGAAACTTAGCAGGTAATTTCATGAGAAAGAAGATATCAGAAAAATGAGAAAATAAAGCATAGATACAATGAAATATCAGTACAAGAACGACATCATTAGAGAAAGATAAATATCTTAAAAAAGACTTTCATTCTAAAAAAGAAATTTTCATTCTGAAACTCCATCATTTTGTCATTAACAGATTGAGTTACTAGGATTAAAGTTACACTCTCAAACCATGACTGTGAACCAAAGGTCAAGGTGAAGACAGGTAAATTGGTATTGTCACACTAGACTGAGAATGAATAAATGACTGGCCCATGTGTTTATGCTCTCAGTAGTTTAAGTTCAGACTAGGAGCTGAATCGCTTGGAGAGCAGGAATAAGCTAGAGAGGCAGATAGAGTGATAAATACACAGACAACTGTATTGATCTAGAAACATTTCCAAGGAGAGGGAACTAGGCCTAATGAAATTGTCAAGGAAACCAGGTCAACCGGCAAGAAACTGAAATCAATGACATAGTATCCATTCATATTCTTAGATGTGAAATAGCATCAATACCCATTTTGAACTATGGATAGTATAAGATAGCAGTGGGAATATTGACTCTGATTGGTTAAAGACAATGCAAATCGTTGAAGGCCTAGCAAACACTTGCTGATTATGGAAGCTACCTCAGCTGTTCCAGTCTTTCATCAAAAGGACATGGGTTTATAAAGCCTTATTAATACTGATTATTCTGCACAGTGGAATACACCATCAGCTACTATCAGCATTTTTAGAACTTGGATGTCACAGAACATTTATTGTCCTCACTCCCTATCTGCCACTTTTCCTGTGGTGGTTACAGCTTTGGGAGTTACCCCAAGCAACTCATGGTTGATACTTTTGCACCTATGTGGTCTGAATTTTCTCAAAAAGTTTTCCAGATAGTCCTTTGGAAAAAACTATGAGTCAGAGGTTCATTTCTGCCCATAAAGCAAGTCAATCTAATATAAAATAACTCCTTGCAAATGAAAATGCAAAAAACTGCCAAGCGGTTGAACAGAAAGTGAAAAAGTGTTAGTCACTCAGTCATGGCCAACTCTTGGCGACCTCATGGACTGTATCCTGCCAAGCTCCTCTGTCCATGGAATTCTCCAAGCAAGAATACTGGAGTGGTTTGCCAGTCCCTTCTCCAGGGGATCTTCCCAACCCAGGGATCAGACCTGGGTCTTTAGCATTACAGGCAGAATCTTTACCATCTGAGCCATTGGGGAAGAAAAAAATCACAAATGATTTACTATTCAACAGTTATCTATTGAGATTCAACTATTAGTCAGAAATGGAGTGAAATGCTATGGACATGAAGTGAGCTAGATAGTCTCTTCCCTCAAGAATTTTATCATGCTGTAAACAGGCAAATATGACATAAATGTGGAAGAACATTTAAGAGTGTTTATTTCAACTCAACAGAATGGGGAATTTTAGAGATGAAAGTGAGACATTTTAGAAATGAGTGTAAACCCTATTGATGCTCCTCAAGTCAAAATATATACAATCTGGCATGTTCCACTTGTATGGTTTAATAGTCATTTTGATATTTGTGTAATATTTTTCAGTTTTCAATCTTTTGTACATATAATTTCATCACTATATGTAAATATACTTTTAATTAGTATGAATCTGTAGGAAATAGAAAATAAATGTTTGCTGATGGCTATTAAGTAAAAATCATACCTATAAAAAAGAAACTTGCTCTAGAGTTAAAATATTTCAGAGTTTATTCTAAATGGTTTTGCAATAGAACATAACTTACACTGTTTTAGAAAATGATGAAATAATCATCGCAGAGGTTTCTGAGGATGACTAACATTTAGAGGAGAATTGTCAGCCATTGCATAGTTGATTTCAGTTGGATTTCCTTTCAGAATGAGAAGTTATAATTAATCAGCACCAATCAGCAAACCTGATTATGGATGTCACCTACAGAGCCTTAAAAAAGCACCTGCATTCTGGACAAGTACTAGACAGCTCTGAGCAAGGCTGGCAGTAAGTAGTCCAGCACTATCCCTAAAATCTCTTCATCTGGAGCCTATTTATTTAATGGCACCTGAATTATACCAAACACATTTGAAATCTAGGATTTAGAATATATATGTAATATATGTGACATATACATATATATATTCACCAAGCCATGATTCAACAATATGTGAACCGCGAACTTCCAGATGTTAAAACTGTTTTAGAAAAGGCAGAGGAACCAGAGATCAAATTGCCAACATCCCCTGGATGTTGGAAACAGCAAGAGATTTCCAGAAAAACATCTATTTCTGCTTTATTGACTATGCCAAAGCCTTTGACTGTGTGGATCACAATAATCTGTGGAAAATTCTGAAAGAGATGGAATTCCAGACCACCTGACCTGCCTCTTGAGAAACCTATATGCAGCTCAGGAAGCAATAGTCAGAACTGGACATGGAACAACAGACTGGTTCCAAATAGGAAAAGGAGTATGTCAAGGCTGTATATTGTCACCCTGCTTATTTAACTTCTATGCAAAGTACATCATGAGAAATGCTGGGCTGGAAGGTGCACAAGCTGGAATCAAGATTGCTGGGAGAAATATCAATCACCTCAGATGTGCAGATGATATACTCTTATGGCAGAAAGTGAAGAGGAACTAAAAAGCTTCTTGATGAAAGTGAAAGAGGAGAGTGAGAAAGTTGGCTTAAAGCTCAACATTCAGAAAACGAAGATCATGGCATCTGGTCTCACTTCATGGGAAATAGATGGGAAACAGTGTCAGAATTTGGTGTTTTGGGCTCCAAAATCACTGTAGGTGGTGATTGCAGCCATGAAATTAAAAGATGCTTACTCCTTGAAAGAAAGTTATGATCAACCTAGACAGCATATTGAAAAGCAGAGATATTTCTTTGCCAACAAATGTCCGTCCAGTCAAGGCTATGGTTTTTCCTGTTGTCATGTATGTATGTAAAAGTTGGACTGTGAAGAAAGCTGAGTGCTGAAGAATTGATGCTTTTGAACTGTGGTGTTGGAGAAGACTCTGAGAGTCCCTTGGACTGCAAGGGTATCCAACCAATCCATCCTAAAAGAGATCAGTCTTGGGTGTTTATTGGAAGGACTGATGTTGAGGCTGAAACTCCAGTACTTTGGCCACCTCATGGGAAGGGTTGACTCATAGGAAAAGTCCTTGATGCTGGGAGGGATTGGGGGCAGGAGGAGAAGGGGACAACAGAGGATGAGATGGCTGGATGGCATCCCCGACTCGATGGACATGAATTTGACTGAACTCCGGGAGCTGGTGATGGACAGGGAGGCCTAGCATGCTGCAATTCCTGGGGTTGCGAAGAGTTGGACATGACTGAGTGACTGAACTGAACTGAACTGAACTGAATTATATATATGCGATTTAGAAGATATTTGTGTTGGTTTTGCCATACATCACCTACTATTAAAACAAATAAATTTATATTAGAAAAGAACAATGTATGTATAAAAGAGAAGGTATTTGTGTTATATGAGAGAAAACAAAAGCGTTAGCTGCTCAATGTCTCCAACTTTTTGCAACCCCATAGACTGTAGCCCACCAGGGCTAACTAGAGTTACCAGGGCCAACTTCTCTGTCCATGGAATTCTCCATGCCAGAACACTAGAGTGGGTAGCCAGTCCCTTCTCCAGGGAATCTTCCTGACCCAGGGATTGAGCCTTGGCCTCCTGTATTACAGGCAGATTCTATACTGTCTGAGCCAACAAGGAAGTGTGATTATATATGTGTATGTATATATATACACATATATAATCAATTAATCACATTTTTGACAGGGCTTTCATTTTAGTTCAAAACTGCAAGTTAGATATCCATGTGTATGTCTATATATGTTTTGGATAAGCTTTACTAAGTTTTACATTTATTTTATGATGTAATGCTATCTTCATTTCAAATATCCAATATATAATTTTTCAAAGGCATAAAATTACTAAAGTTCTTAATTCAGTCCAGACATTGCCACTGTCCTTCTCAAACATAATTAGATCTCATAATCAGATCTACTTGGCAGAGTCCTATGCCAAACCACCTGAGATACAACTGGGGTTTTGGGGGGTTCCAATTGTCTTTGTCAACTGTGTTTGGCTCGCACATAAACTTTTTAGGAAATCTGTCAAGGTAGAAAGGTTGACTTACCCAAAAATGGGCCAAAACATGCATCACAAGAGAGAGAGATCATTTTAGCTATATTTCTCTGGAAAAAGTAATGTTAACAGAAACTTTAGGCAAGGCAATCTCTAGGTTAATACCTTTAAATAATTTTGTTAGAGGAAAGGTTGATGTGTAATTGGATATCCTCTAAAAATCTCTCAGTTTTAATATTTTGATATTATAAATGTGACATCTGTGCTGAAATACAAATCTTTTTGAAAATTTTAACTTGCTAACAAATGCTTTTACTACAGAAGATATGGTATTTTTTTTTCCAAAAAAAAATGTGTTCTCTTAATTCAAGGATGCTACTATTGACAAATTTTACCTTCAATGAATAAGCAGGACCTCAAAGACCAACATAGTTATAAATATATAAAGAGTTTACAAAAAAAATTGAAACAAAGCCAGATGTTTCAGTGAGGAGCATAAACTCTCAATGTACAAATGAAGCATTGTGTTTTGCGTCATAAGCAAGACTTTCATGTTAAAACCTATTAATAAACTATTTCAAGGCTTTAAACCTTGGATTTTGGCCATCTGAAAAACTCTGTTTTCTATTTTATTTCATGTCTTTATAATAGAATTCAGTATGAAGAGCCAAAATTCATAATATTTATATATATTGCCAATCACATATCCATGTTTCAACAAAAGATGAAGAAAATGAAGAGGTTTAAGACAAATGGGAGGTGTTAGCAACAGGAAGATAAGAAGTGAAATGTGGAAGTCCTAAAATGACTAGATAACCAGAACAAGAGATGGATATTAGTAATGCTTCCAACTATCAGTGACCTTCTGTGTCAAATAAATTATCATTTTACTATGCTCTCCATTCACTTAAGATTTTTCTTAGAAAAACTGAACAAAGCTACCTGCCTTTGGAAACTATAGCAGTAAGACCTTTAGTGATTTTAATGAAATCTGAGAGCAACTAAATAAACTTTAAATATTATGTCTATAAATGAAATTAATTAAAATATTCATAAATAAGTTTATTTTATTATTATAACCTCTTAATCTCCGAATAGAATAACTGAAAATGCCCTCCCCCCTTTTAGCTACAAGGTGCTAAATAAGTGATGTAAAATATGCAATCCATTGTATATGAACTATGTAGTAAATATCTTGTTTATACAATTTTAAAGGCATATTTTCCATGACCAGTTGCAGTGATATTTCCACACCATTCCAAAAGTGTCTATGGACACTTTTCTGTATAAAAATTATATCCTCTAGGATATATATAAAATTATTTCCAACGTTTCACATTAAATAATCAAGTTTTATCTGACATTTTGAAATGAGTTTAAATTCTAGACCAACTAAGATAAGCAAAGAGGTAATAGAGCTGTGTATAAACTAGTTATAAAATTCAAGGACAGAATAAGTTTTAATGCTGACTATAACAATGTTCTTGTTGATGGTAATGACTTCTCTTTGGTTGGGAAGATACCCTAGAGGAGATGGCAACCTACTCCAGTATTCTTGCCTGCAGAATCCCCATGGACAGAGGAGTCTGGCAGGCTGCAGTTTGCAGGGTCGCACAGAGTTGGACATGACTGAAGAGACTAAGCAGCAGCAGCAGCAACAGTCAATATACTAGTTTCCTAATAACTTACATTTTTTGCTGCTTCCATTCCTATGTGCTCTGTAGTTACTAGAACTAAGATGTAGATAACTGAAGCAAATTGTCTTATACATAAAAGATAATCAATAGCGATTAGTAAATCAATTTGTTTCAGCTATTTAGTTAGGTAAATAAACATAACTATACTTAAGTATCCTTGCAAAGAGTGTGTTCCTTTGAGAGTTCAATGAACTGTGTTTCATAGCAAGCTCATCTGCCACTTTTTAACTGTAACTAACATTAGCTAACATTAGAATTATTAATGCAAGACATGAGAGAATTATTTTTATTTTTATAGTGTTATTATATTTTAAGTTGTTTATGTTTGTTTATTTGTTTTTAACTATTCAGGTGTCTTTGGAAATTAGAACAAAAATATATAGGATTAAAATATTGCCCCAAAATATAAAAACCTAGAAATAAACATTTAATAAATAAAAAATTATATTTGTTAAGCTAATTTTTAATTACTACAAAATATTCAGTTTATCCAGAGCTTAGAATAAACTTCTTAGTCTAAAATGATTATCTTAATTTCTGTTCATGTGACTGGAAATACTGTTATATGACTATGTAAATGCTCTTCAAAAGATTTGCCACAGTGCTTTCCAGAAAATCCTATCTATAGACATAGTGTAAAAAATATAGTAAGAATTTCCCTAAACACTAAATATTATAACTTATGTCTTCCAAATTTCATGAGCAACAGACCCAGGTACAGTCTCTTTACAAACTTAAGATTCTGGAAGATGCAGAGATCTACTTGTCTTTAGGTGCCTAAGACAAGTCTTGTATGTATTAATAAATTCTCCTGCTCTTTAAACTTGACATCACCAGTATGGGGTGGGCTGTCTGTTTGGTCTCTCCTTGCACTCTGTGTGCAAGGGCCAATTTATGAACCAATGGCACCAAGCTATTGAGAGGGTAACAGGCAAGAAGGCCAGGGGTCTCCAAAATGAGGAAATAGGCTTCAAGTGTTGGACATTTTTTAATCTCTCTCTTAAGTGGCAGGAGGAAACAAACTAGTGATATATATATATATATATATATATATTTTTTTTTTTCCCTTCTCTATACAAATTTAAAAGGAGGTTTCTCTTAAAATACTGTGTTGCCATAATGACACCTGGTTCCATCTGAAGTTAATTATTCTCAAACCTTGAGTTAACCAATGCATTTTTCTTATGGAAATGTTTTTCTTAAGCTATGTTAGTATATTATGCATTTACCCCAGACTCTGTCTTCAAGTTCTGCCTAATGGCTCAGAACTGACTTGACAAACCAGTATATTATACTAAGACATTGTTCCCCTAATCTATGTAAATAAAACTATGCGTATGGTAACCTGCCTTTATACAAGATTAAAGTCAATTATTTTATTGCCCAGGATGACTCCTCTGGTGCCAAGATTATCCCAAAATACATCTTATGGATGAGGGGCCTGGTGCCATTCTCTGAGGTTTAAGTCATTCCTTTCTTTCATTATCAGAGTGTTAGTAACTATACAACATCCAGCTAAAAATTAGCAGAGGGGTATTCCTTCTGCCCTCTTCTGATGCCTATGTCAGGAGCTTTCTCTATTTCCTTTATACTTTAATAAAACTTTATTACACAAAAGTTCTGAAAGATCATGCCTCGTCTCTGGCCCTGGATTGAATTCTTCACTTCCAGAGGCCAAGAATCCTGGTGTCTTTTCGTGGTTCAGCAACAAACTTTCACTATGAAAGTTATCATCATGGAGACAGGAGGGCAGGTGAAATTTATATAGAAACTCACTGTACTATCTTTGCTACCATTCTATATATCTCAAATCATTTCAAAGTAAGAATATAAAAGATCTATATGCTGTGCTGTGCTTAGTCTCTCAGTAGTGATTGACTGTTTCCAATGAATTTTAGACTTCATTTTTGTTCTTGCTATTTGTTTGCTTGATTAATTACATAGGACAAGATATTTTTAAAGTTAATACTGAACTACTCAAATTCACCTAAGTTCAGTTCAGTTCAGTTCAGTCGCTCAGTCGTGTCCGACACTTTGCGACACCATGAATCACAGCACACCAGGCCTTCCTGTCCATCACCATCTCCCGGAGTTCACCCAGACTCACGTCCACCAAGTCAGTGATGTCATTCAGCCATCCCATCCTCTGTCATCCCTTTCTCCTCCTGCCCCCAATCTCTCCCAGCGTCAGAGTCTTTTCCAATGAGTCAACACTTCTCATGAGGTGTCCAAAGTACTGGAGTTTCAGCTTTAGCATCACTTCTTCCAAAGAAATCCCAGGGGTGATCTTCATAATGGATTGGTTGGATCTCCTTGCAGTCCAAGGGACCCTCAAGAGCCTTCTCCAACACCACAGTTCAAACGCATCAATTCTTCAGCACTCAGCCTTCTTCACAGTCCGACTCTCACATCCATACATGACAATAGGAAAAACCGTAGCCTTGACTAGACGGACTTTAGTCGGCAAAGTGAAGTCTCTGCTTTTGAATATACTATCTACATTGGTCATAACTTTTCTTCCAAGGAGTAAGTGTCTTTTAATTTCATGGCTGTAGTCACCATCTGCAGTGATTTTGGAGCTCAAAAAAATAAAGTCTGACACTGTCTCTACTGTTTCCCCATCTATTTCCCATGAAGTGATGGGACTAGATGCCATGATCTTCGTTTTCTGAATGTTGAGCTTTAAGCCAACTTTTTCACTCTCCTCTTTCACTTTCATCAAGAGGCTTTTTAGTTCCTCTTCACTTTCTGCTATAAAGGTGGTGTCATCTGCATATCTGAGGTGATTGATATTTCTCCCAGCAATCTTGATTCCAGCTTGTGCATCTTCCAGCCCAGCATTTCTCATGATGTACTCTGCATAGACGTTAAATAAGCAGGGTGACAATATACAACCTTGATGTACTCCTTTTCCTATTTGGAACCAGTCTGTTGTTCCATGTCCAGTTCTAACCATTGCTTCCTGACCTGCATACAGATTTCTCAAGAGGCAGGTCAGGTGGTCTGGTATTCCCATCTCTTTCAGAATTTTCCACAGATTATTGTGATCCACACAGTCAAAGGCTTTAGCATGGTCAATAAAGCAGAAATAGATGTTTTTCTGGAACTCTCTTGCTTTTTCCATGATCCAGCAGATGTTGGCAATTTGATCTCTGGTTCCTCTGCCTTTTCTAAAACCAGCTTGAACATCAGGGAGTTCATGGTTCATGTATTGCTGAAGGCTGGCTTGGAGAATTTTGAGCATTACTTTACTAGCATGTTAGACGAGTGCAATTGTGTGGTAGTTTGAGCATTCTTTGGCATTGCCTTTCTTTGGAATTTGAATGAAAACTGATCTTTTCCAGTCCTGTGGCCACTGCTGAATGTTCCAAACTTGCTGGCATATTGAGTGCAGCACTTTCACAGCATCTTTCAGGATTTGAAATAGCTCAACTGGAAGTCCATCACCTCCACCAGCTTTGTTCGTAGTGATGCTTTCTAAGGCCCAGTTGACTTCACACTCCACGATGTCTGACTCTAGATTAGTGATCACTTCATCATGATTATCTGGGTTTTGAAGATCTTTTTTGTACAGTTCTTCCATGTATTCTTGCCACCTCTTCTTAATATCTTCTGCTCTGTTAGGTCCATACCATTTCTGTCCTTTATCGAGCCCATCTTTGCATGAAATGTTCCCTTGGTATCTCTAATTTTCTTGAAGAGATCTCTAGTCTTTCCCATTCTGTTCTTTTCCTCTATTTCTTTGCATTGATCACTGAAGAAGGCTTTCTTATCTCTTGCTATTCTCTGGAACTCTGCATTCAGATGCTTATATCTTTCCTTTTCTCCTTTGCTTTTCACCTCTCTTCTTTTCACAGCTATTTGTAAGGCCTCCCCAGACAGCCATTTTACTTTTTTGCATTTCTTTTCCATGGGGATGGTCTTGATCCCTGTCTCCTATACAATGTCACAAACCTCAGTCCATAGTTCATCAGGCACTCTATCTATCAGATCTAGACCCTTAAATCTATTTCTCACTTCCATTGTATGATCATAAGGGATTTGATTTAGGGCATACCTGAATGGTCTAGCGGTTTTCCCCACTTTCTTCAATTTAAGTCTGAATTTGGCAATAAGGAGTTCATGATCTGAGCCACAGTCAGCTCCCAGTCTTGTTTTTGTTGACCGTATAGAGCTTCTTCACCTTTGGCTGCAAAGAATATAATCAATCTGATTTCGGTGTTGACCAAATGGTGATGCCCATGTGTAGAGTCTTCTCTTGTGTTGTTGGAAGAGGGTGTTTACTATGACCAGTGCATTTTCTTGGCAAAACTCTATTAGTATTTGCCCTGCTTCATTCCGCATTCCAAGGCCAAATTTGCCTATTACTCCAGGTGTTTCTTGACTTCCTACTTTTGCATTCAAGTCCCCTATCATGAAAAGGACATCTTTTTTGGGTGTTAGTTCTAAAAGATCTTGTAGGTCTTCATAAAACCATTCAACTTCAGTTTCTTCAGCGTTACTGGTTGGGGCATAGACTTGGATTACTGTGATATTGAATGGTTTGCCTTGGAGACGAACAGAGATCATTCTGTTGTTTTTGAGATTGCATCCAAGTACTGCATTTCGGACTCTTTTGTTGACCATGATGGCTACTCCTTTTCTTCTGAAGGATTCCTGCCTGCAGTAGTAGATATAATGGTCATCTGAGTTAAATTCACCCATTCCAGTCCATTTTAGTTCACTGATTCCTAGGATGTCGACACTCACCCTTGTCATCTCTTGTTTGACCACTTCCAATTTGCCTTGATTCATGGACCTGACATTCCAGGTTCCTATGCAATATTGCTCTTTACAGCATCGGATCTTGCTTCTATCACCAGTCACATCCACAGCTGGGTATTGTTTTTGCTTTGGCTCCATCTCTTCATTCTTTCTGGAGTTATTTCTCCACTGATCTCCAGTAGCATATTGGGCACCTAATGACCTGGGGAGTTCCTCTTTTGGTATCCTATCTTTTTGCCTTTTCCTACTGTTCATGGGGTTCTCAAGGCAAGAATACTGAAGTGGCTTGCCATTTCCTTCTCCAGTGGACTACATTCTGTCAGGCCTCTCCATCATGACCTGCCAGTCTTGGGTTGCCCCACAGGCATGGCTTGGTTTCATTGAGTTAGACAAGGCTGTAGTCCTAGTGTGATTAGATTGACTAGTTTTCTGTGAGCATGGTTTCAATGTGTCTTCCCTCTGATGCCCTCTTGCAACACTTACCGTCTTACTTGGGTTTCTCTTATGTAAATTACTTCAATACCTGTGACTTGGGATCACTTTATCTTTTATTAATAGTAGTTCAGTAAATGAACTGTCCTCTCATTTTCTCTATCTCTCTCTCTCCCTTTTCACTCTCCCTCCCTTCTCCCCCAACCTTCCTCTTCTTCTATCTCTCTCTCAAACACACACACACATTTTCACTGAAATCTATGGTGCCTTTTCTCATTTAAATTATATTTATAGTAATATTTGAACAACTTTGTACAGAACAATAAGAATCCTAAAGTAAGATTTTCCTTTCAATGGTGTTGGAAATTTTAACTGAGAATATGGCTAGTCAAATAAAGTCTGCATTTGCTGGCTTCTGACTCAAAGACACTCCCAAAATACATACCATTTCTACTTTATTACTGCTATGGAAAAAGAAAAAAACAGCATTTTCTGCTGCATCCTCTCATCCACTGGCAGAAACGTTGAGATTATGTCTGGGTTAGAGATAACAGTTTAGCTGTCTGAGTAGAACACAGCCAAGAGTGCATGGTGTAAGGAATAATGGACAGTAACTGAATACTTAGATATCTTCCTTGGTGGCTCCAGTGGTAAAGAACCTGCCCACCAATGCAGGAGATGTAACAGATGCCATTTTGACCTCTGGGTTGGAAAGATTCTCTGGAGGAGGATACAGCAACTCAACAGTACTCTTGCCTGGAAAATCCCCATGGACAGAGAAGCAGGCAGGCTATAGTCCATAGGGTCAAAAAGAGTAGGCCACAATTGAAGTGACATAGATAACTCCAGACCTGTCACCAGAATTATATTAAATATAATTTATTAGTATTAAAATTCTACTTAAAGATGTGTAAAATTAACATAAAATATAATCATATTTCCATCTAATAACTCAGGCTTAACTATGAAAAAATGTATATTATATAAATAGATGCCTGAAGTTCACTTCAGTTCAGTTCAGTTGCTCAGTCATGTCCGACTCTGTGACCCCATGAACTGCAGCATGCCAGGCCTCCATGTCCATCACCAACTACTGGAGTTCACTCAAACTCATGTCCATCGAGTTGGTGATGCCATCCAGCCATCTCATCCTCTGTCGTACCCTTCTCCTCCTGCCCCCAAACCCTCCCAGCATCAGAGTCTTTTCCAATGAGTCAACTCTTCGCATCAGGTGGCCAAAGTACTGGAGTTTCAGCCTTAGCATCATTTCTTCCAAAGAAATCCCAGGGTTGATCTCTTTCAGAATGGACTGGTTGGATCTCATTGCAGTCCAAGGGACTCTCAAGAGTCTTCTCCAACACCACAGTTCAAAAGCATCAATTCTTCAGTGCTCAGCTTTCTTCACAGTCCAACTCTCACATCCATACCTGACCACTGGAAAAACCACAGCTTTAACTAGACGGACCATTGTTGGCAAACTAATGTCTCTGCTTTTAAATATGCTACCTAGGTTGGTCATAACATTCCTTCCAAGAGTAAGTGTCTTTTAATTTCATGGCTGCAGTCACCATCTGCAGTGATTTTGGAGCCCCCCAAAATAAAGTCTGACACTGTTTGCACTGTTTCCCCATCCATTTCCCATGAAGTGATGGAACCAGTTGCCATGATCTTCATTTTCTGAATGTTGAGCTTTAAGCCAACTTTTTCACTCTCCTCTTTCACTTTCATCAAGAAACTCTTTAGTTCCTCTTCACTTTCTGCCATAAGGGTGGTGTCATCTGCATATCTGAGGTTATTGATATTTCTCCCAGCAATCTTGATTCCAGCTTGTTTTTCTTCCAGCCCAGCGTTTCTCATTATGTACTCTGCATATAAGTTAAATGAGCAGGGTGACAATATATAGCCTTGACATACTCCTTTTCCTATTTGGAACCAGTCTGTTGTTCTATGTCCAGTTCTAACTGTTGCTTCCTGACCTACATATAGGTTTCTCAAGAGGCAGATCAGGTGGTCTGGTATTCTCATCTCTTTCAGTAAAAAATAGGTTTATGATTGATCCTACTGCCTGTCTCATTTTTGCAGTAAATTGTAGTTATCTTAATATATAAAATATTAATCTTTAAAAATCCCTATCCAACTTATTAACACACATTTTCAAAGTTTTAATATTTTATGTCTAATAACTGCTCATCAAAATAGATAACTTAAAAAACAATTTTTAAAAGAAGAATGTACTATTACTTTTACTGATTAAACGAGAATATATTTTTAATCATTATAACCTTATGGTCACAGAAATTTTTTTCAACTAATTCATATTATGTTAGTTTTATATTGTAGAGTTCAGTAAATATTTTCATGAATGAAATGCATGAAATAAATCAGGAAGAACTTGTGAAAGTGAATTGGAAATATAATGCTACAGACATTAACTACTTTTGCAAATCTTCAAACTTCTGGTGAAAAAGTTAGTTATCAAGTTTTAGAAAATTAAGGAAGGCTTATATATTATTATTTTTAATTTTTTGTAGGGTGGCACAAATTGAAATTTGTGCTAATGCAACTCAATGCAATACAGCTTCTAAAAAATGTCCGTTGAGGGTGCAAGATGACAATATTATATTACCATTGCTTATATTTTTATTTTGCATCAAACATTAAAGCAAATTTTAAAGCAATATATTTTATATTTATAAAAATAATCAATGTATGAATTTGGGTTAGATGGCTTACTTTTTTGACTAACCTTAAAAATCTGCAATTTAATTTAAAATTTATCAAAATATAGGGCACGAATATTTTATTGAACATTAACTAGAAGTATTAAACATAATCTAAAATCCAACCGTTATAAGTAATTTTCTAAGATCATCTGTTTCTTTACTTATTATATGTATTAAAAAACGGGCTTCCCTGGTGGTTTGGTGACAAAGAATCCAACTGCAATGCAGGAAATGCAGGAAATCTGGGTTCAGTCCCTGATTTGGGAAGATCCCCTGGAGGAGGGCATGACAGCCCACTCCACTAGTCTTGCCTGGACAATCCCATGGACAGAGGAGCCTGGAAGCCTAAAGTCCATGAGGTAGCAGAGTTAGACATGACGCCGAAGCAATTGAGCAACAGCAGCATTACAAAAACAGTGCCCGGTATTACAGAAAAAAATAAAAAATAAAAATACCTGTTACTCTTCCAAGTGATGGGAATCCTTCCAAGTACAACTGTCTAAATAAATAGCATAGAAGAGTGTTTATAAGCATACGTTCTTCAATTCAAATCATGGATTTTTTTGAAAAATATTGTTCTATTATTTAACCACTTGTTTTCTCACCTATAAAATTAACCTGTTAATAATACCTGCCTCACAGTTTTAGAAATGAGTTAATACTTAAATATGTGGAAAGTCAGTTCAGTTCAGTCACTCAGTCATGTCCAACTCTGCGACCCCATGAATTGCAGCACGCCAGGCCTCCCTGTCCATCACCAACTCCTGGATAGGAAAAGGAGTGAGTCAAGGCTGTATATTGTCACCTTGCTTATTTAACTTATATGCAGAGTACATCATGAGAAACGTTGGGCTGGAAGAAGCACAAGCTGGAATCAAGATTGCCGGGAGAAATATCAATAACCTCAGATATGCAGATGACACCACCCTTATGGCAGAAAGTGAAGAGGAACTAAAAAGCCTTCTGATGAAAGTGAAAAAGGAGAGTGAAAAAGTTGGCTTAAAGCTCAACATTCAGAAAACTAAGGTCATGGCATCTAGTCCCATCACTTCATTGGAAAATAGATGGGAAACAGTGGAAACAGTGTCAGACTTTATCTTGGGGGGCTCCAAAATCACTGCAGATGGTGATTGCAGCCATGAAATTAAAAGATGCTTACTCCTTGGAAGGAAAGTTATGACCAACCTAGATAGTATATTCAAAAGCAGAGGCATTAGTTTGCCAACAATGGTCCATCTAGTCAAGGCTATTGTTTTTCGAGTGGTCATGTATGGATGTGAGAGTTGGACTGTGAAGAAAGCTGAGTGCCGAAGAACTGATGCTTTTGAACTGTGGTGTTGGAGAAGACTCTTGAGAGTACCTTGGACTGCAAGGAGATCCAACCAGTCCATTCTAGAGGAGATCAGCCCTGCGTGTTCTTTGGAAGGAATGATGTTAAAGCTGAAACTCCAGTACTTTGGCCACCTGATGCGAAGAGTTGACTCATTGGAAAAGACTCTGATGCTGGGAGGGATTGGGAGCAGAAGAAGGAGGGGATGACAGAGGATGAGATGGCTAGATGGCATCACCGACTCGATGGATGTGGAAAAGTAGCTGACACATATTTGGCAATCAGTATTATTCTAATTTTTATGCACACATATTTGTGTAATATTTAAAGTGAAACAATGTGATGTATATTTCATGCAATTTAAAACATAGTACATATAGTTATAAGTAGTGTATGTGTATATATATGTGTCTATATGTGAATATGTATGTATGTGTACATGTAAAACATTTTAACAAGTCTCAATCAATCACAAGTACATTGTGGGGAAAATTTGAGTATAGGCTATATTTCTGGAAGATAATACATTAAGCCATACATCTAAAATCTTGTGTTTTTTTTTTTTTTTACTTAAACACTTTAAACTCAGCTATTTAAATAATTTAGAATTAAACCAAATTTAATATTTGAGAAGAAAAATTGAAATTATATACTAGCAGGAGCCCTATACCAAGTACTCAGACCTAACAAAAATGTTTTTACCCAGCTATTGAGTAAAGAATGTCATCCAAGGTAAAGAGAAAATGGAATTATTGGAGGCAAGAGACACTGACTCTGTAACCCTGAGCTACCAGGTCAGTGAAAAAGAAGATGTGACTACAATTCCCATGGGCTTCCCAGGTGGCTCAATGTAAAGAATCTGCCTGCAATGAAGGATATGCGGAGATGAGGATTTGTTCTTTGGATTGGGAAGATCCCCTGGAGTAGGAGATGACAATCTGCTCCAATATTCTTGCCCGGAAAATTCCAAGAACAGACTACAGTCCATGGAGTTCCAAAGAGTCAGACACAACTGAGCATGCATGCAGCTCCTGTGGTTTAGATGCTTCATTTTCTTACTTCTTTCCCCTTCCCATTACTACAACGGGCTATATTATTTATTCTGATATCTTTTTAATGTAGCACTTATAACATAAATTGTGTAACATGTGTTTAATTGTTTCTTCATGAATTATGTTTCTCCTCTAAAATATAAATTCCACTAGGTTGGAAATCTACCTCTTTAATTCCAACGCCTAGAATGATACCTGGCAAAAATATGACTTTCCAGTTTCTGAAGTTTGTTGTTTTTTGTTGTTACTGTTCAGTCGCTAAGTCGTGCCTGACTTTTGGAAACCCTATGGGCTGCAGCATGCCAGGCTTCCCTGTCCTTCACCATCTTCCGGAGTTTCCTCAAACTCACGTCTGTTGAGTCAGTGATGCCATCCAGCTATCTCATACTCTGTTGCCCCGTCTTCTCCTGCCCTCAGTCTTTCCCAGTATCAGAGTCTTTTCCAATGTGTCCACTCTTCACATCAGGTGGCCAAAGTATTGGAGCTTCAGCTTCAGCGTCAGTCCTTTCAATGAATATTCAGAACTGATCTCCTTGAAGATTGACTGGTTTGAAACCCTTGCTGTCCAAAGGACTTGCAAGTCTTTTCCAGTACCACAATTAAAAAGTATCAGTGCTTCAGCTCGCACAGAGTCGGACATGACTAAAGTGACTTAGCAGCAGCCTTCTTTATGGTCCAGTTCTTACATCAGTACATGACTACTGGAGAAGCCATAGCTTTGACTATGCAGGCCTTTGTCAGCAAAGTGATGTCTCTGCTTTTTAATATGCTGTCTAGGTTTGTCATAGCTGTTCTTCCAAGGAGCAAGTATCTTTTGATTTTGTGACCTGCAATTTGCAGTGATTTTGAAGCCCAAGAAATGAAAATCAGTCACAGTTTCCACTTTTCACCTATCTGTTTTCCTTGAAGTGATAGGACCAGATGCTATGATCTTTGGTTTTTTGAATGTTGAATTTTAAGCCAGCTTTTTCACTCTCCTCTTTCACCTTCATCAAGAGGCTCTGTAGTTCGTCTTCATTTTCTGCCATTAAAGTGGTATCATCTGCATATCTGAAGTTGTTGATATTTCTCCCAGCAGTCTTGATTCCAGCTTGTGAGTCACCCAGCCCATTTCACATGATGTACTCTGCATATAAGTTAAATAAACAGGGTGACAATATACAGCCTTGACGTACCCTTTCCCAGTTTTGAACCAGTCCATTTTTCTATGCCTGGTACTAATTGCAGCTTCTTGCCCTGCATACAAGTTGCTGTTGTTTGGTGCTTTGTTTTGTTTTTTAAAGTACTAAAATAATAGTTTCTTTCTTTTTCTTTTTTTTTTTTCCCTTTTGCATCATTCTGACAAACATACTCTAAAATGTTTCTTTCCTTTAATCTATTTAGTAAATTATTTGAGACCAAAAAATGTCTGATTATTTCACTAAAACAATTTTTCATAGAGTTTTTTTTTTTTTCAAATGTCATGTCAGTTAACTATCAGGATTCCAATATGGAGTCAAAATGAACTTTAGACATACAGATATATTTTAAAAATGAGCTTAATCATTTTTCATGCACTCAGAAAATAATCTATTTGCAAAATTAACATGAAATTTCAAGACATGAGTTTTATGGGAGAAAGATTAATTAATTGAGCAATTTAACACAAAAATTCTGATCTACTATACTTCCCAGGTGGCTCAGTAGTAAAGAATCCATCTGCAATCCAGGAGACACAAGAGTCCTGGGTTTGATCCCTGAGGTAGGAAGATCCCCGGGAGAAAGAAATGGCAAATCACTCCAGTATTCTTGCCTGGAAAATCCCATGGAGAGAGGAGCCTGATAAGTTACAGTCTTACAGTCCACAGGATCACAAAGAGTCAAACACGATTGAGAGACTGAGCCACTGTACAGGGAGCTATGTTCAATATGACGTAATAGCCTATAAAAGAAAATAATCTGAAAATGAATATATCTGTATGTGTATATATATATATATATCAGAGAAGGCAATGGCACCCCACTCCAGTACTCTTACCTGGAAAATCCCATGGACAGAGGACCTGGTGGGCTGTAGTCCATGAGGTCACTAAGAGTCGGACACGACTGAGCGACTTCCCTTTCACTTTTTACTTTCATGCATTGGAGAAGGAAATGGCAACCCATTCCAGTGTTCTTGCCTGGAGAATCTCAGGGATGGAGGAGCCTGGTAGGAGGCTGTCTATGGGGTTGCACAAAGTCAGACACAACTGAAGTGACTTAGCAGCATATATATATACACACACACATAAATACATATATTTATAGTCAGTAAAGAATCTGCCTGCAGTATATGAGACCTGGGGGATTCGATCCCTGGTTTGGGGAGATTTCTTGGAGAAGGAAATTGCAACCCATTCCAATGTTCTTGCCTGGGAAATCCCATGGACAGAGGAGCCCATGGGGTCACATGAATTGGACAGAAATTAGTGACTAAACCACCACCACCATGTATATATAACTGACTCACTTTTCTATGCATCTGAAAGATTGTAAATCAATTCTACTTAAATTTAAAACAATTAATTTGTTAATATGATGTATCACATTGACTGAGTTGCATATAGTGAAGAATCTTTACATCTCTGGGATAAAACCCACTTGATCAAGACATATGATCCTTTTAATATGTTGTTGGATTCTGGTAGAATTTTCTTGAGAATTTTGGTATCTTTGTTCATCAGTGATATTGGTCTATAATTTTTTTTGTATGTGTGGCATTCTTTCATTTTGTATCATAATGACAGTGTCCTCCTAGAATGAGTTTGGGAGTTTTCTTTCCTCTGCAATTTTCTAAAAGAGTTTGAGCAGGATAGGTGTTAGCTCTTCTCAAACTTTTTGTAGAATTTGCCCATGAAACCACCTGGACCTGGGCTTTTGTTTGTCAGAAGATTTTTGATTACAGTTATGATGTCCATGCTTATGATTGGTCTGTTCATATTTTCTATTTTTAACTGTTTCAGTTTTGGAAGGTTATACTTTTATAAGAATTTATCCATTTCTTCCAGGTTGTTCATTTTGTTGGCATACAGTTGCTCATAGTAGTCTCCTATGAGCCTTTGTGTTATTTGTTTTAACACCTCCTTTTCTGTTTCAAATTTTATTGATTTCAGTCTTCTCCCTATTTTTCTTGATGAAAGGTAGGAGGGAGGTCCAAGAAAAAGTGGACATATGTATACCTATGACTGATTCATGTTGATATATTGTAGAAACTAACAGAGTACAGTAAAGTAATTATCTTCCAATTTAAAATAAATTAATTTAAAAATAAGTTTCAAAATATCAAACTTTCAGACTCCCTAGACCTCTGAGAAGGAAACTTTAATAGTTGGAAAAGCCAAATCCAATATATTCACAGAGTGATATTTTATTTTTATTTGCTACCGTAGACCTACTTAGGGCTTTTCAGGCAGCTCAATGGTAAGTATTTGCCTGCCAGTGCAGGAGATGCAAGAGACATGGATTCAATCCCTGGGTCTGGAAGATCCCCTGGAATAGGAAATGGCAACCCATTCCAATATTCTTGCCTGGAAAATTCAATTTACAGAGGAGCCTGGTGGTCTACAGTCTATGCAGTCACAAAGACATAGACACTATGCATTACACATAAAGCCACTTAGATATGAAGTTCACACTATAGCAAGAAAGAAACTGAGTTGTTAAATATGCTTTTTCTTTCTATAAATAATAGAAAATTAATTTGTGATCATTTGAACTAGACTTTCCTGAAATACTAGCCATGTATCACTAATATTTAGATGGACCCTCTACTGATGAATATTATTTTTTTCTGCTAGTGCATATCAGGAGTAACAACAAATAGAACTGATGAAAAATGTGAGCCTCAAATTATTTTTTTCTATAAATCTCATATTCTAGCAAATAGTGAGCCAAGAAATGATTTCAAAACATAATTTCTAAGGAACTATAGATCTTTATTAAAATTAAATAATTATTTTAAAGCATTATCCCTTTATATGCTGAATCATGTTTAAGAAGTTCTGAAACTTGTAAAAATTATGTTTTATAACATATTTTTAATTATTTAGAAATATTAGACATATAATTCCATACATGCCACCTTTAACAAACTAGCTAGGGAAAAACTGAGAAGAAAACAGATGATTAATTGGCTGCTAGAGTTAAGAAAATTTTATGTGATTTCAGAAATAGCAAAATAAAACTAGACTGTTTATTAGAAGAAACTGTTTATTAGAGTAATTAAGAAGTTTATTTACATTGTTTCTGTTGGCAATTGTCAGTTTACAAATCAGGAATCTTGTGTATATGAAAATATGTTCAGTTCAGTTCAGTTCAGTCACTCAGTCCTGTCCGACTCTTTGCGACCCCATGAATTGCAGCATCCAGGCCTCCTGGTCCACCACCAACTCCCAGAGTTCACTTCAACTCATGTCCGTCAAGTCGGTGATGTCATCCAGCCATTTCATCCTCTGTCATCCCCTTCTCCTCCTGACCCAAATCCCTGCCAGCATCAGAGTCTTTTCCAATGAGTCCACTCTTCCCATGAGGTGGCCAAAGTATTGGAGTTTCACCTTTACCATCAGTCATTCCAAAGAACACACAGGACTGATCTCCTTTAGAATGAACTGGTTGGATATCCTTGCAGTCCAAGGGACTCTCAAGAAAATATGTTAGGTAGACAAAAATCAGGTAATCAGATTGAATCACTATCTATTTATAGAATTTGGGGCTAAATTCTAGAAAGGTAAATTGATGTCTAAACTGGAAGAATTCATTACTGGCTCTTGAATTATTTTTTGGTTCAAAGAATGATATTGTCACCACAATTATAAAGTTAATAAAAATAAAGATGTTATTTAAAAATTATATTTAAAAATGCCAGTTATCTAGCTATTCGCTTGTAAAAGCTTTCTTTTCGTAAGTTCAAAATACAGTATCAGAAAATTATAGCATTAAAATAAGGCAATATATTTTACTTAAATACTTACTTAAAGAGTAAGCTGACAGTTTTCTTTTAATAATCATTAAAATTTATATTCACAATGAAAGTCTTCACTACTTGTATGATAGACATATTTAATATTACCAACATAATGCTAAAAATTAGTTTTGCAGAAATTTGATAACAATAATTTTCAATCAGCTCTTGCCTTTATAAAGACCAGCTAGTTTGGTTAGTTGAATAAGGTTTTTATTTTAAGTCAGTGATTGTGTAATACAAGAACAGTCAGAAAATTTGTTCTGTAAACAGTTAGATTGTAAATATTTGGGGGTCTGTGGATTATAAAGTCTCTTTCCACCAAGCATGAAAACCATAAACAAAAGAGCCAACTGTGTTCCAAAACCTTCATTTACAAAAATAAGCAGAAGCAAATTTTGGTCTATTACTATTCTTCAAAAGTGGAACCAGACATTTCTGGGAAAACGGCTGTTGGGTCAAAACATAAAGAGATGCTGAACACACATATATACACACACTATGATGAGACTATGTCAAAGGAACTCAAGAGCCAACTAAAGAGCTCCAAATGGCCAGAGCTAGTACAATTTGGCAACAACATAAAGTGTTATTGGATTATACCTCAAAATATAAAATAAACACTGATGAAATTGTATTAATGTAAAAATACCAAATACATAAATAAACAAATAACAAATTCCTCCTGCAGAATTCTAAAGATATATGTGGATATTACAGTCTTAATGAGGGGGAGACTAGCTCCCCACTACTTTGTGTGAACTATACAGTGACCTTCCATTCCTTCATGTTCTTCTTAAATAGAAACTGAAAAAAAGATAGTAGCTAAAGAGAATTTTTAGCAATTTATATATTTAAAAGTCCCTTTTTATTTTTTTAGAATGTAAATATTGAGTCACTTAATCCTTACTTCAAAAATAAAATTAATAAAAATGAATAATTGTCTGTAAAAATTATATCTATTTTTAGTTGTTTCAAATAAAAATCAATGGCTGCTACTGTTAAATCTACATATATGCTTTACTCTGATGTTTTTTAAATTTCTGCATTCATTTTTGGTGCCCTTAAATATCACTGGTTAAAAAAAAGATAAAATCATATTAAAATTTGTAGGTCATTGCCTTATAACATTTTATTTTATGCTGTGATTTACTAATGGGATCATAAATAGTATTATAAAATGTCCTAAGCATGATTTATTTGCATATTATTAAAAGATATGTTGATAATCCAGATTATCTTTATCCCCCAATGCTTTTTATTGTATTATAAACAGAATGAACAATATTCACACACTATTTCCAGTTTTCATTGCAGTTTTACCATTTGAAACTTTTATTTTGAAATAAATTATATGTTTAAAGCTATATTAATGCTTTTCCATAAGGCAATCACAAACTATGTAATTTTAACACAATTTCATGATATATATTTGGATTTATGTAATGACCTTTTGAATGTTATGCTGTCATTGTTGAAGTATTTTAGCTTTAATTCAATAATCTGGGATTATCTCTTCCAATTTAAGTCTAGTGAATAATAAGCATAATTGGAAAATTCATTTGTTAATGAAATGTCCTCATAGCATCAAATTATTTTTGTATTAATATCTTAATTAATTTTTAGTATTTTCCTAATATCTAAATTTTAACTTAAAATTCCAAATATATTTCTTCCAGAAATACCTAAACAACTGTTAAATCACAATTGGAACAATTTTAGTATTAAAATAACATGAGCATACTCATAATATTAAAATATATTAAAGTAAAATTTTAAGGTTCTTTAGAAAAGAATAGCATGATTTACATTGTTGTTCAGTAGTTCAGTTGTGTACAACTCTTTCTGACCGCATGGAGTTCAGCATGCCAGGTTTTCTTGTCCTTTACCATCTCCCAAAGTCTGCTCAAACTCATGTCCATTGAGTCAGTGATTCTATCCAATCATTTCATCCTCTTTTTTCCTCTTCTCCCGCCAGAAGTCTTTGCCAGCATCAGTATCTTTTCAAATGAGTCAGCTCTTTGCATCACGTGGCCAAAGTACTGGAGCTTCTGCTTCAGCATCAGTCCTTCCAATGAATATTTAGGATTAATTTCCTTTAGGATTGACTGGTTTGGTCTCCTTGCAGTCCAAGGGACATTCAAGAGTCTTCTTCAACACCACATTTCAAAAGCATCAATTCTTCAGCACTCAGTCGTCTTTATGGTCCAACTCTTACATCCATATGACTACTGGAAAAACATAGTTTGATTAGGAGGACCTTTGCTGTTAAAGCCATGTCTCTGCTTTTTAATATGCTGTTGAGGTTGGTCATAGCTTTTCTTCCAAGGAGAAAGCATCTTTTAATTTCATGGCTGCAGTCACAATTTGCAGTGATTTCAGAGCCCAAGAAAAGAAAGTCTGTCACTGTTTCCATTGTTTCCCCATCTATTGCTATGAAGTGATGGGACCGGATGCCATGATCTTAGTTTTCTGAATGTTAAGTTTTAAGGCAGCCTTTTCTCTCTCTTCTTTCACCTTCACTAAAAGGCTGTTTAGTTCCTCTTTGCTTTCTGTCATAAGGGTGTTGTCATCTGCATAGCTGAGGTTATTAGTATTTCTCCCAGCAATCTTGATTCCAACTTGAACTTCATCCAGCCTAGCATTCACATAATGTACATGTATTTAAGTTAAATAAGCAGGGTGATGATATACAGCCTTGATGTACACGTTTCCCAGTTTTGAACCAGGCTGTTGTTCCATGTCCAGTTGTGACTGTTGCTCCTTGACATGCATACAGGTTTCTCAGTAGCCTTCCAGGCTCTTCTGTCCATGGGATTCTCCAGGCAACAATACTGGAGTGGGTTTTCATGCCCTTCCCCTACAGGTTTCTCAGGAGTCAAACAAGGTGGTCTCATATTCTCATCTGTTTAAGAATTTTCCACAGTTTGTTGTGATCCACACAGTCAAAGGCTTCAGTGTAGTCAGTGAAGCAAAAGGAGATGTTTTCATGAAATTCTCTTGCTTTTTTTCTATGATCTATTCACTTATGCAGATTTATTTATTTTATATGCTACTTTCCACCAAAATGTTTATATTCTCTAATGATCAGTATTGCTGTATTTATTTCCAAATTTATGCCTTTCCATGAGACTATGGCCTTGACCGAGAATTTGTAACTAGTAGACTGTAAAAAATATGTTAATTTGAATTCACATATAATGTAAAGAATGGTCATGGTCAAATAGTGTTCACTGAATTTTTAAATGGACTTCCATTCTTGTTGTTGTGTTTGAAAGTGCAAATCCAGTCATAATAATGGAAGACCATTTAAAAATTCAAAGCTACTGTCAACAAACACAAGGCAAATGAACTAATTCAATCACTTAGTTCAAATAAATAGACATAAATAGTATATGAAAAATCTATTTAATGGTTTAGAACCTTAAAAGGCTCAAAGGTTACAACTCCGCTGACCTAAGACTGAGGTCTATAGGTTATAACTTACTGTTATTGATGAATATAAATGACATTATATTTCATAAGCCTTAAGTTTATTAAAATGCAAACTCAAATATTTAGGATTAATTCCTTTTGCAACAGATAACCATCATTTCATCTAGTGCACTGCTATAAAAAAAGATGTAGTAAATAATCTGGAAAAATCTACCATCTTTTCAGTTCAGTTCAGTCTCTCAATTGTGTCCAAATCTTTGCGACACCATGAATTGCAGCCCGCCAGGCCTCCCTGTCCATCATCAACTCCCAGAGTTCACTCAAACTCAAGTCCATCGAGTCGGTGATGCCATCCAGCCATCTTATCCTCTGTCTCATCCCCCTCTCCTCCTGCCCACAATTCCTCCCAGCCTAAGAATCTTTTCCAATGAGTCAACTCTTCGCATGAGGTGGCCAAAATACTAAAGTTTCAATTTTAGCATTATTCCTTCAAAGGAACACCCAGACTGATCTCCTTTAGAATGGACTGGTTGGATCTCCTAGCATTTCAAGGGACTCTCAAGAGTCTTCTCCAACACCACAGTTCAAAAGCACCAATTCTTCAGAGCTCAGCTTTTTTCACAGTCCAACTCTCACATCCATACATGACCAATGGAAAAACCATAGCCTTAACTAGACGGACCTTGTTGGCAAAGTACTGACTGTGCTTTTCAATATGCTATCTAGGTTGGTCATAACATTCCTTCCAAGGAATAAGCATCTTTAATTTCATGGCTGCAATACACTATCTGCTCCACTTTTTTTGGAGCCCTGAAAAATAAAGTTTGACATTGTTTCCACTGTTTCCCCATCTATTTCCCTTGAAGTGATGGGACCAGATGCCTGGTATGATCTTCATTTTCTGAATGTTGAGATTTAAGCCAACTTTTCACTCTCCTCTTTCACTTTCCTCAAGAGGCTTTTTAGTTCCTCTTCACTTTCTGCCATAAGGGTGGTGTCATCTGCATGTCTGGAGGTGATTGATATTTCTCCTGGCAATCTTGATTCCAGTTTGTGCTTCTTCCAGCCCAGCGTTTCTCATTATGTACTCTGCATATAAGTTAAATAAGCAGGGTGACAATATACAGCCTTGACGTACTCTTTTTCCTATTTGGAACCAGTCTGTTGTTCCATGTCCAGTTCGAACTGTTGCTTTCTGATCTGCATACAAATTTCTCCAGAGGCAGGTCAGGTGGTCTGGTATTCCCATCTCTTTCAGAATTTTCCACAGATTATTGTGATCCACACAGTCTTTGGCATAGTCAAAAAAGCAGAAATAGATGTTTTTCTGGAACTCTCTTGCTTTTTCCATGATCCAGCGGATGTTGGCAATTTGATCTCTGGTTCTTCTGCCTTTTCTAAAACCAGCTTGAACATCTGGAAGTTCATGGCTCACGTATTGCTGAAGTCTGGCTTGGAGAATTTTGAGCATTACTTTACTAGCATATGAGATGAGTGCAATTGTGTGGTAGTTTGAGCATTCTCTGGCATTGCCTTTCTTTGGGATTGGAATGAAAACGGACCTTTTCCAGTCCTATGGCCACTGCTGAGTTTTCCAAATTTGCCGGCATATTGAGTGCATCACTTTCAGAGCATCATCTTTCAGGATTTGAAATAGCTCAACTGGAATTCCGTCACCTCCACTAGCTTTGTTCGTAGTGATGCTTTCTAAGGCCCACTTGACTTCACATTCCAGGATGTCTGTCTCTAGGTAAGTGATCACATCATGGTGATTATCTGGGTCATGAAGATCTTTTTTGTACAGTTCTTCTGTGCATTCTTGTAATCTCTTCTAAATATCTTCTGCTTCTGTTAGATCCACACCATTTGTGTCTTTTATTGAGCTCATCTTTGCATGAAATGTTCCCTTGGTATCTCTAATTTTCTTGAAGAGATCTCTAGTCTTTCCCATTCTGTTCTTTTCCTCTATTTCTTTGTATTGATAGCTGAAGAAGGCTTCTTATCTCTTCTTGCTATTCTCTGGAACTCTATATTCAGATGCTTATATCTTTCCTTTTCTCCTTTGCTTTTCGCCTCTCTTCTTTTCACAGCTATTTGTAAGGCCTCCCCAGACAGCCATTTTGCTTTTTTGCATTTTTTTCCATGGGGATGGTCTTGATCCCTGTCTCCTTTGCAATGTTAGGAACTTTGTCCATAGTTCCTCAGGCACTCTATCTATAAGATCTAGTCCCTTAAATCTATTTTTCACTTCCGCTGTATAACCATAAGGCATTTGATTTAGGTCATACCTGAATGGTCTAGTGGTTTTCCCTACTTTCTTCAATTTAAGTCTGAATTTGGCAATAAGGACTTCATGATCTGAGCCACAGTCAGCTCCCGGTCTTGTTTTTGCTGACTGTATAAGCTTATCCATCTTTGGCTGCAAAGAATATAATCAATATGATTTCATTGTTGACCATCTGGTGATGTCCATGTGTAGAGTCTTCTCTTGTGTTGTTGGAAGAGGGTGTTTACTATGATCAGTGCATTTCCTTGGCAAAACTGTATTAGCCTTTGCCCTGCTTCATTCTGTATTCCAAGTCCAAATTTGCCTGTTACTCCAGATGTTTCTTGACTTCCTACTTTTGCATTCCAGTCCCCTATCATGAAAAGGACATATGTTATTTCTAAAAGGTTTTGTAGGTCTTCATAGAACCATTCAATTTCAGCTTCTTCAGTATTACTGGTTAGGGCATAGACTTGGATATCTGTGATATTGAATGGTTTGCCTTGGAAACAAACAGAGATCATTCTGTCGTTTTTGAGATTGCATCCAAGTACTGCCTTTCGGACTCTTTTGTTGATCATGATGGCTACTCCATTTCTTCTAAGGGATTCCTGCCCACAGTAGTAGATATAATGATCATCTGAGTTAAATTCACCCATTCCAGTCCATTTTAGTTCACTGATTCCTAGAATGTCAACGTTTACTCTTTCCATCTCCTGTTTGACCACTTCCAATTTGCCTTGTTTCATGGACCTGACATTCCAGGTTCTTATGCAATGTTGCTCTTTACAGCATCAGACCTCGCTTCTATCACCAGTCCCATCCACCATTAAGTATTGTTTTTTCTTTGGCTCCATCCCTACATTCTTTCTGGAGTTATTTCTCCACTGATTTCCAGTAGCATATTGAGCATTTACCGACCTAGGGAGTTCCTCTTTCAGTATCCTATTGTTTTGCCTTTTCATAGTATTCATGGGGTTCTAAAGGCAAGAATACTGAAGTGGTTTGCCATTCCCTTCTCCAGTTGCTAAACACTGGGTTCCAGTGAAACTAAACTTGGCAGTTGCACTCTTATCTTATCTATTTAGGAACAGAACTTCTCCAATATTGCCTGTAAATGCCACAGTAGAAGCTAAGGGATTAGAGATCATATTGAGGCAGTTTAAATAATATTTCTCACATCTCAATACAATTGGAAAAAGAAATTAAAAGAGAACAGAAAATATCTCTAATTTTTAGAAGATTAAGTAGAATTAGATTTTGAAGGACATGCTTAACAGAAAGAGTACCATTTGTGTGCATATTGATCAAAGATAAACTGAGGTATATTACAAATTTTAAAAGCTTGAGCAAAAATCATTTGGTACCAGAAGTGATTAGGGGCACTCCACCTATAGGAACTTGGGGAGAGACTTTTATGGAGAACAGATGAAAGCAGAGTAAGGAAATTATTGATTGGTTATAACTTACAGCCTAATTGGCTGTTTATGATCTATCCTTATGTTTCAATTTTGTAATCTTGAGACATCTACAGGCTTAGATTTTGCTTGGCTTACTTAGACTGTCATGGCATTAGAGACACCTCATTGTAATGGCCTTCTTGCCTGATTAATTTGCAAAAGTTTCTGAGTTCCTAAAAAGCAAAATAATTGTTTTATACCATGTCCAGGTGGTGCTAGTGATAAAGAACCCACCTGCTGCTGATGTAGGAGACTTAAGAGACAAAAGAGAAACAGAGTCAATCCCTGGGTTGGGCATGGCAACGCACTCCAGTATTCTTGCCTGCAAAATCCCATGGACAGAGGAGTCTGGTGGGCTACAAGCCATGGGGTCACAAAGAGTCAGATATGAATGAAGCAACTCAGCATGCACACATACAAAATTAGGTCAGAATATATTTTCTAAACAAGGCTCTAGACCAATTGAGTATCCAAATAAAGTTAATAATATATTTTTGACATAGTTGCTAAAATCTGATTATAGAGTTATATAGTTTACCAACAAGACTTACTGGTAATTCTATTAATAATGATGCCACCCTGGTTATGTAAACAAACAAAAAATAAAAATTAAACATAATATTTTAGATGCCTACAGAGATGTGTGTATGATATGATACAATATCTTATATTTTTGCAAAGTAATACAGCAAAGGGAAAAAAAAAGACAAAGCAATTAAAAAGGAAAAAATAATGTAGTTAGGAGCAGAGTCAGAAGAAAGTTGGTCTAAAATACCATGTGATCTCTTTTTTACCCACACTCTAGCAAGGCCTAAAGAAAATTAGTGTTCATTTATCTTCAAGATATGGTACCAAGTTGAATCATTTTATGTTTAAAATCTGGATATAATTAAGTTACCTTTGCACCTTGAATTCTTGATATTTTCACATTTCGTATCTAAAGATATTTTCAAGTAAGAGCATGCTTACTCACATATTATATCTTTATCTTTTGTTTTTCCATGTCTTCACTCCTATTTTTGTCATAGACAGTTCCTCTGAAACTTATATGGACCTCTTTATGTCAATACTTGTTTAATCATGTTTTCTTTTGGCCATAGTTTCCTTTTCCATCCAAATTTTGAAATTAGGGAGTAATACTTTGCTGGGACCTTCATTTGCTTTGTGTTTAGAGGCTTTCTTTGGGGTGCTAACACTTAGTACTTTTATGTTTTTTTCTAACAATTAATAACAAAAAAGATACTGTGGCTGGGTATAAAAAACATTATTTTTAAAATATGATTACCATGATAGTCCTGACATTAAGTCTATTCTGCAGAATCAGTCTCTTACATGGCTAACTGGCCCAGTGCTTTGTCTGGACTAATTCCTCCATTTCTCTCTCTATACATATATATCATACATATATTGATACATATGTTTATGCATATATATATAATGTAATACTTTTCATTTTTCACTTCATTTCATATTTATTTTTTCCATTTTAATAATATTTTTCATTGCATTTTTCTATTATTCTGTAAATTCTCATTATGCTTATTCTTTGGCTGCATTGAAAATTTTCCATTATTTTTCTACACTGTAGCTCTTCAGTCTAGTTTATGAATGATTGATGCATAATTATTATAGTAATATCATTCACTTAAATTTTATTTAAATCTAATTCACTCACTTTTTCCCCTCTTACTAGTTTTGCTTAAATTTATTAGAAATAGCCACGAATAAACATGGAGCGTTTCTATAAATTTTGATGAACAATGTATGAGAATGTCCACTCAAACTATGTCTATTGTAAGCAACAATTTGTTCTAGGCAGAATGAAAAAGCTAATATAAGAAACAAAATGAGCATTTGGGGAGCCTTAGTGATCAGGTTTAAACAGTCTTGGTCAAGCCACTCACTAGACATGTGACTTCAGTTAAATTCCTTATCCTATCAGAACATCAGTTTACTTATCTGTCAAATAATAATATTTATCTCAGATTGTGTTTGTGCTATTAAAGTTTCATAAGACTACAAAATAAAGCACTTAGAAAAATGACTTCAAATGTGTATTGATATTAAAAAATGCTATTTCTTAACAATTTACTAGTTTCATTATTTGACAAATAAAGACACAAAAAATATAGAGGACAGTACACTCAAAGTCAGTATTAACTCTGCCCTTTCACGCAGTCAATTTATCATATTTGAAAAACATCACGGTTCTGGCCTCTGGATCTGCTATTTAATATAAGGATAGAAAGAAGCACACTTCTTTGTATTCCTACTTTCCCTGACTTCAGTTTTTCTTTTCATAAAACTAGGGATTTCAGTAGCATAAGTGTTCATCAGTTTAAAGGCCCATATGGTTCAGTTCAGTTCAGTCACTCAGTCGTTTCTGACTCTTTGTGACCCCATGAACTGCAGCAAACCAGGCCTCCCTGTCCATCACCAACTCCTGGAGTCCACCCAAACCCATGTCCATTGAGTTAATGATGCCATCCAACCATCTCATCCTCTGTCGTCCCCTTCTCCTCCTGCCCTCAATCTTTCCCAGCATCAGGGTCTTTTCCAATGAATCAGCTCTTCTCATCAGGTGTAGTTTCAGCTTCAACACCACTCCTTCCAAAGAACATAAAAGACTGATCTACTTTAGGATGAACTGGTTGGATCTCCTTGCAGTCCAAGGGACTCTCAAGAGTCTTTCAACACCACAGTTCAAAAGCATTAAGTATTCTGTGCTCAGCTTTCTTTATGGTCCAACTCTCACATCCATACATGACTACTGGAAAAACCATAGCCTTGACTAGACAGACCTTTGTTGACAAAGTAATGTCTCTGCTTTTTAATATACTGTCTAGGTTGGTCATAACTTTCCTTCCAAGGAGTAAGCCTCTTTTAATTTCATGGCTGCAATCAGAATCTACAGTGATTTTGAAGCCCAGAAAAATAAAGTCAGCCACTATTTCCACTGTTTCCCCATATATTTCCCATGAAGTGATGGGACCGGATGCCATGATCTTAGTTTTCTGAATGTTGAGCTTTAAGCCAACTTTTTCACTCTCCTCTTTCACTTTCATCAAGAGGCTCTTTAGTTCCTCTTCACTTTCTGCCATAAGGTGGTGTCATCTGCATATCTGAGGTTACTGATATTTCTCCCAGCAATCTTGATTCCAGCTTGTGCTTCCTTCAGCCCAGAGTTTCTCATGATATACTCTGCATATAAGTTAAATAAGTAAGGTGGCAATATAGAGCATCGACATACTCCTTTTCCTATTTAGCAATAATAAGGAAAGTTCAGCATGTGTAGACTGAAGGCAATTTGGGACAAACTGTAGGACACAGGAAGATTCCAAACAGACCAGGTGCATCTGTGGCCAGAGGGTTGATGCATAACATATAGATTAGTTTGAGAACTGAGTCTGTCCTCTGTTACATGTGTATTCATAAGCAGGTTAGTTCTCTTTAATCTTCAGGTGATAATAATTATCCTACCTGATAAGACTGCAATATAGATAAAAATAAACAATATTTGTGATGAGACTTAGAGTAAAAGATAGAAGTTCTATAAGTGATAGTTACTATGACAATGAAGACAACAGAGTGTTGCCAGTTTCATATTTCTAGTATAATTTATTAGGACGATGATCTTTATATAAAAATTTCCTCAGTTTTACCATTGACCACAAATTATAAATGTGGGGGAAGTAATCTGTTATAGCCAGGGGTCCACCAGTTTGCAGCCTGCTTCTTAAATGATGTTGATGGCCTTTTAACTCAAATAGAAAGCTATGTTATTCACTTAGAATTGAAAAAGTTTATTAGTAACATAGCAAATGAAAACTACTCAAGTCACTTAGGAAACACAGTGAAAAGAACTCTACCTCCTTTGAAAGAATAGCAAAATCAAGTTAATTTTTTCACATGATGTGCATATTTATTCAAGTCTAATATCATGTGTTAAGTGTACCTGTCATTAATAGCTGCCCTAGGTTATTCCAAAGATGCTCTCAGGTCTTAATAATTCAGTCACATTTTTCTACAAATTTTCCAAGATTGTGTTATCCTAGTTGACCCAATTGTTATGTAAGAAACCTAGTATTGCTTAGTAAGTATTCTTATTATATGAAATTAAGGACCTTATTTATTTTTAAAATTTTTCTCCATATTACTTTTTCTCATCTGAATAATTAAATGTGGTTTCTTCATATTGGTGATGTTCCAGTGCCTGAATATTATTTAAATGTATTCTGCATTATTATCATATGTGATAAAATTCATCTAGTCAAATATATTATATATATATATATATATATATATATATAAAGGCATACTATATAGTATAGAAAACTCATATTGAAACATCTTTCCTTCATGAAAAGAATTCAACTAGAATAATAATAATGCTAAATTAAAGTATACTCAGATTTGACTGTTTATAGTCTGTGTTTTCACTAATTGCATCCATGAATGATCATCTGTTTGGGGCACCTACAATAAATTTTACTTTCTTATGTTGGAATTTTTAGCACTAAAGCATTACAGCAGATATTTACTATAATAATAAGGTCAGTGTACTGTAGCAAAAAATGCCAAAGTAAGATAATTCCTTTCAACATAGCAACATTGAAAGGAATAATGGATTTACATGCCAAATGAAAGTGTGTATGACAGTATCACAGAGAGGTTGAAAATGGAGAGATTTTCATTATTATCATATTGGATTAATATCTTTGTGTGTATATGTGTGCAAATCATAATGCTCATATATCAAATATGGTATTTTTTTTAATCTGGCACAGAATAGGTTCTCAATAAATCTATACATCTATGTATCTACATATATAATTTGAATAATTATTTATTAATTTAAAACCATAACTATATTCAGAGCAGTTATGATAAAAACAGATTTCTTTTATCTCAATTAACTTAATATTTTTTTAACACGAATCAGTCAGTACATATGCAAGTTTATATGAGGGAGGCATAACTATGGTTAGTGATTAAAAAAGAAAAAAATTAGAGAAGCAAAAGGTTTAAACTTATCTGTGGTGTAGTGTGCAAGAAAATAAATGGTCATATTTTTAAGAGGTGACAATTGTCTCAATGAAACCAAATAAGTGGAAAGATTCGAGACTATTTTTTTAAAGAGTTAACAAATCAGTGTTTCTTTAGTGTGAAAGCAGTGAGAGATGTAAGACAGGCTCAAACAGTTTTGAAGAGTCATTAATCCACATTAAAGAGCTGAGACATTATTCCACATACAATGAAGAATCATTAGGGAAGGAAATGGTGACTTGAAAGCAATGTTCAAGCCGGTTGCCTGGTTGCATTAAAGAGGTAAAAACTCCCGATGTGCTTCTAGTAAGCAAATTATTATAGAAATGGTAGGTGAAAGATAAAAGTCTGACTGTGGGGCTTAGATATATTTGTGTGTATGTTTTTCTGTGTGTGTCTGTGGGTAACACAATCTTGGAAAATTTGTAGAAAAATGCGACTGAATTATTAAGACCTGAGAGCATCTCTGGAATAACCTAGGGCAGCTATTAATGATAGGTACACTTAACCCATGATATTAGACTTGAACAAATACGTTTGAATAAATATGTACATCATGTGAAAAAATTAACTTGATTTTGCTATTCTTTCAAAGGAGGTAGGGTTCTTTTCATTGTGTTTCCTAAGTGACTTGAGTAGTTTTCATTTGCTATGTTACTAATAAACTTTTTCAATTCTAAGTGAATAATATAGCTTTCTATTTGAGTTAAAAGGCCATCAACATCATTTAAGAAGCAGGCTGCAAACTGGTGGACCACTGGTTATTACAGATTACTATTGCCAATTCCATGAATTTGTGGCTTATGTGAGGGGAAAAAAAGGGGTCCTGCCCTAAATAGATGATGGATATAGCTGATCTATGAGACAGTTTAGCAGCATGAAGTGACTCATGCACAAGGGCACCATTTTTTCCTGTTGTAGCGGTATAATTTTTAATTTAAGTGTGGGGGAAAGGGGGTAAATTGGAAGATTAATATCGACATGTATGTACTACTATATATAAAATGGATTATTAATAGGACCTACTGTATAGCACAGGGAACTCTACTCAATACTCCATAATGGCCTATAAGGGAAAATAATCTAAAAATAGAGTGGATGCATGTATAACTGATTCACTTTGCTATATACCTGAAACTAACACAACACTGTAAATCAACTATATGCCAATAAAAATTAAAGAAATAGATGAATAAAAAATTAAAACTGGCCTGCTTTCACATCTAGGTGATGGGAATTACTTGCAGAGGGACAACAAGCAATACATCTTTATAATTACACATCCCCACTCATAATGGACATGGGTTTTGTAAACACAGATCTTGGTTTGAATACAGGTCATCGTACCAGAGCTATAGAAAGTTATTCAACCTTGCTAAGAAAAACTTCTTCATCACTGCTCCTCGTGGTGATAAAATTATTGTAGTAATGATATATATGTCTATTTTGAAGAATGCTTCAGTTCAGTTCAGTTCAGTCGCTCAGTCGTGTCTGACTCTTTGCGACCCCATGAATCGCAGCACGCCAGGCCTCCCTGTCCATCACCAATTCCCGGAGTTCACTCACACTCATGTCCATCGAGTTAGGGATGCCATCCAGCCATCTCATCCTCTGTCGTCCCCTTCTCCTCCTGTCCCCAATCCCTCCCAGCATCAAAGTGTTTTCCAATGAGTCAACTCTTCACATGAGGTGGCCAAAGTACTGGAGTTTCAGCTTTAGCATCATTCCTTCCAATAGACTATGGTAAATATACAGTTAAGAAGAAAGAATAATTGCTAGTAAAGTTGGCAAGCTCAAATCCACAGCCAGAAGTGATTAATGAGTTAGGCTATTTATGCAGGTTCTCCAGAGGAATTCATAATCATGAACACCTTGTTGGAAAAGTTTTTCCAAGTAAGGAAAGTCACATGTATGGGAGCATGAATACTATGATCATATGGCAAGAATTAAAAGTAGTTTAGTACAGTTAGAGCTTAAGAAACCTAAAAAGTGATAGACATGTAAGAAGTAAATCATAGTGAAGATCATATACCACATAAGGAAGTTGTATTTTATTATGTGTCTACTGAGAAATTATTAACAGACAAGAGAGGTGATACACTTCAGTTCAGTTCAGTTCAGTCACTCAGTCTTGTCCAACTGTTTGTGACCCGATGAATGGCAGCACGCTAGGCCTCCCTGTCCATCACCAACTTCCAGAGTCCACCCAAACCCATGTCCATTGAGTTGGTGATGCCATCCAACCATCTCATCCTCTGTCGTTTCCTTCTCCTCTTGCCTTCAATCTTTCCCAGCCTCAGCGTCTTTTGCAATTAGTAAATTCTTTGCATCAGGGGGCCAAAGTATTGGAGTTTCAGATTTAGCATCAGTGCTTCCAATGAATATTCAGGACTGATTTTCTTTTAGGATGGACTGGTTGGATCTACTTGCAGTCCAAGGGACACTCAACAGTCTTCTCCAACACCACAGTTCAAAAGCACCAGTTCTTTGGTGCTCAAATTTCTTTATAGTCCAACTCTCACGCCCATACATGACCACTGGAGAAACAATTGCTTTGACTAGACGGACCTTTGTTGGCAAAGCAATGGCTCTGCTTTTTAATAAGCTGTCTAGATTGGTCATAACTTTTCTTCCAAGGAGCAAGCTTCTTTTAATTTCATAGCTGCAGTCACCATCTGCAGTGATTTTGGAGCCCCACAAAATAAAGTCTGTCACTGTTTACCCATTTATTTCCCATGAAGTGATGGGACTGGATAGCATGATCTTAGTTTTCTGAATGTTGAATTTTTAGCCAACTTTATCACTCTCCTCTTTCACATTCATCAAGAGGCTCTTTAGTTCTTTGCTTTCTGTCATAAAGGTGGTGTCATCTGCATATCTGAGGTTATTATATTTCTCCTAGCATTCTTGATTTCAGCTTGTGCTTTATCCAGCCTGGTATTTCAAATGATATATTCTGCATATAAATTAAATAAGCAGGTGATAGTATACAGCCTTGCTGCACTCCTTTCCCGATTAGGAACCAATCTGTTGTTCCATGTCCAGTTCTAACTGTTGCCTCCTGATCTGCATACAGATTTGTCAGGAGCCAGGTGGGGTGGTCTGGTATTCCCATCTTTTTAAGAATTATCCAGTTTTTTTGTGATCCACACAATCAAAGGCTTTGACGTAGTTAGTAAAGCACAAGTAGATGTTTTTCTGGAACTATCTTCCTCTTTTGATTATCCAGTGGATGTTGGCAATTTGATCTCTGGTTCCTCTGCCTTTTCTAAATCCAGCTTGAACATCTGGAATTTCATGCTTCAAGTACTGTTGAAGCCAGGCTTGGAGATTTTGAGCATTACTTTGATAATATGTGAGATGGGTGCAATTGTGTAGTAGTTTGAACATTCTTTGGCATTGTCTTCCTGTGGGATTGGAATGAAAATTGACCTTTTCCAGTCCTGTGGCCACTGCTGAGTTTTCCAAATTTTCTGTCATATTGAGTGCAGCACTTTCACAGCATCATCTTTCAGGATTTGAAATAGCTCAACTGGAATTCCATCTCCTCCACTAGCTTTGTTCATAGTGATACTTCCTGAGGCCCACTTGATTTTGCATTCCAGGATGTCTGGCTCTGGGAGAGTGATCACACCATTGTGACTATCTGGGTCGTGAAGATGTCTTTTTATAGTTCTTCTGTGTATTCTATGTCTACTGAGAAATAATTAAACGTAGAGGAAAGAATTGATACCTTTAGAAAATTATTATTGAAAACTATATAAGAAAGGGTGAGAAATAAAAAATATATACATAATAAGCATATTTAAGGAGTTAGGAACCATGATATTTAGGGGTCCATTAGATATGTAATTCAGGGAACATATTATAATCTATTTCTCCCTCAAACTCTTAACAATATTTGTTAAAGTTCACAATCTTTTCTTTTAAGAAAACTCACATATCTAAACTTCTAAGATGCTATACTCTTCTAAGTTTTCTCCTTCTTTATACAGTGTTTTATGTTAAGTTTCTTTGTTGTCTACATTTATTTTTACTTTTAAGTACTGGAATTTCAAGATTGGCTTCAAACTTCTGTTTTTCTCAACTTACTTTTCTTTGTATATTAAATAAATCATTTCCATGTCATTAATAGTTAACAGATAATTCATAAAAAGGAAACTCAAGTTGCTAACAACTTTATTAAAGTTCTCATCGTCAAAAAAAATCTGTCAATATAAATGAAAATAATTACATACCAATTCACACTCGTTAGTATAAAAATAAATGCATATAAAATTTAGACAGTGCTAAATATTAGTAAAGATAAAAAGAACTTTGATACACTATCGATGGATATAAATCAGTTCAATCAATGGATGTAAGTTTCATGAAGTTGGAGACAATTTTCTTTTTTATTTACAATTATATGCCTAGAACTATGACAATTCCCTCGCCCATAGGAAGTGTTCAATTTATACTTGTTGAATAATCCTTTAAAGTGTGAGCAATTTGGAAAGATCTAGTAAAATTAAAGTTATGTGTTTCTCACCTAGCAATCCGAATTCTATGTAAATTCATGACAGAATTTCATAGTCTTATGATCAAGGAGATAGGGACTATTATATTCATTATAATGTGGTTATAAATTGCAAGAAGTGAGAGTAAAATGTACAGAAAAGTAATAAATATTTGATTTTAGAAGATAACCACTTCTGGTTAGAGATAAAGTAAATTGGGATGGAGAGAAAATACTTAAATATTTTAAATTGTATCTAAGTTATTTTAATCCAATAAATATAATCCAAAGAAGTATGACAAAATAGATGTAAGTAACAAGGAGAGATAAGAAAGCGTTCCTCGGTGATCAGTGCAAAGAAATAGAGGAAAACAATAGAATGAGAAAGACTAGAGATCTCTTCAAGAAAATTTGAGATACCAAGGGAATATTTCATGCAAAGATGGGCTTGATAAAGGACAGAAATGGTATGGACCTAACAGAAGCAGAAGATATTAAGAAAAGGTGGCAAGAATACACAGAAGAACTGTAAAAAATGATCTTCATGACCCAGATAATCATGATGTGTGATCACTCACTTTGAGCCAGACATCCTGGAATGTGAAGTCAAGTGGGCCTTAGGAAGCATCACTACAAACAAAACTAGTGGAGGAGAGAATTGCAGCTAAGCTATTTCAAATCCTGAAAGATGATTCTGTGAAAGTGCTGCACTCAATATGCCAGAAAATTTGGAAAACCCAGCAGTGGCCACAGGTTGGGAAAAGGTCAGTTTTCATTCCAATCCTAAAGAAAGGCAATGCCAAAGAATGCTCAAACTACTGCACAATTGCACTCATCTCACACACTAGTAAAGTAATGCTCAAAATTTTCCAAGCCAGGGTTCAACAATACATGAACCATGAATTCCAGACGTTCAAGATAGTTTTAAAAAAGGCAGAGGAACCAGAGATCAAATTGCCAACATCCCCTGGATCATCGAAAAACCAAGAGAGTTCCAGAAAAACATCTATTTCTTCTTCATGGACTATGACAAAGTATTGTTTGGATCACCGGAAACTGTGGAAAATTCTGAAAGAACTGGGAATACCAGACCACCTGACCTGCCTTTGAGAAACCTGTATGCAGGTCAGGAAGCAACAGTTAAAACTGGACATGGAACAACAGACAGGTTCCAAATAGGAAAAGAAGTACGTCAAGTTTGTATATTGTCACTCTGCTTATTTAACTTATATGCAGAGTACATCAAGAAAAATGCTGGGCTCCATGAAGCACAAGCTGGAATCAAGATTGCCAGGAGAAACATCAATAATCTCAGATATGCAGGTGACACCACCTTTATGGCAGAAAGTGAAGAAGAACTAAAGAGCCTCCTGATGAATGTGAAGAGGAGAGTGAAAAATTTGGCTTAAAGCTCAACATTCAGAAAACTAAGATCATGGCATCTGGTCCCATCACTTCATGGCAAATAAATGAGGAAACAGTGGAAACAGTGGCTCAGTTTATCTTTCTGAGCTCCAAAATCACTGCAGATGATGACTACAGTCGTGAAATTAAAAGAGGCTTATTCCTTGAAGGAAAGTTATGATCAACTGAGACAACATATTAAATATCAGAGCCATTATTTTGCCAACAACGGTCCGTGTCTTCAAGGCTATGGTTTTTCCAGAGTCAGGTATAGACATGAGAGTTGGACTATAAAGAAAGCTGAACACAGAAGAATTGATGCTTTTGAATTGTGCTGTTAAAGAAGAGTCCTGAGAGTCCCTTGGACTGCAAGGAGATCCAACCAGTCCATCCTAAAGGAGATTAGCCCTGGGTGTTCATTGGAAGGACTGATGTTGAAGCTGAAACTCCAATACTTTGGCCACCTGATGTGAAGAGCTGACTCGTTTGAAAAGACTCTGATGCTGGGAAAGGTTGAAGGCAGGAGGAGAAGGGGATGACAAAGGATGAGATAGTTGAATGGCATCACTGACTCAGTGGAGATGAATTTGAGTAAACTCTAGGAGTTGGCGATGGACAGGGAGGCCTGGTGTGCTGTGGTCCATGGTGTCACAAAGAGTCAGACGTGACTTAGTGACTGAATTGAACTGCACTGAAGCTGGTTGGTGCTTTCATTACATCATTTATTATAGTCCTATAGTTGATATGCATCATAATTTTAAAGATGAGAAGATATATTAGACCAAAAATCATGAGCCTCTATACTAGTATCTCTATTCTGCATTACAATAAAATTTCTGTGCAATTTATATAAAATGTTGATGCTATAAAACACTTCATAGATTTAGTATAATTTTTAAGCAAGAAAACTTGAGTGGTTTTAAATATTATTTGTAAGTCTCCATACATTTAGGAAAAGAAACAAGGTCCTTGTCTTCATTTCTTCTTTTCTTCATTTCTGTGCTTTATCTATAATTATTCTTTCTTTTACATGTCATATGTTCTTATCTTTGTCCTTGCTTCTTTTCTTCCCTTTTTTGTAATTACATGTTATTGAATAAGAAAGATAAAAAACTGTGAATTCTGTGAAGTAACTTATTCTTATAAAAATAATAATAAATAATGATGGAAATATTAGGAAGTGAATATAAAAGTTATTTTCTCAGGTGCGCTGTCACAGCAAAAGTCACATAAAAAAGGAGATTCTTACCACGATTTCAAAGTACAACTATAAGGTGAATTAGTAAGTGGCAACTGCTTAATAAATATTGGTTAGATTTATCAGAGAAGGGTTTAGTACAACTTACCAAGAAGCTATAATAATTTTAAATTTGTATATCTCAAAAGTACAAGTTTATTTTGCAATAATGTAGAGTAGGATTCAAGTTTACTTTATGTTTTTCCATGAGGATAATCAAGTATAATTTCTATCTCAGGGTATTGTGCTGTCACCTTTAATTACCACTAAATACTTGGTTAAGGCTTCCCAGGTGGCCATAGTGGTGGCAAAAAAAAAAAAAAAGAAAAAAAGAAAAGAAAGAAAGAAAGAAAAATCTGCCTGGCAATGCAGGTGACACAAGAGAATTAATTTCTATCCCTGAGTCAGGAAGATCCCCTGGAGAAAGAAACTGAAACCCACTTGAGTATTGTTAGCCTGGAAAATCCCGTGGACAGAGGAGCTGGCTACATTCTATGGGGTCACAAAGAATCAGACACAACTGAACCATGCACATGTACACACACACACACACACACACACACACAAATGCTTGGTTAGAAATTGCTTCATATTTGTAGTGACAACAGTATAGTGTGATGAAATGTATCAAAAAACTAGTCTGGGCCTACTTAAAATCTTAGTTTGCTTCCAGAAAGACGTGATTACTAAAAATGCTATCCCTAATGAGACAGACATTATCAGACTCTGCAATTTATCCCCTCTTAAAATTTGTTCCAATTCTGAAAAGAAGTCAGTTTACCTCTTAATGCTTATATATATTGAAACTTTATAGAAAGGAATAGCCCGACTTCTCATCCCTTACATCTCATCTCCTGTCTAATCAAAACATTTCCTAATTCAAATTACATTAAGTGGTGCACATCAGATGAGTTCATCTAGTCATTGAACTAAGAAAGCATCCAATTGAGGCCTGAGCTGAGGAATCACTGAAAGCTTTTAACTATCAAGCTGCTTTCAATCTATTTATTTTTCATGAAATTGATTATCATTTTTCCAAGACCACTTTTTCAATTATTTCTTTTCCAGTGAGGTGGTATTAAAAAAAATATAATCTCTCTCAGTTATATTAATATCAATACCTAATCTCTATCACATTCCCAAACACCTATCCTACCTAAATTTACCAATGCAATATTACAAAATACAGTATTCCATTGCAAAGCAGTGCTTCCAAGTTTTACTTTGTTTATGAATAAAATGCTGGGAACTTACAGAGACAGGTGCTATCTTAGAGTGTAATTATTCACTGTCTGTTTTGACCACATTAATTCATTCAATGATTAGAAGACCAAACTCTTAGAACATGCTTGTATAATTCCTTGATATTGGACCATTTAGTATACCTTTTTTCCTCTAATTGATTGGAGTGGCATAAAAAACAAATACTTATTTCTCAGGGATTTATTAAGAATAAGAGTTGCATTTAAATAAAATTTAATCCAATTTTGAATTAGAATAAAAACTTCATGAACATTCACCCATTTTGCCAGATATTCGCAGCTCAAAACTACATAACTTGTGCCAGGAATTCCTGAATTATATTTTAATTGGATAAACTACATTTTGGTTTCAACCAAACTTAAAATTTACAACTTTTTTTTTTTTTTAATGAGAAATCAATTCCTTGTCAGTAACCATGTGGTAGATCTCAGGAATTTTTATTGAGTGAATATTGCTATCCTCTCAATAAAAGTATGAACAATAGATGAATATCTGAACAAGTCTTAAAAGACTAATTATTCTCTCTTGAGGATATGGAATTGTGATGATGAGATTGAAAGATGGCTTTTACATGGAACTGAAGATGAAACATATAAATGTGTATTCAATCACTGCTCATGAGGACTAGAGTGGCTGAGAAATTTGACTCCACTAGAGCAATGAAGGAGAAGGCAATGGCACCTCACTCCAGTATTTTTACCTGGAAAATCCCATGGATGGAGGAGCCTGGTAGGCTGCAGTCCACACGGTTGCTCAGAGTCGGACACGACTGAAGTGACTTAGCAGCAGCAACAGCAGCACAGTAATGAATAAAGCTGCTGTTTGCAGAGAAGCACAGACAGTCCTTTATTGAGCCCATTTTTGCATGAAATGTTCCCTTGGTATTTCTAATTTTCTTGAAGAGATGTCTAGTCTTTCCCATTCTGTTGTTTTCCTCTATTTCTTTCCATTGATCACTGAGGAAGGCTTTCTTATCTCTTCTTGCTATTCTTTGGAACTCTACATTCAGATGCTTATAACTTTCCTTTTCTCTTTTGCTTTTCACTTCTCTTCTTTTCACAGCTATTTATAAGGCCTCCTCAGACAGCCATTTTATTTTTTTGTATTACTTTTCCCTGGGGATGGTCTTGATCCCTGTCTCCTGTACAATGTCACGAACCTCATTCCATAGTTCATCAGGCACTCTATCAGATCTAGTCCCTTAAATCTATTTCTCACTTCCGCTGTATAACCATAAGGGATTTGATTTAGGTCATAACTGAATGGTCTAGCGGTTTTCCCTACTTTCTTCAATTTAAGTCTGAATTTGACAATAAGGAGTTCATGATCTGAGCGACAGTCAGCTCCTGGTCTTATTTTTGTTGACTGTATAGAGCTTCTCCATCTTTGGCTGCAAAGAATATAATCAATCTGATTTCGGTGTTGACCATCTGATGATGTTCATGTGTAGAGTCTTCTCTTGTGTTGTTGGAAGAGGGTGTTTGCTATGACCAGTGAGTTGTCTTGGCAAAACTCTATTAGCCTTTGCCCTGCTTCATTCTATATTCCAAGGCCAAATTTGCCTGTTACTCCAGGTGTTTCTTGACTTCCTACTTTTGCATTCCAGTCCCCTATCATGAAAAGGACATATGTTAGTTCTAAAAGGTCTTGTAGGTCTTCATAGAGCCGTTCAACTTCAGCTTCTTCAGCATTACTGGTTGGGGCATAGACTTGGATTACTGTGATATTGAATGGTTTGCCTTGGAAACGAAGGGAGATCATTCTGTCGTTTTTGAGACTGCATCCAAGTACTGCCTTTCAGACTCTTTTGTTGACCATGATGGCTACTCCATTTCTTCTGAGGGATTCCTGCCCTCAGTAGTAGATATAATGGTCATCTGAGTTAAATTCACCCATTTCAGTCCATTTTAGTTCACTGATTCCTAGAATGTCGACGTTTACTCTTTCCATCTCCTGTTTGACCACTTCCAATTTGCCTTGATTCATGGACCTGACATTCCAGGTTCCTATGCAATATTGCTCTTTACAACATCGGATCTTGCTTCTATCATCAGTCACATCCACAGCTGGGTATTGTTTTTTCTCTGGCTCCATCCCTTCATTCTTTCTGGAATTATTTCTCCACTGATCTCCAGTAGCATATTGGACACCTACTGACCTGGGGAGTTCCTCTTTCAGTATCCTATCATTTTGTCATTTCATACTGTTCATGAGGTTCTCAAAGCAAGAATACTGAAGTGGTTTGCCATTTTCTTCTCCAGTGGACCACATTCTGTCAGACTTCTCCACCATGACCCGCCGGTCTTGGGTTGTCCCACAGGCATTTCTTAGTTTCATTGAGTTAGAAAAGGCTGTGGTCCTAGTGTGATTAGATTGACTAGTTTTCTGTGAGTATGGTTTCAGTGTGTCTTCCCTCTCACGCCCTCTTGCAACACCGACATCTTACTTGGGTTTCTCTTACCTTGGGCGTGGGGTATCTCTTCACGGCTGCTCCAGCAAAGCACAGCCACTGCTCCTTACCTTGGATGAGGGGTAGCTCCTTGCCACCACCCCTCCTGATATTGAGTGTGGAATAGTTCCTCTAGGGCCTCCTGTGCCCACGCAGCCTACTGCCCCTTGGATGTGGTGTTGCTCCTCCCGGCCCCTGCCCCTGGCCTCAGGCGTGGGGTAGCTCCTCTCTGCTGGGCCTAACAGAATCAGTAGATATTAAGAAGAGGTGGCAGAAACACACAAAAAAAACTGTACAAAAAAACATCTTCACAACCAAGATAACCATGATGCTATGATCACTCACCTAGAGCCAGGCATCCTGGAATGTGAAGTCAAGTGGGCCTTAGGAAGTATCACTATGAACAAAGCTAGTGGAGGTGATGGAATTCCAGTTGAGCTATTTCAAATCCTGAAAGATGATGCTGTGAAAGTGGTACACTCAATATGCCAGCAAATTTGGAAAACTCAGCAGTGGCCACAGGACAGGATAAGGTCAGTTTTCCTTTCAATCCCAAAGAAAGGCAATGCCAAAGAATGCTCAAACTACCATACAGTAACACTCATCTCACATGCTAGTAAAGTAATGCTCGAAATTCTCCAAGCCAGACTTCAGCAATACATGAACTGTGAACTTCCAGATGTTCAAGCTGGTTTTAGAAAAGGCAGAGGAACCAGAGATCAAAATGCCAACATCTGCTGGATCATGGGAAAAGCAAGAGAGTTCCAGAAAAACATCTATTTCTGCTTTATTGACTATGCCAAAGCCTTTGACTGTGTGGATCACAATAAACTATGGAAAATTCTGAGAGAGATGGGAATACCAGACCACTTGACCTGCCTCTTGAGAAATCTGTATGCAGGTCAGGAAACAACAGTTAGAACTGCACATGGAACGACAGACTGGTTCCAAATAGGAAAAAGAGTACGTCAAGGCTGTATATTGTCACCCTGCTTATTTAACTTTTATGCAGAGTACATCATGAGAAACATTGGGCTGGAAGAAATACAAGCTGGAATCAAGATTGCTGGGAAAAATGTCAATAACCTCAGATATGCAGATGACACCACCCTTATGGCAGAAAGTGAAGAGGAACTAAAAAGCCCCTTGATGAAAATGAAAGAGGAGAGTGAAAAAGTTGGGTTAAATCTCAACATTCAGAAAACGAAGATCTTGGCATCTGGTCCCATCACTTCATGGGAAATAGATGGGGAAACAGTGGAAACAGTGTCAGACTTTATTTTGAGGGGCTCCAAAATCACTGCAGATGGTGACTGCAGCCATGAAATTAAAAGACACTTACTCCTTGGAAGAAAAATTATGACCAACCTAGATAGCATATTCAAAAGCAGAGACATTAGTTTGTCAACAAAGGTCCATCTAGTCAAGGTTATGGTTTTTCCAGTAGTCATGTATGGATGTGAGATTTGGACTGTAAAGAAAGCTGAGAGCCAAAGAATTGATGCTTTTGAACTGTGGTGTTGGAGAAGACTCTTGAGAGTCCCTTGGACTGCAAGGAGATCCTACCAGTCCATTCTGAAGGAGATCAGCCCTGGGCTTTCTTTGTAAGGACTGATGCTTAAGTTGAAAGTTAAGTACTTTCGCCACCTCATGCGAAGAGTTGACTCATTGGAAAAGACTCTGATTTGGGGAGGGGTTAGGGGCAGGAAGAGAAGGAGATGACAGAGGATGAGATGGCTGGATGGTGTCACTGACTCAATGGACGTGAGTCTGAGTGAAATCCAGATGTTGGTGATGGACAGGGAGACCTGGAGTGCTGCCATTCATGGCGTCGCAAAGAGTTGGATATGACTGAAGGACTGAATTGAACTGAACTGAACTTGCAGAGAAGCACAGGCTAGAAATAATAATTCCTATTTCTTGATAATATCCAGAATAATTCAGAGACCTTATCAGTGTAGCTCATATGGGAGAAAGCAGTAGTTAAAATACAAAGAATATCTGTATGTGTATGTGTGTAGCCTGTTTTAACCTTCCTGAATTGAGAAATCTAATAAAGTCACATCTTTTCTCTTCAAGACCATTGTATATTTAGTAAACTCACAAAAATTGTTCTAATGCTAAGACCCACTTTCAGTATATTAATACTTATCAGTGATTTTGGAAAAGAATTAAAGTTACATGAGGAAATAGGTGCAATACATTCTTTCAGGGATGGCTCAGACTAGAAGTTATTCTCTCCTTAGAAAAATAAAGGTTGTTTGTAAAGGCTACCCTGACTACATCACTGGGCTTCCTAGGTGTCCCAGTGGTAAAAGAACCCACCTGCCAATGCAGGAGATACAAGAGACAAGAGTTGGATGCCTGGGTTGGGAAGATCCCCCATAGTAGGAAACGGCAACTTACTCCATTTGCCTGGAAAATTCTGTGGACAGAGAAGCCTGTCAGTCTACAGTTCATGGGGTCACAAAGGCTCAGACACAACTGAGCAACAGATCACACTACATCTTTGAATTAAAAAGAAAAAAAGTGTTTTTAAAGAGAAGCACAGTTTCAGAACTTTATGAATTTTTTCAGCAGAAAGCATGAATAGGATGATTTAGAACTAGTAGTTATAGTTGACAAAGACTTTATTACTTCAAAGTCTGATGTTTGAGCAAATGTATAAAGAGAAAAATTACCTGGCAGAGCGTCATTATTATACAAAATATACTTGAATACAAGGAAATATGCCATTTTTCATGATTTAGCTGAGAAAGTACACAATAGTGCTTTTGGAAAAATATATACATCCTTTTAAAGGAAAGATCTAATGTAGATTGAAATAAGTTGTAACAAAAGATGCCAAGGATAGCTGAAAAGAATTTCACATAATAGAGATAAAATGAACGGTATAAGTTTGAACAAATAAAACATGTTTTAAATAGTATAATTTATAATATAGGTCAATAAACAGAACATACTGCAAATTAATATCATGTGATTGTACATAAATCTAGATGATATCAGTATCTGGGGTCAGTCAGTCAGTCAGTCCAGTCACTGAGTCATGTCCGACTCTTTACGACCCCATGGACTGCAGCATGCCAGGCCTCCCTGTCCATCACTGACTCCTGGACTTTACTCAAACTCATGTCTATTGAGTCAGAGACGCCATCCAACCATCTCATCCTCTATTCTCCCTTTTTCCTCCCACCTTCAATCGTTCCCAGCATCAATGTCTTTTCAAATGAGTCAGTTCTTCACATCAGGTGGCCAAAGTATTGGAGTTTCAGCTTCAACATCAGTCCTTCCAGTGAATATTCACGACTGATTTCCTTTAGGATGGACTGGTTGATCTCCTTGCAGTCAATAGGACTCTCAAGAATATCTGGGGTAAGAAATATCTACAGATAATATAATTTTGATTGTAGAAAACCATAAGATAAACCTAAAACTCTGAACTCTGATTTTACTGTAGAATGTGAATCTATATGCAAAAACAAGACAATCCACAAGTATAATGATTTGCACAAGCAGCTGAAATGGAGAATGATAATGCATATCTTACAATTGAACCAGTGACCTAATGACTCTCAGTTTCTTTCCGATTATGACATATAATGAAATGGTGTTAGTTATTAATTGAATCACATTATGTTCAACAGGAGCACAGTAACCACTATGAAAAACGAATAATGATGCTCTGGCATGAGTACTTTGTGAAATTTTATAAATTTTTTATAATGCTGTGTATACTGTATTGGTGTTTTTTTTTCTTTCTGGCTTACTTCACTCTGTATAATAGGCTTCAGTTTCATCTACCTCATTAGAACTGATTCAAACGTATTCTTTTTAATGGCTGAGTAATACTCCATTGTGTATATGTACTACAGCTTTCTTATCCATTCATCTGCTGATGGACATCTAGATTGCTTCCACATCCTGGCTATTATAAACAGTGCTGTGATGAACATTGGGGTACACGTGTCTCTTTCAATTCTGGTTTCCTTGGTGTGTATGCCCAGCAGTGGGATTGCTGGGTCATATGATATATGGAATTTAGAAAGATGGTAATGATAACCCTGTATGCAAGACAGCAAAAGAGACACAGATGTATAGCACAGTCTTTTGGACTCTGTGGGAGAGGGCGAGGGTGGGATGATTTGGGAGAATAGCATTGAAATAAGTATAATATCATATGTGAAATGAATCGCCAGACCAGGTTTGATGCATGATACAGGATGCTCATGGCTGATGCAGTGGGATGACCCAGAGGGATAGTATAGGGAGGGAGGTGGGAGAAGGGTTCAGCATGGGGAACACGAGTACACTGATGTTGGATTCATGTTGATATATGGCAAAACCAATACAATATTGTAAAGTAAAAAATAATAATAATAAATAAAACTATGAAAAAAAAAACAAAAGAATAAAATCAAAAAACTTAAACCACAAAGAAATAATTAAAAGTTGTAACATGTGTGGGAAAACAAGAATGCTTTATTTTGTCACTGGGATTCTTGTAAATCCAATCACAATGTTGATAACAATACACCCATAAAGAAGCATAAGCAACAATAGGAAATTTATTTAATTAAAAATTATATACCAATGATCTGTAATGTTAAAAATAATAGTACAGTCTTTGTTCATGACAATTTTGATGCACTTTTTATAATAGAGAAAGATGAATTAGTGTACAAATCAATAATTCAGTTCAGTTCAGTTGCTCAATCGTGTCCAACTGTTTGAGACCCCATGAATTGCAGCACACCAGGTCTCCCTGTCCATCACCAACTCCAGGCATTCACTCAGACGCACATCTATCAAGTCAGTGATGCCATCCAGCCATCTCATCCTCTGTCATCCCCTTCTCCTCCTGCCCCCAATCCCTCCCAGAATCAGAGTCTTTTCCAATGAGTCAACTCTTTGCATGAGGTGGCCAAAGTACTGGAGTTTCAGCTTAAGCATCAGTCCTTCCAAAGAAAGCCCACGGTTGATCTCCTTCAGAATGGATTGATTGGATCTGCTTGCAGTTCAAGGGACTCTCAAGAGTCTTCTCCAACACCACAGTTCAATAGCATCAATTCTTCAGTGCTCAGCCTTCTTCACAGTCCAGCTCTCACATCCATACATGACCACAGGAAAAACCATAGCCTTGAATAGATGGAGCTTAGTCAGCAAAGTAATGTCTTTGCTTCTGAATATTCTATCTAGGTTGGTCACAACTTTCCTTCCAAGGAGTAAGCGTCTTTTAATTTCATGGCTGCAGTTACCATCTGCAGTGATTTTGGAGCCCCCCCCCACCACCGCCAAAAAAAAGTCTGACACTATTTCCCCATCTATTTCCCAGGAAGTGATGGGACCAAATGCCATGATCTTCGTTTTCTGAATGTTGACCTTTAAACCAATTTTTTCACTCTCCTCTTTCACTTTCATCAAGAGGCTTTTTAGTTCCTCTTCACTTTCTTCCATAAGGATGGTGTCATCTGCATATCTGACGTTATTGATATTTCTCCCAGCAAACTTGATTCCAGCTTGTGCTTCCTCCAGCCCAGCATTTCTCATGATGTACTCTGCATAGAAGTTAAATAAGCAGGGTGACAATATACAGCCTTGATGGACTCCTTTTCCTATTTGGAACCAGTCTGTTGTTCCATGTCCAGTTCTAACTGTTGCTTCCTGACCTGCATATAGGTTTCTCAAGAGGCAAGTTAGGTGCTCTGGTATTTCCATCTCTTTCAGAATTTTCCACAGTCTTTTTTGATCCACACAGTCAAAGGCTTTGGCATAGTCAATAAAGCAGAAATAGATGTTTTTCTGGAACTCTTCCACTTTTTCCATGATCCAGTGGATGTTGGAAATTTGATCTCTGGTTCTTCTGCCTTTTCTAAAACCAGCTTGCACATCTGGAATTTCATGGCTCACGTATTGCTGAAGCCTGGCTTGGAGAATTTTGAGCATTTCTTTACTAGCATGTGAGATGAGTGCAATTGTGCGGTAGTTTGAGCATTCTTTGCCATTGCCTTTCTTTGGGATTGGAATGAAAAAGGACCTTTTCCAGTCCTGTGGCCACTGCTGAGGTTTCCAAATTCTCTGGCATATTGAGTGCAGCACTTTCACAGCATCATCTTTCAGGATTTGAAACAACTCAATTGGAATTCCATCACCTCCACTAGCTTTGTTCGTAGTGATCCTTCCTAAGGCCCACTTGACTTCATATTTCAGGATGTCTAGCTCAAAGTGAGTGATCACACCATCGTGATTATCTGGGTAGTGAAGATCTTTTTTGTACAGTTCTGTGTATTCTTGCCACCTCTTCTTAATATCTTCTGCTTCTGTTAGGTCCATACCATTTCTGTCCTTTATCAAGCCCATCTTTGCATGAAATGTTCCCTTGGTATCTCTAATTTTCTTGAAGAGATCTCTAATTTTTCCCATTCTGTTCTTTTCCTCTATTTCTTTCCATTGATCACTGAAGAAGGCTTTCTTATCTCTTCTTGCTATTCTTTGGAACTCTACATTCAGATGCTTATAACTTTCCTTTTCTCTTTTGTTTTTCTCCTCTCTTCTTTTCTCAGCTATTTGTAAGGCCTCCCCAGACAGCCATCTTGCGTTTTTGCATTTCTTTTCCATGGGGATGGTCTTGATCCCTGTCTCCTGTACAATGTCACGAACCTCATTCCATAGTTCATCAGGCACTCTATCTATCAGATCTAGGCCCTTAAATCTATTTCTCACTTCCACTGTATTATCATAAGGGATTTGATTTAGGTCATACCTGAATGATCTAGCGGTTTTCCCTACTTTCTTCAATTTGAGTCTGAATTTGGTAATAAGGAGTTCATAATCTGAGCCACAGTCAGCTCCTGGTCTTGTTTTTGTTGACGGTATAGAGCTTCTCCATCTTCGGTTGCAAAGAACGTAAACAATCTGATTTCATTGTTGACAACCTGGTGATGTCCATGTGTAGAGTCTTCTCTTGTGTTGTTGGAAGAGGGTGTTTGCTATGACCAGTGCATTTTCTTTGCAAAACTCTATTAGCCTTTGCCCTGCTTCATTCTGTATTCCAAGTCCAAATTTGCCTGTTACTCCAGATGTTTCTTGACTTCCTACTTTTGCATTCCAGTCCCCTATAATGAAAAGGTCATCTTTTGGGGGTGTTAGTTCTAAAAGGTTATGTAGGTCTTCATAGAACCGTTCAACTTCAGTTTCTTCAGCGTTACTGGTTGGGGCATAGACTTGGATTACCGTGATATTGAATGGTTTGCCTTGGAAACGAACAGAGATCATTGTGTCGTTTTTGAGATTGCATCCAAGTACTCCCTTTTGGACTCTTTTGTTTACCATGATGGCTACTCCATTTCTTCTGAGGGATTCCTGCCCACAGTAGTAGATATAATGGTCATCTGAGTTAAATTCACCCATTCCAGTCCATTTTAGTTCGCTGATTCCTAGAATGTCGATGTTCACTCTTTCCATCTCCTGTTTGACCACTTCCAATTTGCCTTGATTCATGGACCTGACATTCCAGGTTCCTATGCAATATTGCTCTTTACAGCATCGGACCTTGCTTCTATCACCAGTCACATCCACAGCTGGGTATTGTTTTTTCTTTGGCTCCATCCCTTCATTCTTTCTGGAGTTATTTCTCCACTGATCTCCAGCAGTGTGTTAGGCACCTACTGACCCTGGGAGTTCCTCTTTCAGTATCCTATCATTTTGTCATTTCATACTGTTCATGGGTTTCTCAGTGCAAGAACACTGAAGTGGTTTGCCATTTTCTTCTCCGATGGACCACATTCTGTCAGACCTCTCTAACATGACCCTCCCGTCTTGAGTTTTCCCATGGGAATGGCTTAGTTTCATTGAGTTAGACAAGGCTGTGGTCCTAGTGTGATTAGATTGACTAGTTTTCTGTGAGTATGGTTTCAGTGTGTCTGCCCTCTCATGCCCTCTTGCAACACCGACATCTTACTTGGGTTTCTCTTACCTTGGGGGTGGGGTATCTCTTCACGGCTGCTCCAGCAAAAGGGTAGCTGCTGCTCCTTATCATGAACAAAGGGTAGCTCCTCACTGCTGCCCTTCCTGACCTTCAACATGGGATAGCTCCTCTAGGTCTCCTGCTCCTGTGCAGCCACTGCTCCTTGGATGTGGGGTTGCTCGTCTTGGCCTCTGCCCCTGGCCTCGGACGCAGGGTAGCTCCTCTCAGCCATTGCTGCGCCATTGCAGCCTGGCACTCTCGGCCACTCTCCCTGACCTCGGACGTGGGGTAACTCCTCTTGGCTGCCGCCCTTCGGGCATGGGGTCCTCCTGGCTTCTGCTCCTGACCTCAGACGTGGAATAGCTCCTCTTGCCCACACATATCTAATATTCACTCAAAACACTTTTTTTCTAAATTAAAATTTATTTTGTGATTTTGGTGATGACTAGAAAAATTAAATAATACCTGCATGTCAATTCCTTTTCATCTCATTGAAAAAGAGCAGTGGATGTTAAAGGTAACTATGCAATTTTTCTATACCCTGGTACCTAAGCTGGTACAAAAGCCATCTGCAATGCAGGACACCCAGGCTCAGTTCCTGGATTGGGAAGATTCCCTGGAGAAGCAATAGATACCCACTCCAGTATTCATGGGCTCCCTGGTGGCTTAGATATATATTTTTAGGCTCCAAAATAACTGCAGATGGTGACTGCAGCCATGAAATTAGAAGATGCTTGCTCTTTGGAAGAAAAGTTGTGACAAACCTAGACAGCATATTCAAGAGACATTACTTTGCCAACAAAGCTAGTCAAAGCTATGATTTTTCCAGAAGTCAGGTATGGATGTGAAATTTGGATGATAAAGAAGGTTGAGCATCAAAGAATTTATTCTTTTGACCTGTGGTGTTGGAGAAGACTTTTGAGTCCCTTGGACTGTAAGAAGATCAAACTAGTCAACCCTGAAGGAAATCAACCCTGAATATTAATTGGAAAGACTGATGCTGAAGCTGAAACTCCAATACTTGGGCCATGTGATGCAAAGAGCTGACTCATTAGAAAAGACCCTGATGCTGGGAAACTTTGAAGGCCGGAGAAGGGGATGAAATAGGATGAGGTGATTTGATGGTATCACTGACTCAATGGACATGAGTTTGAGCTAGCTCCAGGAAATGAAATCTCCAGGTAAGCCTGGCGTGCTGCAGTCCTTGGGGTCAACAAGATTGGCACACAGCTGAGCTGCTGAACAGCAACAGCAAATACAATTTTTACTCAGTATTGAAGAAAAATTTGTAAACTTTAATATAAATGAATTACATTGTGTAACTTTTCAACAACCAATGAGCAGAAATGTGTAGAAACTACAAAAATATGCAATTTTATTCTAAATTTAACTGCATATGAAGGCAAAGTTGAGATAAAAGTATCTGATTCTGTGGGTTTTTTTGTATATTTGTCTTAATTATGAATATGGAAAATATTTCTTAATGAAACTGATAATGCAGAAAAGACCACCTCTATGATTAAAAAAACTTAATTGATCAGTATGAAAATTTTTTCAATATTTTTCATAGCCTTAAATTATTAAGTGTAACATATTTATATATAGGATAAATTTTTCCAAATAAATTTTAATGTTTGGTGTAAGATAATAGGGTCTTTAGCAATAATAGTATATTTGTATTGTAAAATATTTAGTTCTTCCAGGAAAAACTATGCAGAAAATATATATGTGCTTTTTCAAGAATAAAATCACCACTGCACTCAATACCAAAGTTAAAAAATCGATGAAATGACTTAGAAGACTCTGCCCAATTCCAATTTCCTTCAGACCTTAAATATGCCACTATACTCTCTGGTTCATTAATCCTTGATTAGTTAATATTATATAATCATTAGTAAAAGTCATCTATTATATTTTAATTCATCATTTTATTATTTTCTCTTTAGTATTTTTATTGTTTATAAATCCCTGCACATACTTAAGTTTTAAACACATTACTGTGTTCATTTTTATTATCTTTGTGTGTGTGCATGTGTGTACAAGCTCCCATTCATACTTCCTTTTTATTATATATTTTTTCCATTTTCCTTTGAAATTTAATTTAGAAATTCTTCATAACCCTTAAGTAAAATTGGGTTCCTCCAAAGTAGTTTTGCCTTTCTATCTGCCAAACACCTAGAGGTACCTTGCAAGATTTCCAATTTGTGATTTTTGTTTGTTTGTTTGTTTTGCTTCTTGACTTCATACAAATTGTGAATTGCCGGGGTCCAGCCCTGGTGGATCCAGGGAATTCGAAGGTGGGGACGTCATTGGCGTCCTTGGAAAAATACATATTTAATTACAGATATATAGAGAGATTAGAACAGATAGTGTAGTAGGAAGATTAGTGGAGAAAAAGAGGCTGAATAACTTGGATTATGTGGAATAGCATCCATGCTCCAGATGGGAATTCAGCCAGAAAAACAGGGAGCAAGAAAGAAGCGACATGGGGGAATCAGTCTTTCTGGAAACTGATCCAATTTCTTTATTTTTGGGTTTGCTTATATACCTTTTGTTACACATAGGGATGAATACAGAGTCACGTGGGGGTCAGCAGTCCTGACCTTTATCAAAATCAGGTGCTTCACATAAATGTACAAAAAAAAGTTCTTAGGGATATTACATCATCTTCTGGCCATGAGTGAGACCTGCTGACATTTTATGATCCTTTCTTTCTGATAACCAAAAAACTTATTTTTTCCAAGGGTGTTTTTTCTTAAACCAGGCACCATGCTTCAAATAAAGTTACATTCCTATAAGGTGAGGGTGTAGTGAGTTACAATCAAGAAAGGAATTTATTTAACCCAAGGTTAACATGATTAATCTTAAAGGTTAATACTTATTTCTTCTATATGCTTAAGGTTAATGCTTATTTCTCCTATATGCTAGTTATATTCATTATAAGGGCAGGGAATATGGAGATTTAGCAGCAAACATCAGCCCAACAAATAAAAATCCTTTCACCAATGTTTCCCTTAAGATTTAGTCTTAAGATAGTGATAAAGTTACATTTTTACATAGCAAGGACACAGTAATTTATAACAAAGTACAGTGATCTATTACAAAAGAGAAAATCCATTAACTCAAAAAGTCTAGTATTGCTAACATCAAAAACTACTATATTTCCTTTTCTTTATTCCAAATACATTGATCAATATATTCCCAGGTGCCTAAGGATATGGAGGCCTGGAGGCAATCATTGACTCAAGAAAAAGCCCTATGCTAATTAAGACTTTCAAAATACTCCAAAACTCTCTGTGTTGTTTATGGTTAAGAGGTAGTAAACAATCATGTGACAGGAGTATGGATAATCCTGTCACACAAGCTAGTCTGTCAGCAGAGAGGTTTGACCTGAGACATCCTTGTCCCACCCAGAGCAGGGAATTAGCAGCAATTATTGACACAAAAAATGAAAAACCCTTCACCAATATAATTCCTAACCAAACCACTATACTAATAATTTCTAACTCCCCAAAAGAATTTGCCTTTAGTATGTCTAAAACATCTCATGCCTCTCAGATTGGGAGGCTGTAAACAATCACATGTGGCTGGATGAACCTATACAGGTGGGCTAGATAACCTTCAGAGGAGTTCGTAAGCTGAAACACTCTTGTCATGCCCAGGAATTTTTATTGCCTTGGAGCTGCATGTTTACTCCTTCTCCGAGAGAAACGGTTATGGGGGAGAGCCCCCCGTAAAGTCAGAGGCGTAGGTGAGAGCATAAAACAGACTCTGGTTTTGGGGTTAGATGCTCAGGAACAGGGGGTTTCCTGAGGCTTGATCACACCTTTGTGTATGCCAAGCCTCCTTCCTCATGACTTTTGCCATGGGCGGAGTTCCTCACACTGGCCCCCGGCAGTGAATTTTGGCTACAGATTTGCATAATGAACTGTGTGAATATAAATTTTCAGTATTCTTTTTTTACATATTTTTGTTTATTGTTATTGTTGTTCCAGTTGGCAGGAAGTTACAAGGATTAATTTTTCATATAATATCAAAGAGTATATTTCAAAGCCCCGCTATTACAGATTCTGGCTTAGGTGTTCAGCAGCTCCTTTGCTCTCCTGTCCATGTATGGTCTAGTGTTGGGCCTTATCTGCTAACTATGATGCCTTAAAAAACTGGAGTCAACCTCAAAGGGTTTGGGAGACCTCTGGTAAAATATTGCTGCAAGAAAACACTGTTATGCTTTGACTTCCTCTTCACTCAGGTCTCTGACATTCTTATTAGATAACAGAGGATTTTAAAGAGATATATTTTGAATTTTATCCAGAATTATTATCTGCTTCAGCTCAGGGGTGATCCAATAACTAGCCTGCCAGATTAATAGGAACAGACATCTGGGTTTTTGTTTTTCAGTTTCTTTATTTAATTTAAAAATTATAATCTTTCAAATGGTTTAATCAGTGAGACTTCCATTATTCCTTACTAGTTAATTATTTTCTTTACTCATTTTAGAAAGAAATTAAAGCCTATTCTTTGTAATGAGCACTGTTAAATTTATGCTCAAATTCTGAAATAAAAACTGACAAATATAGCCTAAAGACCAAGGAATCCAAGAGTATATTAGAAATTCACTCTATGCCAACCTGTCATGTTGAACCATACAAACACCAAGCCATGAAACGTGTTATTCCTCTTGTCTTAATGTGTGATTTAACCTTAATCCTTAGGAAGAACTAAATTCATAATTCCTTACTGTAATTTCGTCTCTTAAATCAAAACAGTTTCTGCTATTCCTGGATATTTATAATTCTTTGATAGGAATTTTTAATTTACTACAGATTAAAAAAATAGGAAATACTTAACTAATGATGTATGTAATCTGATTTACAGCTTAAACTATTTACTGTGCATCAGGTCATTGATGCTTAGGTGGAAAATTACAAATTTTGTCATTTTCTAACAATGTTATTTAAAAACTCAGGTTTAAAATAATATATTTTATTTATTATTAACATTTCTGAGTATTCAGTGACGTAATATACATTTGCTAGACCAATGTGCAGCACTGTTGATGCTGATAATTTGAAAACTTTCCCCTAAGACACTTATGTCCTCTTCTGAGGTGGATGAATGGCCACATGAGGAAACACATAATGGGCTTATGTGTTCAACCTTATGTCATATAATATTTCTTTGAAATGGCAACATTTGACACATTAATTTAACATTTTAGATAAATTTCAAGTCTGTGTGTATATTTGAAATATATGATAAATTTTATTTATATACAGGATGAACACTTCACATTTTATATATTTTTAAAATCAGGATGAACTAAATTTATAACTAAATAAAAGACTTACTTTCTTAGAAGCCTCTGATTTCTAGGAAGTTGACCAACTCACAACTTTATTAACCTGCTAATAATGTCAGGCCAGTTTCTGAAATTCACTGTGAGTGGAAACTATTCAGAAAATAATGTGGGTTGGGTTTTGAACAGTGTGACTTTTCCTAATGCACTCCTTCACCCATTTATTTTATCTGTATTATCTGAGAGATGAAATTAGGGCTATTGTCAAGAGTTCATAATTAAAATGCCATTGTTATTCAGTGCTTGTATTATACCCAAAATAATGATCAAAGATTAACTAACGGTCAAAAGGCAGTGGTTTAGAAAACAAAAAAACACACACACATGCACACACATAACTGGCAATTAAAGTTAGAAGTACATTGTAAATGGCAAAATCCCTTTTTAGTGATGGAATATATACTGCAACTGAATGTAAAAATGTCAAAGGTGATAGTGACAGATATTAATTTTGTTTATATCATGAACATTTACAGCAGACAAGACACCCAGGCAAGTTCATAGAGTCATGAAAATTGAAAACACAAAAGACTTATTAAGGCCATCAAGTTCATCTCACACCCAGTGAAAGCTTGTTTAGAACACGAATGATAGATGGTTCTTAGTCTTCTCTAGTTTGAAATATTTTGAGAAGTAAAGATTTGCTCTTCCTCATTTTAATTCAGTATAGTCCCAACCTAACACATCTCTTTTATCACAAACATGCTCCATGTGTGTACCTGGAGCTCTCAAAAAATACTGCCCTTTCTGAGGCATAGCCAATTTTATCTGTTCTGTGCCTTTTCATAGCTTTTCATACTGTTGAAATGGCCTCTCTGTTTTTTCCATAAATATTTCCTCCAGTTTTTTTTTTTTTTTTTTTAAAGTCATCACAAAGGCCATCACTTACATGAAGGATTTCCTTAGTTCTTCAACTTTTTTTTTTATTTTTACTTTTTAATTTCTTAACATTTTATTTTAAATTAATTTTAAACTTACAGAAAAGCTGCAAAGAGTAAAAAAGTCCTATATCCTTTTTTCATTCTTATCAGTGTTACTACATTATTAGTTGTAGTACAATTATTAAAGTATGTGATTAATATTGCTAAAATACTGTTTAAAAATTATAGACAATTCAGTTGTTGCCAGTTTTCCACTCTTGTCCTTATGTTGAACACCTGCAGCTAGATATAAGAGAATGGAATTCATGGAACAAATTGTAGCCAGAGATCATTTATTTGGGAGTCATAAAAATATAGAGTATCTAAAGTCATGGTTTTTTAGAAGATTATCTAGGAACTGGCTGTAGCTTCATTATCACTGGAAGCATCTATCATTCAGAATCTGGGAAGATGATAATTCAGCAAAGAGATAGAAAAGAACCATCTATGAGGGCTGAGGCTGACATAAAATATAAAGGGAAATACAGATGGTGTAAGAAAAGATTATTAATTTTTTAAAAAAGCTAATTTTTAATACAAAAAATATTTAAGTAGGAAATATGGGATTTGATCCTATACATACAAAGCAAAAGTTTAAATGTTTGATCATTTTTAAAGAAGAAGACTGGTGATAGGTACAGACCCATATATGTCCATAGATAATAGTATTGGTAATATGTAAAAATTCTCTTCTGTTTAGCTTTTATTTTTTCACAGTGGAAAAAAATAAATAAATAAATAAGTTACCAGCTGAGAGTGAGGCCTGGGAGGAGGTTGTGAAAATAAGTGTACTTAATGGAAGTGTTCTTTGGAAGGGATGCTAAATCTGAAACTCCAGTACTTTGGCCACCTCATGTGAAGAGTTGACTCATTGGAAAAGATGCTGATGCTGGGAGGGATTGGGGGCAGGAGGAGAAGGGGATGACAGAAGATGAGATGACTGGATGGCATCACCGACTTGATGGACATGAGTTTGAGTGAACTCCGGGAGTGGGTGATGGACCGGGAGGCCTGGTGTGCTGTGATTCATGGGGTCTCAAAGAGTTGGACATGACTGAACAACTGAACAGAACAGAATGGAAGCAAATTTAATGATCACAGTTCAAATTTCAGAGCCTTAACAAAAGGACACAGGGAAGGGCTTCTTATCAGTTTGTCTGAATAATTTTCTTTTATCTACTGAGTGGACTATTTCCAAGTCCACTTTGATCCAGCCTCTGTCCAACATTTGGCCCCCATAGACTTGCAACAAGAGGCTTCATCCAGATTGTAGAGGGATAGGTAGGTGGAATGTAGAGAATGAGTAAAAATTAGTACATTGATCCTCAAGTGACCCATAATTTGTACTCACATTTTAATGTTAAGAATGAATCACTTGGTTCCACTTAACTGTGACAAGGCCAAGTACTACCACCAGGCATAGGAAATGGCTTTAGTGAGCATCTGGATTATCTTTGCTAGAATAAGGTCAAAGATTTAAGGGGGCATATTATTTTAAGTCATTAAGAAAATAAAGATTATTAGATATAGGAAAACTGCTGAGCAGAACGAGTCTCCCTTGAGATTCATAGATTTAAAGTGAGTATATTTAGCATAGTTTAATATTAGTTCTTAAAGTTATGGTCCTGATTTTAAAGTTAGTATAATCATTTTGGTTATGATGCTTCTGCCTCTGGGGAAATAAGATAAGAACTGAACTTAAATACACTAGACTTTTGTTGGGAAGTTTTGAATGAAGGAGGCAACAGAAATATGGGAATAAACAAAGGAGTGATTAGTAAATTGATAGGAATCCAAGCTCAATAGGGAATAATAGTAAATAAAGACAAAAACTCTGTGTGTAACAATGTAAAGATTATATGGTAAACAGACTGATGGTCCAACTGAGAAAAAGAAAAAAATGTTGAGTCAGGGACCAGAGGGAATGAAGTAGAAATGTAGAAACTGTGGTCAGGGAGTGAAGGGCTTATAATTAGGTAGGACAATTAGAGATGGGGTAAAGGAGAGGATCATTAGAGGTGAAAATATTGGAAGTATCCTCTACAAGAAAGTTGAAATAAGTATGAACTATTGACAGGAGAAATAGATCAGGGGCTAAATCTTCAAGTGATAGAGGATTAGACCCAGAGACTGTGGATGACTGTATGATTTTCAAGAGTTTTATAGACCACAGAGGGTCATTTGTAAGTGACAAAGAAGGTGAGGAAGATGCCTATTCAATCTTTAGGCAGTGATACATTTGAGAGGAAAAGCAGCTATCATTAGAGAGCTGAAAAGAAAGTGAAGCCTCAGAGCATAGTAAGCATTTTACAACAAGGTACTGAAGGAACGCTAGAAACAAGGAATTTTGCTGTTGAAAAAGCATTAATATATGGTCAAATACAGATAAATACGGTCAAATAAAAGATTCATTATTGTCCAGAGAAGTCAGATTGAGTCAGATGAGGTATTTACAGAGTTATTTCAGGATGAGAGTCTTTTTAATGAGGGATGATATTAGGGAAGTAATTAATTTCATCAGTGTTGATCAGTTCATTGTTACTTTGTATCTTTTCCCAGCTCTCCCTGGAGCTCTATCCCTTTGTTCAGGTAACAGTTCAATCTCACAAAGCTACACACTTAGCTACCTACAGACACAAACAGAAAAGGAGATTAACCTGGAAGATAAATCACATGCATAATACTTGAGGCCAGAATGTAAATCTATAAAAATGTCATATGCATAATAAATTGTTTATGTAAGTATTAGAGGATTTTTGTGTTTTTTGGTCAATGGTCTTCTTGTGAAGGAAAGTAAATTATTATCTAAAATCAAGTGGACCATTTTCCTGTGACTAAAATCATCGGTATTTGGAAATACTGAGGGATCCTTGCAGTGATTTAAAGCTTAAAAAATTATAATATTTTGTTAAATTTATTAAGAGCTATCATAGTCCTAAAGAGAGACAACCATGGAAAATAAATGCAGGCCTGGCATCAAAAAAATGCCACCAGGGTTTTAATTAATGCATGTTCTTATTGATCTTTACTAATAGGAATGATGAAATGTTATATGATAATTAGATTAAAATATGAATAACAAAAAACAATCTTTTATTAAGATTTAAACCACCCAATACTTAATACAATGGTTTTGTAGTCTCCATTGGTAGTAATCACTACCAGTTCTCTTTTATTTCAAGGTACAGTAGGTTGTGCTAAAATACTTGTTTTGAAAATACAAATTGGCTCCAATTTGGCTGATATACTAGAGAACTGTTTGAACAAAATGCAAATTTTGCTGTCTATGTGGTCGCACAGAGTCAGACACTATGGAAGCAACTTAGCAGCAGCAGCAGCAGCAAACTTATCAAGAGAAACACTAGGTAAACACAGAATACTAGCTAGCTGTATCAAGCCACTAGAGCTTATACAAACTGTACTCCTTCTAACATCTCTGCCAACTTCCTTCGTTCCCAACGTGTGTTAAAACTTTCCATTCTATTTCAGAGAACCCTCCTTCCACCACTTTCCAATAAGCCCCAACGTGTGATAATTCTAACACACACCTCTGCAAGCAACCATCAGATGTTTCTTTTTTAAAAGCTATGTGTCACGGATGAAGTTTTTGAGTGCTGGTAACTTAATCTTATTTTTTTTATATAAGTCTTATAGCTTTTGTTTCATGACTTTATATAGCATGATGACTTTTAGGAAGAACTAACTGCACTGGAAATGTACACACCTCAGCCTCCCTTCAGTGAGGTAGACTAGATCATGTGACTTATTTTGGCTAAATAGACTGTGAGCAGAAGTAACATGAAACTTGTGGGTCAAGGGATAAGATCACACACCCACAAAACTCCAACTGTCTCTTATTCTTTCTTATGACATGGGAGGAAATTGTTCCAGACAGTGCAGCAGCTGCAGGAAGGTGGAAACTCTGTCAATTAGATCATTTCTCTGCATGAAGGACAGTTTCTTTAAAGAAAATCTGAAACAGTATCAGGCTTTATATAAAAGAAAAATAAATATTTATAATCTTAAGCCACTGAGATTTTGAGGTTGTCTCTTATTGGAATAGAACTAATAATATCTTGACTTGAAAAGAATTAATTGCTTGAATTTGGGGTATAGAGTGTTTCACCATAAACCTATTTTGGAGTTTTTAACATTCATCTTTATTAATTTACCTTAAAATTATATGAGATGTTCTGTATCAGAGTAAGTAAGTAAGTGAAGTTGCTCAGTCGTGTCCGACTCTTTGTGACCCCATGGACTGTAGCCTACGAGGCTCCTCTGTCCATGGGATTTTCCAAGCAATATTACTGGAGCGGATTGCCATTTCCTTCTCCAGTGGATCTTCCCGATCCAGGGATCAAACCAGGGTCTCCCGCTGTAATTCTCATTAAATATATCACAGTAACTGTTAAGTATTTGCCAAACCCCACCCTCCTTTGTCCTTGTCCTTACTCTCGGAGCAGGGAGATAAGGGTTAGGTCTATGGTCCTATGCAAATAACTGGTCAACCTACAGGTGAGAGATAAGGAAGGATGATTTAATTTTGCTGATGAAGAAAAAGAAGCTACTCTCCTGAGAGTCTCTTCCCTACTCCAGCTCTTCGATATAAAATTAGAATCTTTCCAGGAGCCAAATATTCCCCAGTTCTTCTGCTTGTGTCACCTAAGATGTCTCTAACTAATCTTATTTTGTTGCTCCTTGAAGGTAAATATTCAGAAAAATAGCAGCTCCAGTCTTCCTGACACTCTGAGAATTCAACCTAGGAGACTACTCTGTAACCATAGTCTCCCAGAGATATGATATGTTTTATTATCTTTTTGTATAAGAACAATTAGCTAGACAAATGGCTATAGATAGAATTCTCACACTTTGTGAAGAATCTTTAGGAGGCTGGGCTTTTTATAGAAAACACTGAAAATCTAGGAAAATTTTCATCACCATAAGTATCAGTGTAGCAAATGGAATATTTCCTTTTTATTGCCAGTTAACAGATTACTCTGGAGAAGGAAATGGCAACCCACTCCATTATTCTTACTTGGAAATCCCACTGACAGAGAAGCCTGGCAGGCTACAGTCCATAGTGTTGCAAAGAGTCCGACATGACCTAGCATACATATACAAGAAGTTACTACCCTTATTCGTAGAGTCCAAGTTGTGTGTTATATATATTTTTTACAAAGTAGACAAATTATGTTTCTTATTGAGATGGAATTAACAATGTTGTGCTCCAGGTAAGAACAAATATTATTAAATTATTTTAAAATTTTCAAAAAATAAATTCTGGCTTATGACAATATTAATAGCAGCTAATGTTTACTCAGTCAGTAACTTTGTCAGGTACTATTTTAAGTGCTGTAGAATAATAACTCATTTATTTCCTACAACTTAGTAAGGTAAATATCAACAGCCTCATTTTTACATTTAAGGAAATTGAGGTACAAAGAAGTCAAGAAATTTTCACAAGGTCATGAAATTGTCGACTAAAAAGATGCACAACGTGAGAGTTGTGAGTTGAGTTTTATCTGAGGCAAAACAAGGACTGCAGCCTGGGAGTCAGCACCTCAGCACTGAGAGACTGCTCCAAAGAGATAATAGGGCAAAATCAATCTTACATATTGACTTTGGTGAAGGGGGAAGTTCAATACTATTAAACATTCATTTACAAAAAGTTTTCTGCTAGCACAAGGATCTGATGTCACCAAGATGGGATTCACTGCTTTTCTAGAGGGGAGGAGATGAAAAGATTAGGATTATAAAGTTCAGTTGCTCAGTCATGTCTGACTCTTTGTGACACCATGAATTGCAGCACACCAGGCTTCCCTGTCCATCACCAACTACCAGAATTCACTCAAACTTGTGTCCATTGACTCGGTGATGCCATCCAGATATCTTATCCTCTTTCGTTCCCTTTTCCTCCTGCCCCCAATCCCTCCCAGAATCAGATTTTTTCAAATGAGTCAACTCTTCACATGACGTGGCTAAAGTACTGGAGTGTCAGCTTTAGCATCATTCCTTCCAAAGAATACCCAGGGTTAATCTCCTTTAGAATGGACTGGTTGGATTTCCTTGCAGTCCAAAGGACTCACAAGAGTCTTCTCCAAGACCACAGTTCAAAAGCATCAATTCTTCAGTGTTCAGCTTTCTCCACAGTCCAACTCTTACATCAATACATAACCACTGGAAAGACCATAGCCTGGACTAGACGGACTTTGGTGGCAAAGTAATGTTTCTGCTTTTCAATATGTTATCTAGGTTGGTCATAATTTTCCTTCCAAGGACTAAGCATCTTTTAATTTCATAGCTGCAGTCACAATCTGCAGTGATTTTGGAGCCCAAAATATAAAGTCTGACACTGTTTCCACTGTCTCCCCATCTATTTCCCATGAAGTGATGGGACCAGATGCCATGATCTTCGTTTTCTGAAAGTTGAGCTTTAAGCCAACTTGTTCACTCTCCACTTTCACTTTCATCAAGAGGCTTTTTAGTTCCTCTTCACTTTCTGCCATAAGGGTGGTGTCATCTACATATCTGAAGTGATAGATATTTCTCCTGGCAATCTTGATTCCAGCTTGTGATTCTTCCAGCTCAATGTTTCTCACGATGTACTCTGCATAGAAGTTAAATAAGCAGGGTGACAATATACAGCCTTGATGTACTCCTTTTCCTATTTGGAACCAATCTGTTGTTCCATGTCCAGTTCTAACTGTTGTTTCCTCACCTGCATATAGGTTTCTCAAGAGGCAAGTCAGATGCCCTGGTATTCCCATCTCTTGAAGAATTTTCCACAGTCTATTTTGATCCACAGAGTCAAAGGCTTTGGCATAGTCAATAAAGCAGAAATAGATGTTTTTCTGGAACTCTCTTGCTTTTTCCATGATCCAGCGGATATTGGCAATTTGATCTCTTGTTCTTCTGCCTTTTCTAAAACCAGCTTCAACATCTGGAAGTTCATGGTTCACATATTGCTGAAGCCTGGCTTGGAGAATTTTGAGCATGACTTTACTAGCATGTGAAATGACTGCAATTGTACAGTAGTTTGAGCTTTCTTTGGCATTGCCTTTCTTTGGGATTGGAATGAAAATTGACCTTTTCCAGTCCTGTGGCCACTGCTGAGTTTTCCAAATTTGCTGGCATATTCAGTACAGCAGTTTCACAGCATCATCTTTCAGGATTTGAAATAGCTCAAAGGGAATTCCATCACCTCCACTAGCTTTGTTCATAGTGATGCTTTCTAAAGCCCACTTGACTTCACATTCCAAGATGTCTGGCTCTAGGTGAGTGAACATATCATTGTGATTATCTGGTTCCTGAAGCTCTTTTTTTGTACAGTTCTGTGTATTCTTACCACCTTTTCTTAATATCTTCTGCTTCTGTTAGGTCCCTACCATTTCTGTCCTTTATTGAGCCCACTTTTGCATGAAATGTTCCGTTGGTATCTCTAATTTTCTTGAAGAGATCTCTAGTCTTTCCCATTCTGTTGTTTTCCTCTATTTCTTTGCATTGATAGCTGAGGAAGGCTTTCTTATCTCTGCTTGCTATTCTTTGGAACTCTGCATTCAGATGCTTCTATCTTTCTTTTTCTCCTTTGCTTTTCACTTCTGTTCTTTCACAGCTATTTGTAAGGCCTCCTCAGACAGCCATTTTGCTTTTTTTTGCATTTCTTTTCCATGGGGATGGTCTTGATCCCTATCTCCTGTACAATGTCATGAACCTTTGTCCATAGTTCATCAGGCACTCTACCTTTCTGATCTAGTCCTTTAAATCTATTTCTCACCTCCAGTGTATAATCATAAGGGATTTGATTTAGGTCATACCTGAGTGGTCTAGTGGTTTTCCCTACTTTCTTCAATTTAAGTCTGAATTTGGCAATAAGGAGTTCATGATCTGAGCCACAGTCAGCTCCTGGTCTTGTTTTTGTTGACTGTATAGAGCTCCATCTTTGGCTGCAAAGAACATGAACAATCTGATTTTGGTGTTGACCATCTGGTGATGTCCATGTGTAGAGTCTTCTCTTGTGTTGTTCAAAGAAGGTGTTTGCTATGGCTAGTGCATTTTCTTGGCAAAACTCTATTAGCCTTTGCCCTGCTTCATTCCATATTCCAAGGCCAAATTTTCCTGTTACTCCAGGTGTTTCTTGACTTCCTACTTTTGCATTCCAGTCCCCTGTAATGAAAAGGACATTTTTTTTAGGGTGTTAGTTCAAAAAATCGGTTCTTAAAACTTCTGTCTAAAGACCTGTCCGACCAGATTGCCTGGAGCACAGAGTGCCTTACTCCACCCTGAACTTTCTCAACTGGAATTCCATCACCTCTACTACCTTTGTTCATAGTGTAGTGTAGTTGCTCAGTCGTGTCAGACTCTTTGCGACCCCACAGACTGTAGCCTATCAGGCTTCTCTGTCCATAGGATTTTCCGGGCAATAGTACTGGAGTGGATTGCCATTTCCTTCTCCATTGTTCATAGTGATGCTTTCTAAGACGCACTTGACTTCAATTTCCAAGATGTCTGGCTCTAGATTAGTGATCACATCATCATGATTATCTGGGTCATGAAAATCTTTTTTGTACAGTTCTTCCGTGTATTTTTGCCACATCTTCTTAACATCTTCTGCTTCTGTTAGGTCCATACCATTTCTGTCCTTTATCAAGCCCATCTTTGCATGAAATGTTCCGCTGGTATCTCTAATTTTCTTGAAGAGATCTCTAGTCTTTTCCATCTATTGTTTTCCTCTATTTCTTTGAATTGATCACTGAGGAAGGCTTTCTTATCTCTTCTTGCTATTCTTTGGAACTCTGCATTCAGATGCTTATATCTTTCCTTTTCTCCTTTGCTTTTTGCCTCTCTTCTTCTCACAGCTATTTGTAAGGTCTCCCCAGACAGCCATCTTGCATTTTTGCATTTCTTTTCCATGGGGATGGTCTTGATCCCTGTCTCCTGTACAATGTCACGAACCTCATTCCATAGTTCATCAGGCACTCTATCTATCAGATCTAGGCCCTTAAATCTATTTCTCACTTCCACTATATAATCATAAGGGATTTGATTTCGGTCATACCTGAATGGTCTAGTGGTTTCCCCTACTTTCTTAAATTTAAGTCTAAATTTGGAAATAAGGAGTTCATGATTTGAGCCACAGTAAGCTCCTGGTCTTGTTTTTGTTGACTGTATAGAGCTTCTCCATCTTTGGCTGCATAGAATATAGTCAATCATGCTGTGAAAGTGCTGCACTCAATATGCCAGAAAATTTGGAAAACTCAGCAGTGGCCACAGGACTGGAAAAGGTCAGTTTTCATTCCAATCCCAAAGAAAGGCAATGCCAAAGAATTTGCTCAAACTACCGCACAATTGCATTCATCTCACATACTAGTAAAGTAATGCTCAAAATTCTCCAAGGCAGGCTTCAGCAATACATGAACCGTTAACTCCCTGATGTTCAAGCTGGTTTTAGAAAAGGCAGAGGAATGAGATATCAAATTGCCGAAATCCGCTGGATCATGGAAAAAACAAGAGAGTTCCAGAAAAACATCTATTTCTGCTTTATTGACTATGCCAAAGCCTTTGACTGTGTGGATCACAATAAACTGTGGAGAATTCTGAAAGAGATGGGAATACCAGACCACCTGACCTGCCTCTTGAGAAATCTGTATGCAGGTCAGGAAGCAACAGTTAGAACTGGACATGGAACAACAGACTGGTTCCAAATAGGAAAAGGAGTACGTCAAGGCTGTATATTGTCACCCTACTTATTTAACTTATATGCAGAGTATATCATGAGAAATGCTGGGCTGGAAGAAACACAAGCTGGAATCAAGATTGCTGGGAGAAATATCACTAACCTCAGATATGCAGATGACACCACCCTTATGGCAGAAAGTGAAGAGGAACTAAAAACCTCTTGATGAAAGTGAAAGAGTTGAGCGAAAAAGTTAGCTTAAAGCTCAACATTCAGAAAACGAAGATCATGGCGTCCAGTCCCATCACTTCATGGGAAATAGTGGGGAAACAGTGGAAACAGTGAAAGACTTTATTTTGGGGGGCTCCAAAATCACTGCAGATGGTGACTGCAGCCATGAAATTAGAAGACGCTGACTCCTTTGAAGAAAAGTTCTGACCAACCTAGATAGTATATTCAAACGCAGAGACATTATTTTGCCGACTAAGGTCCGTCTAGTCAAGGCTATGGCTTTTCCTGTGGTCATGTATGGATGTGAGAGTTGGACTGTGAAGAAGGCTGAGTGCCGAAGAATTGATGCTTTTGAACTGTGGTGTTGGAGAAGACTCTTGAGAGTCCCTTGGACTGCAAGGAGATCCAACCAGTCCATTCTGAAGGTGATCAACCCTGGGATATCTTTGGAAGGAATGATACTAAAGCTGAAACTCCAGTACTTTGACTACCTCATGAGAAGAGTTGTCTCATTGGAAAAGACTCTGATGCTGGGAGGGATTGGGGGCAGGAGGAGAAGGGGATGACCGAGGATGAGATGGTTGGATGGCATCACGGACTCGATGGACGTGAGTCTGAGTGAACTCCGGGAGCTGGTGATGAACAGGGAGGCCTGGTGTGCTGCGATTCATGGGGTCACAAAGAATCGGACACGACTGAGCGACTAAACTGAACTGAACTCCCTCAGGGTGTATTGAAGGTCAACAGCTGCAACAGTGCAGTGTTGTCTCAGCAGAGGCAGAAGGCGAATGCCCTTTTTCAGTCATCAGCAACTATTTTGGCAAGTGCCAATTTGTAGTTGAGAAAACCCAGCAGGACCCTATGGGGCTCTTGAGCAATGAAGCTTTTCTATTCCCCTCTAGCCTGCATGACCTTCCCTGAGTTCCAAAGGGTAGACTGTGAGCAGATACTAATTCAGGAAGCTAAGGAATACAAAGTCGCTGCCCTTGCTAAGTTACTTCAGTCATGTCCACTATTTGTGACTCCATAGACTGTAGCCCAAGATGCTCTTCTGTCCATGAAATTCTCCAGACAAGAATATTGGAGTAGGTAGCCATGCCCTTTCCAGTGTATCTTCCCGACCCAGGGATCTTGCATTGCAGGAAGATTCTTTATGCTAGGTTACCTGGGAAGCCCAAAGTAAAGGGAGGTGCAGCCAAGAAACAACAGTGCAGCCTTGAGGGTAGAGTACTGGTACCACCTCAGTTCAGTTCAGTTTTTTAGTCATATCTGACTCTTTGTGGCCCCATGGACTGCAGCATGCCAAGCCTCCTTGTGTATCACCAACTTCTGGAGTTTACTAAAACTCATGTCCATTGAGTCGGTGATGCCATCCAACTATCTCATTCTCTGTCATCCCCTTCTCCTCCTGCCTTCAATCTTTCCCAGCATCAGGGTCTTTTCAAATAAGTCAGCTCTTCACATCAAGTAGCCAAAGTACTGAAGTTTCAGCTTCAACATCAGTCCTTCCAATGAATATTCAGGACTGATCTCTTTTAGGATGGATTGATTGGATCTCATTGCAGTCCAAGGGACTCTCAAGAGTCTTCTCCAACACCACAGTTCAAAAGCATCGATTCTTCAGCTCTCAGGTGTCTTTATAGTCCAATTCTCACATCCATACATGAGGTTCCACCTCAAGGGATAAATAATATCTTTAAGCTCTCTATTGAATTAAAACCCAACAAACAGAAGATGTCAGTATCACTGGATATGGTCACCTGAGGCCAGACTAAAGAAACCAGAGAATATCATCAAGATCATCTGAAGAAGAAGTGAAGTTGCTCAGTCGTGTTTGACCCTTTGTGACCACATAGACTGTAGCCTACAAGGCTCCTCTGTCCATGGAATTTTTCAGGCAAGAGTACTGGAGTGGGTTGCCATTTCCTTCTCCAGAGGATCTCCCCACCCAGGGATCGAACCCGGGTCTCCCACATTGAAGGCAGACACTTTACCATCTGAGCCACCAGGGAAACCTCAGATTAAATGAGTCCAGGCCCGTGCACATACTCTAATCTTATCAGTATTTCCACTCTTAAACCTTAATCATAAAACTCCTGACCAAACTCCACTGATTGGGACACACAGTTTTCAAGGGCAAGAGCCTGCTGTCTCCCCTCTGCCTGGTAAAGCAATAAGCTATTTTTTTCTACTTCACCCAGAAATCTGTCCCCAAGATTTGATTGGCTCTGGTGCAGAGGCCAAGCTTGTGGCATCAGTCACACAGTATATATGTAGCTCCAATCTAATCTTAAGTGTGAATCTCAGACTCCATTTGGTGGCTCAGACAGTAAAGCATCTGCCTCCAGTGCAGGAAACCCAGGTTTAATCCCTGGGTTGGGAAGATCCCCTGGAGAAGAAAATGGCAACCCACTCTAGTACTCTTGCCTGGAAAATTCCATGGACCGAGAGGCTCCTCAGAGCCTGGTAGGCTACAGTCCATTGGGTTGCAAAGAGTCGGACATGACTGAGCGACTTCACTTTCTCTTTCACTTTTCTCCTGCTCTTAATATAGTGAAGTACTGTGCACCAATGATGAGAAAAAATAAATATACAGTAAAGAGATAGGGAAGACAGAAATAATTGTATTCATTTACATGTAAAACAAATTTAAGAGTTAATGAAAAATATAAATATTCAGGCACATATTGTATATTAAAAAATAATTACAATGGAAAATGTAAGGGTTTATACTGAGATAATTGGCATGTCAAACAGTATAAATAAGAAAGAATTCACAGCTAAAAACAACAGAGTCAAATTAAAAAAAAAAAATTAGACAAAGACAAAATTCTAAAAACCTTCTGAAGAGTGTAAGCTATAGATAATAAGAATTACACTGACATGCTTCTCAGTGAAAATACTGACTATAAAAAGACAATGGAGTAATATTTTCAAAATATCAAAAGAAAATAACTGGAATTTTATATCCAGTAAAATAATTTAAATATCAGGAAAAATAAATTTATTAAGTATTAAGGGTCATATTAAGTTCAGAAATTTAACCAATCTTATTTTTGGAAATAAACTGGAAGAAATATCTGAATAAAGGAAAAATTCATGAGGACATTATAAAATATGATTAGTGAGAATGACTAAGAGGCTGACAAGATTTGCTACTTTAGTAATAAGCAGTCACAAAAAGGTAATATAGGTGTATTAGTGAGGGTTCTCCAGAGAAACAGAAGCAATAGGTTACTATTAATACATTATATAATTTTATATATTAAATATATTATATATCCATTGTATATATTCAATAGAATACAAACCCAACACATACTGGAATATTACTATTCCAATTTTCTATTAGAACAGTGAGGTTCTGGCTCAGGGAGGTAGCTATAAATTGGAGACACAAGAAAGAGCCTGAGAGTGGGGAGTCCAATGGATTCCAGAACAGAACTAAAGATTTGAGATTCTAAATTAATGAGGGAAGAAGACGGATGTCACAATTCAAACTTCCAGGCAGAGCAAGTAAATTATCTCTTCCTCCACTTTTTAGTTCTATGAATAGACCTGAAGGTCCTCAGTGGGTTGGATGATGCCCACCCATGCTGGGGAAGGCAATTTGTTTGACTCAGTTTACTGATTCAAATCCCAGGCCCTTTTGGAAACACTAATACACAGACACATCCTGAAATACACAGAAATCTGAGCTTTTAAGTTAGCATGTAAAATTAACTATCACACGAGGTATAAAAAATACTGAAGATAGATTTTATGTAATAGCAACATAATGGATTTTTGGATTTTCTTAGTCTGTTCAGGCTGCTATAAGAAAATACTACAATAGTTATTGCTCAGAGTGCTGGAGGTCGGGCAGTTCAAGATTTAGGTGTGGGCAATCTGGTGTGGACTTCAAGGAGATCCAACCAGTCCATTCTAAAGGAGATCAGCCCTGGGATTTCTTTGGAGGGAATGATACTGAAGCTGAAACTCCAGTACTTTGGCCACCTCATGCGAAGAGTTGACTCACTGGAAAAGACTCTGATGCTGGGAGGGATTGGGGGCAGGAAAAGGGGATGACCCAGGATGAGATGGCTGGATGCCATCACTGACTCGATGGACGTGAGTCTGAGTGAACTTTGGGAGTTGGTGATGGACAGAGAGGCCTGGCATGCTGCGATTCATAGGGTCGCAGAGTCGGACACAACTGAGTGACTGAACTGAACTGAATCTGGTGTCTGGTGAAGTATGTGTGCATGCTTTTCAGGAAGAAATAATCATGATAGATTTTTCCACCAGTAGGAGTTCTGCCAAGTGAAGTTCATCTGAAGTGCTATAGTCTTTTAACTAGGGAACTTCAAATGATTTATCACATGTGAGATCCTAAGAAACAGTGGTGATATTTTTACTTTCAAGTCAGTCTGATTAATTACAATGGAAGAAATGAAGTAAAGGCTTTGGAATGAAGGCCACCCATAAGATACTTTCCAATAGTAAGTGTAATATATTATGTACGAAGGACAATCAAAATAACAAGAAATAATGCCAAAATACTTAAGAATGATATACAGCTCCTTCTAATCTTATAGTTAATTATTTAATACACTTGGTTCTGAAATTCCTAAGTATTAAATCACACATTTTTTATTCAAAAGAGTTAATTTGTTGAAGAGTTTAAACTCTCTCAAATGTGAATATATATAAAAATTACAGCTGGCAATATAAATTTTAATCTCAAGGAATTTGAGTATAGTATGGTGGTGGTGATTTAGTTGCTAAGTCATGTTCAACTCTTTCGACCCCGTGGACTGTAAAATAAGTAGATAATTTATTATTTTTTTTATTGTAAAAACATTGCTTTGCTTCTGCAATTTTAAAAACTGACATTGTTTCTATGTGTGGTAGTAGATAGAATCCATGTTTCTTCCTTAGTTTTGACTTCTTTTCAACTTGGCTCCAGTTAACCTTTGCAACTTGTTCAATGAGAAACTCCAGTGGACTGTATCACCACACACAATTAATGGCTGAGTGGTCTATAATAAATGAAAATGCCACCACTGCTTAGCAATTAGCTTATGGATCATCTCCAACCACTTAGAACCTCTTCCATCCACAGCATTTAAACATGCTGTATGATTTAAATTATACTTAAAGTGAACAGCAATATTCAATTACTAGTAGGTTCATTGTGCAGAATTGTCACCATTATGATTAACAGCCCTTATGAAAAACAATTAATGTGGTGTCTTGTTGCTAGGTCAACTATAAAAGTTAATTCCCTTGAGGAAAGAATTATGTTTATCAATACACACTTTTATAATGATTTGATCTAAAATCTTAACATTATCAATTGAATAAAAATTTGCAGAATTTAAGTAAGAAAATAAATATATCTTTAACATTATCCCAGAAAAATAATGCAGTCCATTAAAAAAAAAAATCGCTAAAAGAACATAGTGACAGCTAAAAGGGAATTAAAAGCTTCAGTTTACACAGAAATCAAGTATATTCTCTCATATTTCAAATATGTCTTTGGGACTCAAATTACTCACATTCAAGGGAGGAATGGCAGTTAGACAAAGATATTTGACTTCTTATAAAAGAGTTCAAGTACCGAGGAGATATGTGTCATTTCAAACTCAGTAACATTAAACACATAAAGCTATCTCATCTGCTAAACCACTGAGCTAAAAAGAAAACAAGAAACAAAACACAGCCTTTTTTTTAAGCAAATGTTTTCAATAGATATAAAAAATAACTGTTCTTGACTTATTCATAATACCTTGAATGAGATCAGAGAAATCACCACTCTGTTCTTATGAAAATCATTGTCAGTTCATATTTATTGTCTTCCCTGAAGGGGATAGGATTTAATATCATTCTACTCTATGAAGCTCTCAGAATAAAAGGGTCAACAAGTTAGATGATGATGCTGTTAATGGTGATTATATCTGTCATCTTTATATTCATATTTGTGACAACTATACCTATTTGTAGTCCCAGTGGGTCTATTTGGATGATGTCTTAACCTCTTTTCTATCTTTCTTTCCCAAAATTTTTGTCTAATCTTATTACTTAATCCTTTATAATATATCTCATTTATGATTAATTTGTCTTTTCCCATTGATCAAATTCTTTTCTTGGGCCTATACAAAAGTTTCTGACATCATAAATTGCTATTACTCTGAGTTTCTCATGTCTTGACCAAAAAATAAAAAACAAATTCAATTCATATAAGTACAAGATTGAAAGGAAACTTGAAAACAAAGTGTATAACTGTTTATTCATTGTATAAAAGACTGCCAAATACCACTATTGAGAAATTTAGTGATTGTAGTTTGACTGGCAATTTGGTGTCTATCTTGATCTTATTGAACAATCTAACCATGAAAACAGGACAGGGTCTTTTGTGTACCAACATCACCCTATATGTGTATTCAATATTGAATATTTTGCCTTTTCACAGTACATTGTAATAATGCTTATGAATGACTTTACATCCCATTATAACCTAATAATAGTAAACTGCATTATTCATCTTTCTATCACCTATATTTATATAGTTTATGGCCTATAAATATTTGCTAAATGGATAAATGATTGAAGTAAAAGCTGATTGTTATTCATTTTTCTCAGAAAATATATTAAGAAACTATTGAGAACAGAGAGTTGTGCTAGGAGATGTACACACAGTTGTAAACAAAATATGATTTGATACTTCTGTCCAATAATACTTTCTACTGATAATATTGGGCAAGCCAAAATCCATATCAGTATAATATGACCCAAGAGCCACAAATTTGCTCTTAGGCCAATTAGTCTGGTCAAAATCCAAAAATAAACTCTCAGGAATTTGCCAGAGGATGCAAATCAATCAGGGATAGCTATAAGTAGATTATAGAAAAAATAATAAAACTAAAAGAAAAAAAAAAAACACTAACAGTATCCCTAATTTATATAGAACTTTATGGGTTAAAAACTTTATGGGTTATTTGAGAATGATAGCTTTTAGATGCTCAACAGAATATTGTAAAAGTAGATTTGATTTTGTTATTCCCATTTTACATTCAAGCAAAGTAAAGTCTCAAAAATTTAAGGGACTTTCATAAAGAAGGTATGGAAAATTGAATCAAGAAAGTCTGGCAGTCTAATTTCTCAAAATATTGTCTTTAGGTCAATAGCATGCCTTGGAAATGCAAAATCTTAGATCTCAGGCATACAGAATCACATTCTGCCTTTGAACACATTTCTCATGTGATACATATGCATGTATGATATAGCATTAAAAAAAATGGGTCTAGTTCTTTTTATACTATGTCATACCTATGCAAACCTGCACTCATTCAGCCTGGTGAGCAGAGATCATGATATACATTTGAGAGTATTTGTTTTACTTATTTTGCAGTGAAAGAAGTTTTGGGGTAAAATGAGAGACTTAAAATGAATGACAAAAAATGCAGGAAAAAGTCAAACTTCAGTGTTTTGGTCAATTGAATGCTTGGTGAATTGAACTAGGTGAAAACCAAGACTAAAATTTTAAGTGTAGGTGATTTCTGGACTCTTTCAAGATGTTAAATAAAAGGTTTTGTTTTTGTTTTTGTTTTTTTTTTCCTGTCATCACTTTGCCTAACAACTCATTGCATTTGTTTGAAGAGAGTTTGCTAATTGTGACAATTAATTAAAAATACAAAAATGAAATAGTGTCAGAGAATATCATTCTATAACATGCATGAGAAATTGTAATGCACATGATTGTCAAATTACATTAGAATATGTATCATCTAAATATAAAACACACTAAAGTGCAAGACCATCTATGAAGCTCTGGGGATTTGTTCTTTCATTTTGTCATTTATGTTGACTATTTCTTATTTCTCATGTCAATTCTTTTTTTTCCCTCTCTCTCTCTCTCTCTTTCCACGTGGGTGATGTGTTCTGCCCTCTCCCCCACCAGATCAGCCCCTCTGAGCCCACCCCATGCCAATTCTTAATAACAACATTGCAAAATATCTCAGGAGAATATTTTACATGAGAAAATATGAATAAATATATAAACATTTACTTTTGTTGGAGTTGCCCTATTTTAAGGGTTTTCCAAAATAAGGCTGAAAAATGTTTGAAGGACAACAAAGAAATTTCCTGTTTGAAATCAAACAGATGATGGAATTCTGTTGAAGATGGGAAAAAAAAAAAAAAGACATCTTTGATTCCACTTGGGTGAAAAAAATTCAAAAGTCTTTAAATGTTTGAATATATAGATAAGCAGTTCCTCCTTTGGCTGCAAGTTCAAACTGAAGATTACTCTGCCCCATAGAGATTCATTCATTCTTGATATTGATAGGTTGTACTAAAATTTCTCCTGAAAATTCAGTTCTCAAACAGAATACAGCTTCTCAAAAGAAGAAATTTCATAGCACTTCAAATAATACTGAAGCTTTTCTGTTCTACTGTCACCAGTCCTTATTGGTCTAAGGTTGTAATGATGGGTTCACAAATATTTAAAGGGCCAAAAAATACTTGGTGCACAGCTTTAGAGGGGGGTTAGAAAGAAATGCATCATGAAACAACTGCTTCAAAAGAAAAATGGTATGCTCTGGTAAATTTATTTCACAAGATTAGCTTTCATGCGGTTAGCATGGAATGCTGGGAAATCTAGGAACAACCTAAAGTTTCTTTTTTTTTTAAGAGGATAACATCATTTTGTCTTTTATCCACTGCTTTGAGAAATATTTACTGTATGAACAAGGCAAACCAAGTCTTCAATTCAATAAGAAGGGTCAGTTTAATGGAACACAATCGAGCCAGACTTTTATTTAATTCCTTCACAAATACATTACCATCTAGTAATATGTGCTATGAAGGAATTAAATAAAAATAAAATAATAAAGAGACTGAGATGTTGCTGAAAATTATTCACGTATGAAAGCTAAGGAAGCCAACTCTGAGGAGGTAATGTTTAAATCAAGGAAGTAAAAGATGATAAAGAATTAATCACTAGAATGGCCAGGAAATAACTTCAAAGTATATAAAATAACTCTTTTCAGGCTATGAAGGCAATCACACACACACACACACACACACACACACACACACACACACACATTAGGTGTTATTTATTGAATGTCAAGTTTTTAATCTTTACTTAGATATTTATATTTTACATGCACTGTTATCTCATATCTTTCTTAAAACAACCTTGAGAAATCTGCCTATTATTTCTATGCAACAGATGGAAATTTCATGGGAAAATAAAGTTAAAAAAATTAAATACCTAAATATAACCAGTTTTTTTCTGAACACCAGAGGCCTCTCTTTCCCTTACCAAACAAGTTTCAAATATGTATTGTATAAACTATAAATGTTATAGGGAGTGCAAGACAGTTTAATCCAAGACTTCCAAATACTTCTATAAATTTTCAAACTTTATAAAATATTTCCCTTTAATCTGTATGAGTTATAAGTAGGATGTGTGTGTGTGAAGTCGCTTGGTCATGTCCAACTTTTTGCGACCCCATGGACAGTAGTCTACCAGGTTCCTCCATCCATGGAATTTTCCAGGCAAGAATACTGGAGTGGGTTGCCATTCCTTCTCCAGGAGATCTTCCTGACCCAGGGATTGAACCCAGGTCTCCCGCATTGTAGGCAGACACTTTACCATCTGAGCCACCAGGGAAGCTCCCATAAGTAGGATACAATATATAAAATTAAAATAAGATTTGAATACTATTTCATTGTTTGTTATATGCCAATTCCCCGTTACATATTATTAAATACAAAAGAAAATTTTAAATTATTATTTCTGTGTAAATAAAAAATAATTTAAAAACAAACATAGTTACAATATACTTTGAGATTTACTATGTATCACTTACAAATGAGAAGATTGTCAACTACTGTCTCAGTATTCATCATTTAAAAAAGATGACTGTCACTTAATCATAAGAAAGTATAGAAATGCCAGGGTGTCTATCATAAAATATACATATATGGAGAACCAGTGCGGATGGATGAATGCCTGTAGAATATACACAAAAATCTGACTGATATTTAAAGTTGGTTATAGCTTAAGTACAATGTCACAAACCTCTGTCCATAATTTTTCAGGCACTCTGTCTCTCAAATCTAATCCCTTGAATCTATTTCTCACTTCTACTGTATAATCATAAGGGATTTGATATAGGTCATACCTGAATGGTCTAGTGGTTTCCCTACTTTCTTCAATTTCATTCTGAATTTTGCAATCAGTTCATGATCTGAGCCATAGTCAGCTTCTGGTCTTGTTTTTGCTCACTGTATAGAGATTCTCCATCTTTGGCTGAAAAGAATATAATTAATCTGATTTTGTTGTTGGCCATCTGGTGATGTCCATGTGTAGAGTCTTCTCTTGTGTTGTTGGAAGAGGGCATTTGCTATGACCAGTCCGTTCTCTTGGCAAAACACTATTAGCCTTTGCTCTGCTTCATTCCATACTCCAAAGACAAATTTGCCTGTTATTTCAGGTGTTTCTTGACTTCCTACTTTTTCATTCCAGTCCCCTATAATGGAAAGGTCATCTGAGTTAAAATTCACCCATTCCAGTCCATTTTAGTGAGCTGATTTCTAAAACGTTGATGTTTACTCTTATCATTTCCTATTTGACCACTTCCAATTTGCCTTGATCGTGGACCTAACATTCCAGGTTCCTATGCAATATTGCTCTTTACAACATCGTACTTTACTTCCATCACCAGTCACAGCCACAACTGGGTGTTGATGTTGCTTTGGCTCCATCTCTTCATTCTTTCTGGAGTTATTTCTCCACAGATCTCCAATAGCATATTGGATGGATGTGTAAATTCTGGGAGTTGGTGATGGACAGGGAGGCCTGGAGTGCTACAGTTCATGGGGTATCAAAGAGTTGGACATGACTGAGTGACTGACTTCACATTCCAGGATGTTTGGCTCTAGGTGAGTGATCACACCACCGTGATTCTCTGGGTCATGAAGATCTTTTTTTGTACAGTTCTTCTGTGTATTCTGGGCACCTCTTCTTAATATCTTTTGCTTATGTAAGGTCCATACCATTTCTGTCCTTTTTTGAGCCCATCTCTGCATGAAATGTTCCCTTGACATCTATAATTTTCTTGAAGAGATCTCTAGTCTTTCCCATTCTGTTGTTTTCCTCTATTTCTTTGCATTGATTGGTGAGGAAAGTTTTCTTATCTCTCCTTGCTATTCTTTGGAACTCTGCATTCAGATGCTTATATCTTTCCTTTTCTCCTTTGCTTTTCACTTCTCTTATTTTCACAGCTATTTGTAAGGCCTCTTCAGACAGCCATTTTACTTTTCTGCATTTCTTTTCCATGGGGTGGTCTTGATCCCTGTCTCCTGTACAATGTTACGAACCTCTGTCCATAGTTCATCAGGCACTCTATCAGATCTATGCCAGCAAATATGGAAAACTGAGCAGTGGCCACAGGATTGGAAAAGGTCAGTTTTCATTCCAATCCCAAAGAAAGGCAATGTCAAAGAATTCCCAAACTACCACACAATTGCCCTCATCTCACACTAATAAGTGAAAGTGAAGTCACTCAGTCATGTCCAATTCTTTGCGATCCCATGGACTGTAGCCTATCAATCTCTGTCCATGGAATTTTCCAGGCAATAGTACTGGAGTGGATTGCCATTTCCTTCTCCAGCGGATCTTCCCGACCCAGGGATCCAACCCAGGTCTCCCACAGTGTAGACAGATGCTTTACCGTCTGAGCCACCAGGGAAGTCCAAGGCACGCTCAAAATTCTCCAAGCCAGGCTTCAGCAATACGTGAACCATTAACTTCCAGATGTTCAAGCTGGTTTTAGAAAAGGCAGAGGAACCAGAGATCAAATTGCCAACATTATCTGGATCATTGAAAAAGCAAGATAATTCCAGAAAAAAACATCTATTTCTGCTTTATTGACTATGCCAAAGCCTTTGACTGTGTGGATCACAATAAATTGTGGAAAATTCCGAAAGAGATGGGATACCAGACCACCTGACCTGCCTCTTGAGAAACCTGTATGCAGGTCAGGAAGAACAGTTAGAACTGGACATGGAACAACAGACTGGTTCCAAATAGGAAAAGGAGTACTTCAAGGCTGTATATGGTCACCCTGCTTATTTAACTTATATGTAGAGTACATCATGAGAAACGCTGGGCTAGAAGAAGCACAAGCTGGAATCAAGATTACAGGGAGAAATATCAATAACCTCAGATATGCAGATGACACCACCCATATGGCAGAAAGTGAAGAGGAACTAAAAAACCTCTTGATGAAAGTGAAAGAGGAGAGTAAACAGTTGGCTTAAAGCTCAACATTCAGAAAATGAAGATCATTACATCTGGTCCCATTACTTCATGGCAAATAGTTGGGGAAACAGTGGAAACAGTGTCAGACTTTATTTTGAGGGGCTCCAAAATCACTGCAGATAGTGACTGCAGCCATAAAATTAAAAGATGCTTACTCCTTGGAAGGAAAGTTATGACCAACCTAGATAGCATATTCAAAAGCAGAGACATTACTTTACCAACAAAGGTCCGTCTAGTCAAGGCTATAGTTTTTCCATTGGTCATGTATGGATGTGAGAGTTGGACTGTGAAGAAAGCTGAGCACTGAAGAATTGATACTTTTGAACTGTGGTGTTGGAGAAGACTCTTGAGAGTCCCTTGGACTGCAAGAAGATCCAATCAGTCCATTCTAAAGGAGATCAGCCCTGGGTGTTCTTTGGAAGAAATGATGCTAAAGCTGAAACTGCAATACTTTGGCCATCTCATTCAAAGAGTTGACTCATTGGAAAAGACCCTGATGTTGGGAGGGACTGGGGGCAGGAAGAGAAGGGGACGACACAGGATTAGATGGCTGGATGGCATCACTGACTCGATGGACATGAGCTTGAGTGAACTCTGAGAGACGGTGATGAAAGGGAGGCCTGGTGTGCTGCAATTCATGGGATCTCAAAGAGTTGGACACAACTGAGAGACTGAACTGAACTGAGTGACTGAACTGAACTGACTGATTGCTTAAGTGAAATTTATACTCTCAAACATGCAATATACATCAATGAAAAAAGTATATAATATTTTGAATATATAAGTTTATAAATAGAGAAGGCAGAAGAAAGTTAGGCCTTTAACTAAATTTAAATTTAGTAGTGAAGTGAAAGTGTTAGTTGTTCAATTCTGTCTAACTCTGCAGCACCATGCACTGTGGTCACTGGGCTCTTCTGTCCATGGAATTTTCCAGGCAAGAATTAGTTCAATTCAGTTCAGTTCAGTCACTCAATTGTGTCCGACTCTTTGCAACCCCATGGACTGCAGCAGGCCAGGCTTCTCTGTCCATCACCAACTCCTGGAGCTTGTTCACATCCATGACTCATGTCCATCGAATCAGTGATGCCATCCAATCATCTCATCCTCTGTCATTCCCTTCTCCTCCTGCCTTCAATCTTTCCCAGCACTGAGGTCTTTTTGGTGAGTTAGATCTTTGCATCAGGTGGCCAAAGTATTGTAGTTTCAGCTTCAGCATCAGTCCTTCCAATGAATATTTAGTACTGATTTCCTTTAGGATCGACTGTTTGATCTCCTTGCAGCACAAGTGACTCTTAAAAGTTTTGTCCAATACCACGGTTCAAGAGCATCAATTATTTAGCACTCAGATTTCTTTATAGTCCAACTCTCACATCCATGCATGACTACTGGAAAAACCATAACTTTGACTGCATAGACCCTAGTTGGCAAAGTCATGTCTCTGTTTTTTAATATGCTGTCTAAGTTGGTCATAGCTTTTCTTCCAAGGAGCAAGTTTCTTTTAAGTTTATGGCTGCAGTCACCGTCTGCAGTGATTTTTGAGCTCAAATAATAGTCTCTCACTATTTTCATTGTTTCCCCATCTTTGCCATGAAGTGATGAGACCGAATGCCATGATCTTAGTTTTCTGAATGTTGAATTTTAAGCCAACTTTTTCAATCTCCTCTTTCACTTTCTTCAAGAAGCTCTTTAGTTCTTCTTTGCTTTCTGCCATATGGGTGGTGTCATCTGCATATCTGAGGTTATTGATATTTCTCCCAGCACTCTTGTTTCTAGCTTGTGCTTCATCCAGTCCAGCTGGTATGAGTAGCCATTCTCTTCTCCAGGCAATCTTCCTGATCCAGATATTGAATTAGGTCTCCGATGTTGTAGGTGGATTATTTACCATCTGAGCCACCAGGGAATTGCAGATTTAGTAGCAATCTTCACAAAAAAAGATGCCTTCTGCCTGATTTTATTAATTCACAATAGCAAGATGTCCAAATGTAAACATGTGTTATAGCAGTATCAATTAACTGTTAAATTATATTTATTTGCTTGGAAGAGATAACTAAGAGTATTTAGTCTGTTTTCTTAATTCTAGAAAATTAAATAAAAACTATCAAAATATATATCTATCAGTCAGTGATATTAAAGACCATTGTTGTTGTTCAGTTGCTAACTTGCGTCTGATTCTTTTTTGGTCCCATGGACCATAGCCCACCAGGCTCCTCTGTCCATGGGATTTCCCAGGTAAGAATGCTGGAATGGTTCCTATTTCCTTCTCTAGGGAATCTTTCTGATCCACAGATCAAACATGTCTTCTGCATTGGCAGGTGGATTCTTTACCTATTGAGCTACCTGTGAAGCCCCTTACAAATCACAGAAATCCATACATTTTTATTGAACAATTATTTGCCTTTAAGGACCGAATGATTTAGTTAACTCTATAAAATAATTTACAGACTTCCCTGTAGCTCAAATGGTAAAGAATCTGCCTGTGATGCAGAAGATCAGGGTTCAAGTTCCCTGGGTTAGGAAGTTCCCTTGGAGAAAAGAATGGCAATCCACTCCAGTATTCTTGCCTGGAGAATTCCATGGACAGAGAAGCCTGGCAGGCTGCCGTCCATGGGGTCACAAAAAGTTGGACATGACTGAGCGACTAACACACACACACAACATAAATAATTTAATATTATGGGTAAAATGTTAAGAAAATGAAGTATATTTGCTTCTAAGTCTTAATGTTTTGTGTCAACATTTTAAAATCTACATTTTTCTTCTGCAATATCATATTATATTGTGGAAAAAACTAAGAAGGTGCCAGAATTGACTATCACGTCTTAAAGGAAGCAATATAATAATTTAAAACAAATACAATTTCTACAAAGAAACCCAAAGGATCTGGAAATGCTCATATCTACTTTGGGAGCATAAAAAGAAAGAGGGAACTATGGTTTGCAAGAGTGACTTATAAAAGTATGCATATAAAACTGGCAATGAAATTGTGTCTGTCTGAGGGGAAACTCAGTACAGCTAAAACATATACCATATCTATAATTCATAGGATTCTATAATGTATGTTTCCCTTTCTCTAAAGATATTCAGAAAAAATAAAGATGTCCATAATTTTAGATCTACTTAGAGGGGTTAAGACCTAGTTGGAGAATTCCCTAGTATTTTGGAGAAATTAAACCTATTATCTAAATAATATTTCTTTCTGTAGGCAGATCTTAACCACCTGTTTTGTTTTTTTTTATTGTTGTCATTGTCTTTTATTGTTGTTGCTTGTATTTTTTTTTTACCATGGTCAAATTATATTCTGTATCATTTAAAATGTGTTATTTTTCAATAATAGACTCCTGAAATTTTATTGTGACTTAAGACAGCAAGGTAGCACAGTTTATTGATTTTTCCAACATGCAAAATACATATTTACACTCATTTCATTAACCTCTCAAAGACGTTTGACTTAATAAATACTTGGGAATGTTGGTTGCTGAATTTGCTATTAACAAATGAAACAAATAAAAAAAAGCTATGATCCAGTGGCAGGACTCACAAAACCCAAGTGATTGTTTGAAATGAGGCAGAATGTAAATTGTAGTGTTTTATTTGGGAAGAAAAATGTGTCTATATTCTAGAATATATCTGTATTTACCAGGTTTTTTATTTCCCGCACTGACGATTTAACATTTGGGGTCTTGCAGACCCTGGAAGAACTGCCCCTTCCAAGGTTAACAAATTCCTAGAGATAATAAAGATCAGTCCTGGGTGTTCATTGGAAGAACTGACGCCGAAGCTGAAACTCCAATATTTTGGCCACCTCATGTGAAGAGTTGACTCATTGGCAAAGACTCTGATGCTGGGAGGGATTGGAGGCAGGAAGAGAAGGGGATAAAAGAGGATGAGATGGCTGGATGGAATCACTGACTCTATGGACGTGAGTCTAACTGAACTCCGGGAGTTAGTGATGGACAGGGAGGCCTGGCTTCTGCAATTCATGGGGTCACAAAGAGTCGGACGTGACTGAGCCAGTGAACTGACTGAACTGAACTGAGGGAAATAAACAACTTACCCAAGAGGTAAGGTAAGGGTTAGTTTCTCAGTCATGCCGACTCTTCAACCCTATGGACTGCAGCCCACCAGGCTCCTCTATCCATAGGATTTTTCCAGGCAAGAATGCTGGAGTGGATTGCCATTTCCTTCTCCAGAAGATCTTTCTGACCCAGGGGTCGAACCCAGGTCTCCTGCACTATAGGTAGATTCTTTACCAACTGAGCTACAAGGGAAGCCAAGTGAACACTAATCAAATCACACCAGCCAGCTCAGAGCCGCTATGACCAACCACTTCTATTCTCAACCACCTCCTTTATTGGGCATTCACACTTAGGGCCATATACTACCTGCACTAATCATCCTGAAAACAGCCAAAGGACAGTTCCTACACTGCAGAGCCCACTGAAATTATTCAAACTGTGCAATCCTAAACCTGATTACCATGCTTCATTAATTCCTTCCCATGGAAGCCACAGTATAGGTTCTTCCTACAGTTAACATTCCTCCCTCTAACTTTTGACTGAGTCCAAGTTTTCATTCCAATCCCAAAGAAAGGCAATGCCAAAGAAAGCTCAAATTACTGTACAGTTGCAGTCATTTCACATGCTAGTAAAGTCATGCTCAAAATTCTCCAAGCCAGGCTTCAGCAATATGTGAACCATGAAATTCCAGATGTTCAAGCTGATTTTAGAAAAGGCAGAGGAACCAGAGATCAAATTGCCAACATCCGCTGGATCATGGAAAAAGCAAGAGAGTTCCAGAAAAACATCTATTTCTGCTTTATTGACTATGCCAAAGCCTTTGACTGTGTGGATCACAATAAACTGTGGAAAATTCTGAAAGAGTTGGGAATACCACACCACCTGACATTCCTCTGAGAAATTTGTATGCAGGTCAGGAAGCAACAGTTAGAACTGGACATGGAACAGCAGACTAGTTCCAAATAGGAAAAGGAGTACATCAAGGCTGTATATTGTCACCCTGCTTATTTAACTTCTATGCAGAGTACATCATGAGAAACGCTGGGCTAGAAAAAGCACAAGCTGGAATCAAGATTGCCGGGAGAAGTATCAATAACCTCATATATCCAGATGATACCACTCTTATGGCAGAAAGTGAAGAGGAACTAAAAAGCTTTTTAATGAAAGTGAAAGAGGAGAGTGAAAAAGTTGGCTTAAAGCTCAACTTTCAGAAAATAAAGATCATGGCATCTGGTCTCATCACTTCATGGGAAATAGGTGGGGAAACAGTGGAAACAATTTCAGACTTTATATTTTGGGCTCCAAAATCACTGCAGATGGTGACTGCAGCCATGAAATTAAAAGATGCTTACTCCTTGGAAGGAAAGTTATGACCAACCTCGATAGCATATTGAAAAGCAGAGATACTACTTTGCCAACAAAGGTCCATCTAGTCAAGGCTATTGGTTTTCCAGTGGTCATGTATGGATGTGAGAGTTGGACTGTGAAGAAAGCTGAACACCAGAGAATTGATGCTTTTGAACTGTGATGTTGGAGAAGACTCTTGAGAGTCCCTTGGACTGCAAGAAGATCCAACCAGTCCATTCTGAAGGAGATCAGCCCTGGGCTTTCTTTGGAAGAACTGATGCTGAAGCTGAAACTCCAGTACTTTGGCCACCTCATTAGAAGAGTTGACTCATTGGAAAAGAGATGCTGGGAGGGATTGGGGGCAGGAGGAGAAGGGGATGACAGAGGATGAGATGGCTGGATGGCATCACTGACGCAATGGACTTGAGTCTGAGTGAACTCCAGGCATTGGTGATGGACAGGGAGGCTTGGCGTGCTGTGATTCATGAGGTTGCAGAGTCAGACATGACTGAGTGACTGAACTGAACTGAACTGAACTGAACTGAATGCTTCCCTATTTGATCCTCCCAAAGTGTGGAGTGCTCCATACTTCTGGGATCTGTGAACATAGCAAATTCTCTTTTCAATAGCAGTAGTCTAAGAATATTTTGACCTATTATACCTAAATTATAATAAAAGATATATTAAATAGTACCCTGGTTTTATTTTTTCAGGCTAGAAAAAAGAACACTACTATATATTTTAAATTAAATAGGTCCTGAATTACTAAAGTTATGTTGATGAGGCTATGTTTCAATGTAAACATTTTAAGAATTTTTTTGTTTTCTTTCTGGAGTAGAAATAAAAACTGAGTAAAGTATACATGCTAAAATTATTCTCTTTAAATGAAACTAAAACAGCACAATGAACTACAACTTTAAGTGAAGAATGGTGATCTGATTAAACATATCGTAAAATTTTAAAATTTTAATGTTTATATTTATTTATTTTTCACTTCAGGAGGACCATAAAAGACTGTAGAGAACTTTGGATACTTAGAAATACAAGCACATCCTGTAGGCAAGTTATGTAACTTCCAGTAAGCTCTGCAGTAACTTGACCTTCTGTTATCCACTTACAATTATATTAAATATGGACTATGTGTTCCTGGCATTACAGTAGGTGCCATAGATAGAAAATTGAATAAAATAAAGTCTTTATTCTTATGTGACTGTCTTCTGTATGGAAAACACTACATTTTTTGATGTATAAAATTCTGAAAACAATGGAAACTTGGTTGAGGGAAAAATATAGATCTGATGTATGCCAAGTGATATCACAAAATAGCAATATATTTGATGTGTGTTAGTCACTCAGTCATGTTTGACTCTTTGCAACCCCATAGACTGTAGCCTGCTAGGTTCCTCTGTCCATAGAATTCTCCAGGAAATAATATTGGAGTGGATAGCCATTCCCTTCTGCAGGGGATCTTCCCGACCTAGGGACTGAATCTTAGTCTTTAGCATTGCAGGCCGATTCTTTACTATCTGAGCCACTAGGGAATCCCCTAATATACCCGATATATACAAATGCAATTAAATTATAATTAATTAGAGAAAAAGGCAAACAGACTCTCTGCCTATAAACAGTAAAGTATGAACAATACATGTCAGAATTATTCTGATCTTTTAGAATGTATTATAGATCATAAAATATATAGTTTAAGCTCAACTTCCAATAACATAGTGAATTGAGGCGATACATATATCTACCATCCCTGCTATACCATAATAGAAATGATGGAGTAAAAGTTAATTATAAATAATAAAGTCCTTCAAAAGCAATGTTCAAAAAGCTTCCTTGTGGAAGTTAAACCATAGATCTATATGCCTTCCAATTACAGAAACTGCATGGAACATAAACCTAATTAAGAAATTACCATATAAATATTCCAGGATCATTGGAACTGCTATTGCTTCAGGAGAAACAAACATGAAATTGTTATTTGAGACACTTTCGCAGGGCAAGAGATATGACTTCAGTTCAGAAGATGACCTCTCCACAATGATGAACTCAAAACTTAAAATTATACTATATATAGAAATAACTGAGTATGAAAAGAATTATAAGTGACAAAGAGATAAAATTGGAGAGGAATTAGTTTCTCCATTAAATATGATATTTAAATAATATTACATTAAAGTTTTCAAATTCATAAGAGAAAAAGTAGGAATAGAAATACATTTAGAGGAAAGATCAGCATATCAGTAGACTGATATATTAAAAAGTACTCTGGTTATTAAAGTAAAATACAATGTGTGTGTGTGTCTGTGTTTAGTCATGCAGTCAAGTTCAACTCTTTGCGACCCTTTGGACTGTAGCCTGCTAGGTTTCCCTGTCCATGGCTAAAAAGTAAATTAGATACAGATGATGAGGAAATCAATCAACTGGAAGGATCTAAAAGAGAAAATGTTGCCCTGAGGTCAGAGAGATTAAAGATTTCAAAGAATAAGATGATGGATGTTGATTAAACTAATTGTGGTAATCATTTAATGGTAAGTGTAAGTCATATCATCATGCTGTATACCTGAAACATACATAGTGCTGTATGTCAATTATATATTAATAAAACTGAAATGAAAAATTTAGTTTATTATTTTTTTTTAAATCTGAATTAGTGCCTAAAGAGCATGAGAAAGTCCTGAAAAGAGAATGATAACGTCCATGCTGGGTGTTCTTTGTAAGGAATGATGCTAAAGCTGAAACTCCAGTACTTTGGCCACCTCATGCGAAGAGTTGACTCATTGGAAAAGACTTTGATGCTGGGAGAGATTGGGAGCAGGAGGAAAAGGGGATGACAGAGGATGAGATGGCTGGATGTCATCACCGACTCGATGGATGCGAGTCTGAGTGAACTCCGGGAGATGGTGATGGACAGGGAGGCCTGGCGTGCTGCGATTCTTGGGGTCGCAAAGACTCGGACACGACTGAGCGACTGAACTGAACTGAACTGATGACTAACTAGTGTTTAAGAAGGAAGAAAAAAATAGGAGATGAAATATTCAAAAGAATGATAATACTTGAAATATTTTCAGAATTAAACATAGAGATGAGTTTACACTTGATACAAAATATCAAGGAATAAATGAAAACATATCTATAAAATATCAAGGTAAAATGCATCAAATGAAACCAGAAAACAAGGCAGATTAGAGGGGGAAATGAATCTAAAATTATAAAAAAATATTGGCAAAATAAGGTATTAGTTCACACAATTGTGGGGACTGGCAAGTTTAAACTCTGTAAAAGCACACGGTGTTTCTGAAATGCAGGTAAGAATCGATGCTTGAGTTCAAAGCAGGGTCTGGAGACAGATTTCATTCTTTCTTGTGGGATCTTAGATTTTTTTCTAGGGCCAACTGACTGGATGAAGTTCATTCACATTTACTTGAATTCTTAATCATCAATCACATTTAAAGTATACCTTCAGAGCAGCAATTAGACTGGTGCTTGACAAGAAATTGGGTACCGTGGTGATGGTATGTACAAGATGCCACATAAAATTAAATATTATACTTAGCATTCAGACACCTAAAACAAAAAAAAAAAAGAAAAAGAATTTTCTTTGCAAAAAAAGGATATACTTTTAATTTATACTGAACAGTTTCTAGAATTTATATTATCAGTCTAATTCAGATAATCTTGAATATTAATTTTTAAAACTATATATTCTCTTTCCAGAAAGAGAGATCAACACAGAAGACAACACAGCTATTCTTTAAGGATCAAATATAGAAACAAATTGAATTAATTCTCCAATATTTTTCTTTTACCTCAGATGGTAAGATATTACATTTCTGGATTTTATTTACATAATCTGTGAATTTCATTTCTGGATTTGTTTTGGATGGTCTTACCATAAAAGGAAACAGTTATCACCAATGAGACACTACTGTTACCAAAGCTCAGCATTAAATCCCTTTATGAGGTCACTAATATTTAATTATCTTCAGATACTCATGAACATATGCTTGATTTCCATATCTATATTTTAAGCTGAAAGATATCAAAACAATACTGGAAAGAAGTCCTATACTTTTCTTTGCCTTTCAAGAAATATTGTCTTAATACACACTAAAATATTGCTTTCTGTCTCATTAGGCATCAGAATGATCCATGATTAATAACTGCACAACAAATTATTTTTATAAATAGAGGAAGGTCAACAAAGAATCTTCATAGTCAGCAGTATTTTATGATTTTTGCCATTTTTTTTCTATTTGTATTTCTTGCTATTTTTCTCAGCAAATCTGACATACTTAATGCATTGTGAATCTTGTTCCTTTAAGGCTGATTTCAGAGAATTTTGGTTGTTGTTATTTTTTCCCTCTATCTGAATTATCTGTAACTTTAACACCTTGAGAATTTCTATCTGCTCTGTTACTTAATATCTGGTAGAAATTTAAGAGAATGACAGAAATAAGGCCATCAATTGACCTAAAATCAAATGCACACCAGAGGAAATTGTAATTGAAAATTTGGAATAAGGTATTGTATTAACAACATACAAAATGAACATCAAAAATCTAAACTTCTTGTATATTATTAATCTTATTCCTGCAAACGACTGGGAAACAAAGAAAATGAAGATACACTATTAGTTTTTTCCTTTGAATCTGTTTAAACTAGGAATTTAAGACACTAATAATTTATAATCAAAATTTAATTGTCTACAAATTAATATTAACTTTGTATTCTGTAATATAAAACAAAATCTCTTTTTCAAAATTTAATAACTTACTTCTGAGGATAGATTTTAACATACTTTGGAATGCTAATAGAAAGCCTTAAAATTAGGAATATGATTACCATTCCATGTTTTGGTGATTTAGTCTAGAATCACAGGAGTTTTAAATTGCCTTTTGTAAGTCTATTGGTTTTCATTTATTAAGAAAATGAACATTTCTTGACTTTTGTGATTCCTGCAAGAAAACTGACATTTCTAGATATTATGGATTACAATAAATGTCATCTTTGCTAAGTAAATGCAAGTTTTCTAATAAGAAAACACAAGAAATAAAATAAAAATTTTATTTTTTGATACATGTAAAAATTAAAATTCACAAATTATTAATAAAACAGAAGATCATTTATGAGTAGGCAGTATATTTTACCACAACATATATATGCTAGTTGGGCTCACAACCTAGTTTCAGAAAGATCATACTTAACTAAAATAATTTACTACTTAATTATTCTTAGCAGATCTTAGAAATATTCAATTTTTTTCCAGAAAATTTATGAAAGTGGCAAATAATGTTTTTCAAGGCTTCATTAATTCTGAACTCTTAAGGCAAATTCACGAGTTTGAATTTTAAGGAAACATACTTGTGAGATCTAATTGGTAATTTGTACAGCAATGTAAGTAAGTAACTGCATATTCATTTTTTTTCTTCTGGTCTACTAAGCAATTGTACTTCCAGTATTCATTAAGAAATTTATCTTGCTGTGGAATTAACTAAATATACCTATGCTTTGGAACAAAATGTCCTAAGCACTGTATTTATTATAAACACATAATTTAAAGTCACCAAACATATCATTTTTTATCACATTTTAGGGAATACTTTTGGGTCTTCATTATGAATTATAATATCTTCTCTTATATTCATCATATTCCTTTTCTTCTTTTCTGAAAGTCAATATAAAACCCCAAATTCACATATAACACTCAAGGATTCAAAGGCTTAGAAATGGTCTCTAGAACCAACCTGGAAATTGTTTCTTATTCTTAAATGGTCCCAAGTAAGCAACTTGTACAAATGGAATGCCTCAATAATTTTTACCTATTACTATATGTATTTAAAGTTAAGGATGACACTTTGGATACAAGTACTCTCTGGATAATGAGAAGAATGTAAAGAGATACTAAATTCTGACAGCATACTTGACATACCCTACTTAAATACATATTTCACTCTGAAATTTTCTAAGTAATCATTTTAATTGGCAAGTTATTTTAAAAAAATCACTGTTGGATTCCAGTTTCCTTTCCAAGATGTAAAGAGTTTGCAGATTGTTATTTCTACTCCCACAACAAGAGTAAAACCTGAACAAATTGAAATACAACATCTTTTTTTGATCCATCAGAGAATTGAGGTCACACCACATGCTGTCACTGTAAAAATTGTAGACAGGTGAATTCAGAAAACACAGAACAGGTTATCTGAAGCAGAAGTCACTAAAACCTCTGAATGGTAACTTAATGAATTGCTGAAAGCTGAATGTGGACTTGAGAGTTAAATACTCCTGGCTGCCCAGCCCAAGGAGATGCCACATATTGGGAGGCTTAACCTCCAACAACCCCACCAAGTTCTTCCAATGAAGATCTGAGAAAAATCCCCTTTTATTTGTCCAGGGAAAGGGGGAAATTAATTACTTTGAAATATATCCATGGGAAAGATGACCATTTTGAAACAATCTCAAAGTATTCTTAACAAGAAATGCCAACTTAGAAAGAGACAAGACTTTACCAAAGCCTGATCCAATTTAAGAGAGAGGAAATTACCCAACTTCAGCCCCTTCTAGCCTTTCTGCCTCAACTAAGGAGGGAAAGAAAAGCTAAGAAACACTTCTAAAGTTCCCAAGAGTGGACACATATCAGTTAAAAGGACTGAAACCTAATCAATGTCTTATGAACGTATCAGGGATTTGGTATAATAACATGGGGATATAACTGGATATAATTCAAGGCTCAGACACTACTTAAGGAGTTCCAGGGAAAACTAAGACCAAAAAGGAAGACAGAGAAAGACTCTGAAGGAAAGAGACACCTCTGAAACCTACAGTTCTGCTGCTAAGTCACTTCAGTAGTGTCTGACTCCGTGGGACCCCATAGACGGCAGCCCACCAGGCTCCCCCATCCCTGGGATTCTCCAAACAAGAACACTGGAATGGGTTGCAATTTCCATCTCCAATGCACGAAAGTGAAAAGTCAAAGTGAAGTCGCTCAGTCATGTCTGACCCTCAGCAAACAGTAAATTTAGACTAACACCTGGACAAACATTAAACTTGTCATTGAAAGATCATCTATCTCAATTTATATTACCTGATGTATCATGTCCACCTTTCAACAAAAAAATTGCAAGGCACATTAAAAGGCAAAACATATACATACTTATAAACAGCTCCAAAGATAACATAAAATTGATTTTAAAGAAAACATTTTTTGATCCTGGAAATTATTTAAATATATAATAACATTTTCTTAAAAAATGAGGCAAAATAAAAATAAGAGAAAAATATGTGGGAATTACTATATCCTTAACAGAAACTAACTTCATTTGTTTTTCCCTACTTAACTGCTTAACTACTTAACTATTTTACTTACCTGCAGAATACTTGGCAGATGCAAACAATGCATCATTCAGTTTTAATGTTTTGATGAGTGATTTCAGAGTTGTGCCAAATTCTTTCAGAATGTCACATCCATATAATTATTCAATGTTTTATAGTTTATAATTTCTTCATCATTACTGAAGTTAATGTAATCAGCTGAGGAAAACAGTAAGAAAAATCAGCTCCAACACTGTCAAATGTACAAGGGCCATAATATAGTAGAGGGGCTCTCAATCTAAATTTCCATCTCAATATTGTGTGGAAATGAGAGTTGGACCATAATGAAGGTGGAGCACTGAAGAATTTATGTTTGTGAACTGTGGCACTGGAGAAGACTCTTGAGTGTCCCTTGAACAGCAAGAAGATCAAAACAGTCAATCCCAAAGGATATCAACCCCAAATATTCATTGGAAGGCCTGATGCTAAACTGATGCTCCAATACTTTGGCCAACTGATGCAAAGAGCTGATTCACTGGAAAAGACCCTGATGCTGGGAAAGATTGAAGGCAAGAGGAGAAGGGGGCAACAAAGGATAAGACAGTTGGATGTCATCATTAACACAATGGACATGAGTTTGACAAACTGAGGGAGATAGTGAGGGACAGGTCAGCCTTGTTTGCTGCAGTTCATGGGGTCATAGAGAGTTGGAAACAACTTGGCAACTGAACAATAATGTTGCTATTTGCTACAAAGTACAGATATTAAAGTTCCACACAAACAACTTGAAACTGGACAATAAAAATCCATAAATTTTTCAAAATCCTTTTATTCTAATGTTGTCCCATAAACGTTATTATTTTTCAATTTGAGTTTATTGAAAATAATGTTTTCCATTCATTAAGGAAGATGAAAACACAAACTATTCAAGCTAAATATAACCAAACTGTATGTTGAAAAAGAATTATTTTCCCATTATATGGTAACATTGAATAATGGGGACTGCTTGATTCACATGCTCAATTAAATGGATTCTGGGGACTATTTAACAGATTGAATTATCAGTAACATTTTGATTTCCCAACAGAAATGGCATGGAACTAACTGAAGCAGAAGATATTAAGAAGAGGTGGAAAGAATACAAAGAAGAACTGTACAAAAAAGATCTTCACGACCCAGAAAATCACGATGGTGATCACTCACCTAGAGCCACACATCCTGGAATGTGAAGCCACGTGGGCCTTAGAAAGCATCACTATGAACAAAGCTAGTGGAGGTGATGGAATTCCAGCTGAGCTATTTCAAACCCTGAAAGATGATGCTGTGAAAGTGCCACACTCAGTATGCCAACAAATTTGAAAAACTCAGCAGTGGCCACAGGAAAAGGTCAGTTTTCATTCCAACCCCAAAGAAAGTCAATGCCAAAGAATGCTTAAACTACCACACAATTGCACTCATCTCACACACTAGTAAAGTCATGCTCAAAATTCTCCAAGCCAGGCTTCAGCAATACATGAACCATGAACTTCCTGATGTTCAAGCTGGTTTTAGAAAAGGCAGAGGAACCAAAGATCAAATTACCAACATCCGCTGGATCATGGAAAAAGCAAGAGAGTTCCAGGAAAACATCTATTTCTGCTTTATTGACTATGCCAAAGCCTTTGACTGTGTGGATCACAATAAACTGGAAAATTCTGAAAGTGATGGGAATACCAGACCACCTGACCCGCCTCTTGAGAAATCTGTATGCAGATCAGGAAGCAAGAGTTAGAACTGGACATGGAACAACAGACTGGTTCCAAATAGGAAAAGGAGTGTGTCAAGGCTGTATATTGTCACCCTGCTTATTTAACTTATAGGCAAAGTACATCATGAAAAAGACTGGGCTGGAAGAAGCACAAGCTGGAATGAAGATTCCTGGGAGAAATATCAATAACCTCAGATATGCAGATGACACCACCCTTATGGCAGAAAGTGAAGAGGAACTAAAAAGCCTGTTGATGAAAGTGAAAGAAGAGAGTGAAAATTTGGCTTAAAGGTCAACATTAAGAAAATGAAGATCATGGCATCTGGTCCCATCACTTCATGGGAAATAGATGGGGAAACAATGGAAACAGTGTCAGACTTTGGGGGCTCCAAAAATCACTGCAGATGGTGATTGCAGCCATGAAATTAAAAGATGCTTACTCCTTGGAAGGAAAGTTATGACCAACCTAGGTAACATATTTAAAAGCAGAGACATTATTTTGCCAACGAAGGTCCATGTAGTTAAGGCTATTGTTTTTCCAGTGGTCCTGTATGGATGTGAGAGTTGCATTGTGAAGAAAGCTGAGCGCTGAAGAATTAATGCATTTGAACTGTGGTGTTGGAGAAGACTCTTGAGAGTCCCTTGGACTGCAAGGAGATCCAACCAGTCCATTCTGAAGGAGATCAGCCCTGGGATTTCTTTGGAAGGAATGATGCTAAAGCTGAAACTCCAGTACTTTGGCCACCTCATGAGAAGAGTTGACTCATTGGAAAAGATGCTGATGCTGGGAGGGATATGGAGCAGAAGGAGAAGGGGACGACAGAGGATGAGATGGCTGGATGGCACCACTGACTCGATGGACGTTGGTCTGAGTGAACTCCGGGAGTTGGTGATGGACTTGGAGGCCTGGCATGCTGCGATTCATGGGGTCGCAAAGAGTCAGACACGACTGAGCAACTGAACTGAACTGAACTGATCACTAAATCAGACAATAAAGAAAAAACAATTTTTGCAATTTTTTGGTTGATCTCTTTTATTGTGTTTTTCTAGGAAAGTCAGAAGTGGTTTTTTATTGCAAAGTACATTTTACAAAAAATAATGAAAGTCAACCACAATTTTACTAAAAATTTATTAAAAAGTATCTTTGTTGCTGATCTTTATGAACTGTGTATGAAAACTCAATTCTTTTCATTATCCATTTCATTATTAAGGTCATATTCCCGATATGTAAAGTAGCCTTGTAGCCTATAGCCATGGCACTGGTTATTATTTCAAGCATTTATATGGCCTCAAGATTTTTGACATGTTGTAGTTATAGTAGACATCATTTCTTTGTGAATGATATATAAGATTTTTAGGTATATTTGGGACATGAAGAAATTCCATAAAGATATCCATAACTTTCAAATTGCTATACACTTATAAAAAAAAAAAAGAGTATATACTCCAAAAAATCTCCATTTTATGTTGTCATATGTGACTAGATTTGAGTTTTGTGCGTCCAAATATAGTTTATTGTACTTTAAGAGTAGAAATGCATCCTTAGATAATTGGACCAAGTGCACAGTTATTAAAAGTTCTGTCCTGGAGTCATACAGACTTGAGTAAAACCCAGGATCTCCCATTTGGAAAATTTTTGTTTGAAAATTCTTCAAATTCATGAAAGTTTTCTTAGGCTCGTTGGGTTTGAGGGTTTGTGTCTGCAAAATATGGATAAAGATAACATGTACTTCAGGGAGAGGATAAAGCAGAGGATGATAGATTTTTTTTTCCTGAAAGGGCCAGATAGTAAATATTTTAGGCTTTGCAGGACATAAAGCTTTTATTGTAACTACTCAACTCTGCTATTGCAGCATAATAATCCATATGCTAATATATATGTTTGTGTTCCAATAAAAATTTATTTATAGAAACAGGCAGCGGACAAGATTTGTCCCGTGAGACAGTCTGCCAATCTGTCTATATTAAAAAATTCACTGATAACTATAATACACAGTCCCAAAACACATACATTAAAAAAAAAAAAAAAATACGACACAGAAAATAGAAAAGATTAGAGAAAGGAGACAATGTAATGAAGAATGAGGAAGGAACTATTACAAGTTCAAAGAAGTATCATGAGCAAAATAAAAGGCAAGAAACAATTAGAAAAATAGGTTTCAAACACAAACCATGAATAAAATATTAATTGTTTTAAAAATTAAAGCATATCTACCAAGCAAATAAACAAAAAACGTAGTGCTGCTAAGTTGCTTCAGTCGTGTCTGACTCTGTGCGACCCCATAGACGGCAGCCCACCAGGCTCCCCCATCCCTGGGATTCTCCAGGCAAGAACGCTGGAGTGGGTTGCCATTTCCTTCTCCAATGCATGAAAGTGAAAAGTCAAAGTGAAGTCGCTCAGTTGTGTCTGACTCTTAGCTATCCACTACTTCATTGAAAAATATCAGTAAATTATATACACATTTCACAGAAAATGAAAAATAAGTAACCCTTAAACACATGAAAAATATTCACCTTCATTAATTATAAAAAGATTTTAGTTTAACAATCTTTCAGTTTATTAGTATGTGTCAGTTAAGATTTAAACTAAAAGTATACTATATATATAGCATATACATATATATGTGCAATCATATATTTAATCAGTTTTACAATATTCTAAAAGCTAGATTATAATTTTATACGCCAGACTATGGAAAAATAGGGGCTTCCCAGGTGGCGCCAGTGGTAAAAAACCTACCTGCCAGTGCAGGAGATGTAAGAAATGTGTGTTGGATACCTCGTTCAGAAGATCCCCTGGAGGAGGGCATGGGAACTTATTCCAGTATTCTTGCCTAGAGAATCCACAGGCACAGAAGAGCCTTGGGGACTACAGTCCATAGAGTCACAAAGAGTCAGACAACTGAAGTGACTTAGCACAAATGCACACATGGAAAAACAGTCACTTTAACTGTTAATCAAAAATAAATTGGTGAGAACAAGATGGCAGAGGAGTAGGTAGATGTGGAGTACATCTCCCTCCATGGTTACATCAAGAATACACCTTCAGACACAGAAGTTCATGCAGAACACCAGCTGAGAGCTGACAGGAGTACCTGACCAGCAGAAAAGAATATATAGACCCACGCAAAATTCTATAGGACAAAGGAACTAGGGAAAAAACAGGAGTGTTAGTAGGATCAGAGCCACCTTTGACAGATGGGGGACTGAAACAGGGGTCCAGTCCCCACACTGAGGCAATTGTCTGAGTCAGAGAAGAAAAAATTAAGGCTGAGAGTGAGATAGCTGACTTGTTGCAGCTTAAATGGAATGAGAATCAGACAGTCCTTGCTGCAGCCATACATACCCCAGACAGGGATGTAGATCTCCTAGAAGGTGCAGCAGCTTGGAGCTGGAATTTAGGGATTGTGGAGCAATCCCAGGGCAAGGGCTACTGTTGACTGTGGAGAGACAGATCAGGGGGGATGTAAGGGAGGAAGTTGTGGTTGGAAATGCCTGTGGAGGAAAGCCGGGCAGCTATAGAAACAGGGTGATACTGCTGAGTCACCTGTAGGGGGTGAAGCCATCACCATAGCCTCTCTCCCCCACATGCCAGCATTGGAAGCTGAACAATAGAGAGGGTGGGACCTAACAATAGAGTAGGACCCACTCAGGGTGCCCTTTAAGTGCCTGACATGCCAATTAACAGAGTAAGACCCCAGCCAAGGGTCTTCTCTGTATGCCTGACGTGCTGAACAACAGAGAAGGACCCCAGGCAAAGGAGCCCTCTAAGTGCCTGAACAGGCAGAGCTATGGAGAAAGACTAGCCAAAGAGGCCTTCTGATCACCAAATACAAGAGACTGGAAAAAAGACAATGACAGGGCCATAACTCCTGTGGTGGAGGCAGTCCGTGTCCCTGCACACTCCATGCTGCCAGGGTCCCTGCAAGCCAAGCAGCTGTGCCACCTTCACACTCAACTCTCACTGGAGCAGAGCTGCAACAGGCGAAAAAGTTCTTGTGTCTATGTGCATAGGGTTGCTTCAGTAGTGTCTTACTCTTTGCAGCCCTGTAGACTGTGACCTGCCAGGTTTCTCTGTCAGGAAGGGAAGTTCTCCAGGAAAGAATACTGGGGCATATTGGCCAATACTGGTTGCCATACACTTCTAGAACACTATATTTCCTGTTGCCCTAGCTGCCAACTCCCCTGAGTACCTGGTACTGCCACAACCCCTGCAACCGAAGCAGCTGCACCACCTCCACACCTGCCCTCACAGGGGCAAATCCAAGTCATCCAGGGCAGCCTCAGGAGCAAACCCCAGTAGATGACCCACATGCAGAGGTGGAAATAAAACCACAATTGAAACCCAGGTGCAGTGTGGCTAAGGAAGAAGATCCCAAACCTTCCCACCAGCTGTACAAGCTGCAGATTAAATCCACATGATCAACTAGGCAGATTCTGTGTCTATGGAATATATAAAAGATCACAGAATTCCCACAAAAGAAAACGCACTAGTTCTGATAGCTGTGGACATTGGAGGCAAGAACACAGAGGAGTAGGAACAGATTAAAATCTGAACTGCCTCCACAGCAGGTCCAGAGATCAGCACAGTGTTGGAGGGCATCCTAGGGAGGTGAAGTGCACTATGACTCCCAGTGAGGGAAAGGATTCTGACAGCAGTGATTCAAGAAAAACATTCATTGTTCTTATTATTTGACTTGTTCTATAGATTCTTTTGAGATGGCTGGATGACATAACCAACTCAATGGACGTGAGTCTGAGTGAACTCTGGGAGCTGGTGATGGACAGGGAGGCCTGGTGTGCTACAATTCATGGGGAGCAAAGAGTCAGACATGACTGAACGACTGAACTGGACTGGACTGATAGATTCTTTTGGATTTTTTCCTTTCTTTTTTTTTTTCCTCCCCCCACTCTTTGTTGTAGTTGTCAATTTTATTGGCACTATGAAATCTAATTAAGCTTTTGAGTTTTTTGGTTTTTTTTCTTCATTTTTTTTCTCCGTCACATTTTTAAATTGTTGTTATAAACCTCTGCCTCTACGTTGGGCTTTTGCAGTTCTGGGAGTTCTCCCTTTTCTCTTCTTTTAATTTTACTTTTTAAAACCTATTTTTATTTTTCTTCATGTATTCCTTTGTTTGCTTTTCCTCCTCTTCTTACCCCTTGCAGTTAATCTTTAATGTATATAAATCTCATTTATCTACCTCTATTTCACTTTGCATATCTACTTTTCTTTCCTTTCTTTGCAACATATTTGTTAGTTTTATTTTCATTGCTTTATTCCCCAATTGGCACCTTGCTTTAGTTTCATTTTCCAGTTTGTACTTTAGTTAGTTTTGTTCTTAATTGGTAGATACAATTTTTGGTTTCCTTTGTTTGCCGGGTCAATCTATTGTACTTTATTTTTGTTGGAGTATTCTGATTCTGCTTATGGGTGTATACGTATATGTGTATATTCAGTCACACTTTTTATTTTTGTTATAAACTTTTGCCTCTACAATGTGCTTTTGCAGGTCAGTGGAGTTTTCCTTTTTTCTTTAATTTTTTTCCTTCTCTTTTTCTATAATTTTAATTTTGAATTTTTAAACCTATTATATTTTTTTCTACATGTATTCCTTTGTTTGCCTTTCCAACTGTTCTTTTCCCCTTGCAGTTAATCTTTACTGTATATAAATCTTCTTCATCTAGCTCTATTTAACTTTGCATATCTATTCTTTCTTTCCTTTCAAAATATTTGTTAGCTTTCTTTTCATTGTTTTATTCCCCAGTTGGCATCTTGCTTTAAATTTTGTTTTCCAGTTTGTGCTTTAGATAGTTTTGTTCTTAACTGGTAAATATAATTTTTGATTTCCTTTGTTTGCCAGGTCAAACTCTTGTACTTTATTTTAGTTGGACTGTTTTGACTTTACTCATGAATGTATATGTATATGTGTATATACCACTATTTTTATTATTAATTATTAATTGCCTGCTTTTGTAGGTGCCATTTATCTGAGGTTTATCTTTGATTTCTCACTTTTGGATATTTGTTTTAATCTCACTTAATGCCATAACAAACCACTTGTGGAATCTTCATTCCTGACCAGAGATCAAGCCCTGAGCCTTTGGAGTGAGAGCACTGACTCCAAGACCTAGAATACCAGAAATTAACCTTCTGTTCAGTTCACTTCAGTCACTCAGCCGTGTCCGACTATTTGCGACCCCATGAATCACAGCACACTGGGTCTCCCTGTCCATCACCAACTCCCCTCATCCTCTGTCCATCCCCTTCTCCTCCTGCCCCCAATCCCTCCCAGCATCAAAGTCTTTTCCAATGAGTCAACTCTTCACATGAGGTGCCCAAAGTACTGGAGTTTCAGCTTTAGCATCATTTCTTCCAAAGAAAGGTTGATCTCCTTCAGAATGGATTGGTTGGATCTCCTTGCAGTCCAAGAGACTCCAAGTCTTCTCCAACACCACAGTTCAAAGGCATCAATTCTTCAGCGCTCAGCCTTCTTCACAGTCCAACTCTCACATCCATACATGACCACTGGAAAAACCATAGCCTTGACTAGACGAACCTTAGTTGGCAAAGTAATGTCTCTGCTTTTGAATATGCTATCAAGGTTGGTCATAACTTTTCTTCCAAGGAGTAAGCATCTTTTCATTTCATGGCTGCAATCACCATCTGCAGTGATTTTGGAGCCCCCAAAAATAAAGTCTGACACTGTTTCCACTGTTTCCCCATCTATTAGGGAGTATGAAAGAGTGAGAACTCACACAAAGGAAACCACTAGAATATAAGACCCAGCATCACCTAACAACCAGTCGCAAACTGCAAAACACCTCATCTAAACAGCAAACAAAAGACAAATACAAATGCAATAATCAGCAGACAGTATTACCACCTCATTCAGCCTTGCCCATCAGATGGAAAACAAACAAACAAACAAAAATCTCATCACAAATCTCATCCTACATGAAGCTTACACAAACCACTGGGCAAACCTTTTTTTTTTTTTTTTTCTTTTTCCACTCAGTCATGCCCGACTGTTTGCAACCCCATGGATAGTAGCCTGCACCAAGCTCCTCCATCCATGGAATTTTCAAGGCAAGAGTACTGGAGTGGGTGCCATTTCCTTTTCCAGGAAATCTTCCCAACCCAGGGATCAAACCCAGGTCTCTCACACTGTAGACAGACTCTTTTACAGTCTGAGCCACCAAACCACTGGACCAACCTTAGGAGGGCAGAAATCAAAAGGGAAGAAGAATTCAACTTTCATCAAAGAAATTATTCAACTTTCCTTTAAGCCTGCAAAAGGGAGACCTCAAACACAATAAGTTAAAAAAAAAAAAAAGAAAGAAAAGGCAGAGAAATACTTCACAAATGAAGAAACAGCAATAAACACAGAAGTCCAAATAAATGAAGAGGAAATAGGCAAACTACCTGAAAAAGAATTCAGAATAATGATAGTAAAGATAATGAAAAACCTTGAAAACAAAAGGGAGAAAATACAAGAATTAATTAACAAAGACCTAGAAGAATTAAAGGATAAACATAGACAAACAACACAATTATTGAAATTAAAAATACTCGAAGGAATCAATAGCAGAATACCAAAAGCAGAAGAATGAATTAGTGAGCTGGAAGATAAAATGGTGGAAATAATTTCTGAAACGCAGAATAAAGTAAAAAGAATGAAAAGAACTGAAAGTCTCAGAGACCTCTGGGACAATATCAAACACACCAACATTTGAATTATAGGGATCCCAGAAGAAGAGAAAAAGAAAGGATGTGAGAAATTTTTGAAGAGATTAGAGTAAAAAATTTCCCCATATGGAAAAGGAAATAGTCAATCAAGTCCAGAGACACAGAGAGTCCCGCACAGGAAAGCCCAGGAGAAACACACCAAGACACGTACTAATCAAACTAACAAAGATGAAACACAAGGAAAGAATATTAAAAGCAGCAAATGAAAAGCTCAAGTAACATACAAAGGAAACCCTATAAGCTTAACAGCTGATCTTTCAACAGAAACTCCACAAGCCAGAAGGGAATGGCAGGATATATTTAAAGTATTGAAAGGGAAAAATCTACAACCAAGATTACTGTACCCAGCAAGATTCCAATTCAAATTGAAGGACAAAAAGCTTTTCAGAAAAGCAAAAGTTAAGAGAATTCAGTACCACAAAACTAGCTTTACAACAAATGTAAAGGGATCGATATAGTCAAAAAATACAAGATAAGAATCAGTTCAGTTCAATCACTCAGTCGTGTCTGACTCTATGTGACCCCATGGACTGCATGGACTGCAGAACGCCAGGCCTCCCTGTCCATCACCAACTCCCTGAGTTTACCAAACTCATGTCCATTGAGTCCATGATGTCATAAAACCATGTCATCCTCTGTTATCCCCTTTTCCTCTTGCCCTCAATCTTTCCCAGCATCAGAGTCTTTTCCAATGAGTCAGTCTTCCCATCAGGTGGCCAAAGTATTAGAGTTTCAGCTTCAACATCAGTCCCTCCAGTGAACACCCAGGACTGATTTCTTTTAGGATGGACTGATTGGATCTCCTTGAAGTCCAAGGGACTCTCAAGAGTCTTCTCCACCACCACAGTTCAAAAGCATCAATTCTTCTATGCTCAGCTTTCTTTATAGCCCAACTCTCATATCAGCTTCCCTGGTAGCTCAGAGGTTACAGCATCTGCCTCTAATGTGGGAGACCCTGGTTCGATTCATGTGTTTGATCCCTGGGTTCAATCCCTGGGTCAGGAACATCCCTTGGAGAAGGAAATGGAAACCGATTCCAGTATTCTTGCTTGGAGAATCCCATGGACAGAGGAGCCTGGTAGGCTACAGTCCACAGGGTCGAAAAAAGTCAGACACGACTGAGCGACTTCACTTTCACTTTCATATTCATGCATGACTACTGGAAAAACCATAGCCTTGACGAGATGGACCTTAGTTGGCAAAATAATGTCGTTGCTTTAGTTTGATCATAACTTTCCTTCCAAGGAGTAAGCATCTTTTAATTTCATGGCTGCAGTCACCATCTGCAGTGATTTTGGAGCCCAAAAAAGTAAACTCAGCCACTGTTTCCACTGTTTCCCCATCTATTTCCTATGAAGTGATGGGATTAGATGCTGTGATTTTGTTTTCTGAATGTTGAGATTTAAGCCAACTTTTTCACTCTCCTCTTTCACTTTCATCAACAGGCTCTTTTGTTCTTCACTTTCAGCCATAAGGGTGGTGTTATTTGCATATCTGAGTTTATTGATGTATCTCCTGGTAATCTTGATTCCAGCTTGTGCTTCATCCAGCCCAAGGTTTCTCATGATGTACTCTGCATATAAGTTAAATAAGCAGGGTGACAATATACAGCTTTGATGTACTCCTTTTCCTATTTGGAACTAGTCTGTTGTTCCATGTCCAGTTCTAACCATTACTTCCTAACATGCATACAGATTTCTCAAGAGGCAGGTCAGGTGGTCTGATGTCCCCATCTCTTTCAGAATTTTTCAGTTTATTGTGACCCACACAATCAAAGACTTTGGCATAGTCAATAAAGCAGAAATAAATGTTTTTCTGGAACTCTCTTGCTTTTTCCATGATCCATTGGAGGTTGGCAATTTGACCTAGGAATATATATATCAATAATTACTTTAAATATAAATAGATTAAATGCACCAACCAAAACACACAGACTGGCTGAATGCATACAAAAACAAATTCTATATTTATGCTCTCTATAAGAAAGTCACTTCAGACCTAAACACACATATAGACTGAAAGTGAGAGAATGGAAAATATATTCTATGCAGATGTGAAACAAAAGAAAGCTGGAATAGCAATCCTCATATCAGACAAAATAGACCTTAATATAAAGAAGATTACCAGAGATAAGGAATGACACTACCTAATTATCAAGGGATCAATCTAAGAGGAAGACATAACAATTGAAAATATCTATGCACCCAACAGAAGAGCACCTCAATACATAAGACAAACACTAACAGACATAAAAGGAGAAAATGAAAGTAACACAATAACACAATAATATTAGGAGACTTTAACACCCAACTCACACCAAGGGACAGATCATCAAAACAGATTAATAAGTTAACACAAGTCTTAAATGATACACTAGATAAGATGGATCTCGTTGATATCTTCAGGACATTCCATCCAAATATAAAAGAATACACCTTCTCAAGTGCACATGCAATATACTCCAGGATAGACCATATCTTGGGTGACAAGTCAAACCTCAGCAAACTTAAGAAAATTGAAATCATATCAAGCATCTTCTCTGATCACAATTCTACAGAACTAAATATCAATTGCAAGAAAAAAAACTGTAAACAACACAAACACATACACATTAATCAACACGTTTCTAAATAACCAACAGGTTACTGAAGAAATCAAAGGGAAATCCAAAAATTTCTAGAAATAAAGGACAATGAAAACACGAGAACTCAAAACCTATGTGATGCAGCAAAAGCAATTTTCAGAGGGAAGTTTCTAACAATGCAATCCTAGTTCAAGAAACAAGGAATACATAGAAGAAAACCTAAATTTACACCTAATACAACTGGAAAAAGAAGAACAAAAATCCCCAAAATTAGTAGAAAGAAAGAAATCATAAAGATCTGAGCAGAAATAAATGAAAAAGAAATGAAAGAAACAATAGTTAAGATTAATAAAACTAAAAGCTGATTATTTGAGAAGATAAACATAATTGATGAACCTATAGCCAGACTCATCAAGGAAACACGAGAGAAGAGTCAAATCAACAAAATTAGAAATGACAAAGGAAAGGTTACAACTTTGCCTGTTAGCAGGGTGAAGGTTAATAGAGTTCTACCAAAAGAAGGCACTGGTCATAGCAAAAACCCTTTTCCAGCAACACAAGAGAAGACTCTACACATGGACATCACCAGATGGTCAACAAAGAAATCAAATTGATTATATTCTTTGCAGCCAAAGATAGAGAAGCTCTATACAGTCAACAAAAACAAGACCAGGAGCTGACTGTGGCTCAGATCATGAACTCCTTATTACTAAATTCAGACTGAAATTGAAGACAGTGGAGCAAACCACTGGGCCATTCAAGTATGACCTAAATCAATCCCTTATGACTATACAGTGGAAGTAAGAAATAGATTTAAGGGACTAGATCTGATAGACATAGTGCCTGATGAATTATGGACAGAGGTTCGTGACATTGTACAGGAGACAGGAATTAAGACCATCCCCAAGGAAAAGAAATGCAACAAAGCAAAATGGTTGTCTGAGGAGGCCTTACAAATACCTGTGAAAAGAAGGGAATCAAAAAGCAAAGGAGAAAAAGAAAAATATACCCATTTGAATGCAGAGTTCCAAAGAACAGCAAGGAGAGATAAGAAAACCTTCCTCAGCGATCAATGCAAAGAAATAGAGAAAAACAATAGATTGGGAAAGACTAGAGATCTCTTCAAGAAAATTAGAGATACCAACGGAACATTTTATGCAAAGATGGGTTCAATAAAGGACAGAAATGGTATGGACCTAACAGAAGCAGAAGATATTAAAAAGAGGTGGCAAGAATACACAAAAGAACTGCACAAAAAAAGATCTTTACAACCCAGATAATCACAATGGTGTGATCATTTACCTAGAGCCAGACATCCTGGAATGTGAAGTCAAGTGGGCCTTAGGAAGCATCACTATGAACAAAGCTAGTGGAGGTGACAGAATTCCCTTTGAGCTAGTACAAATCCTGAAAGGTGATGCTGTGAAAGTGCTACACTCAGTATGCCAGCAAATTTGGAAAACTCAGCAGTGGCCACAGGACTGGAAAAGGTCAGTTTTCATTCTAATCCCATAGAAAGGCAATGCCAAAGAATGCTCAAACTACCACACAATTGCACTCATTTCACAAGCTAGTAAAAAAAAAAATGCTTAAAATTCTGCAAGCGAGGCTTTAGCAATACGTGAACTGTGAACTTCCAGATGTTCAAGCTGGTTTTAGAAAACGCAGAGGAACCAGAGATCAAATTGCCAACATCTGCTGGATCATGGAAAAAGCAAGAGAGTTCCAGAAAAACATCTATTTCTGCTTTATTGACTATGCCAAAACCTTTGACTGTGTGGATCACAATAAACTGTGGAAAAATCTGAAAGAGATGGGAATACCAGACCCCCTGACTTGCCTCTTGAAAAATCTGTATGCAGGTGAGGAAGCAACAATTAGAACTGGACATGAAACAACAGACTGGTTCCAAATAGGAAAAGGAGTACATCAAGGCTGTATATTGTCACCCAGCTTATTTAACTTATATGCAGAGTACATCATGAGAAATGCTGGACTGGAAGAAAAGTGATTCAAGCTGGAATCAAAATTGCCAGGAGAAATAGCAATAACCTCAGATATGCAGATGACACCAACCTTATGGCAGAAAGTGAAGAAGAACTAAAGAGCCTCTTGATGAAAGTGAAAGAGGAGAGTGAACAAGTTGGCTTAGAGCTCAACATTCAGAAAACTAAGATCATGGCATCTGGTCCCATCACTACATGGCAAACAGATGGGGGAAAAGTGTAGAGAGTGGCGGATTTTTTTTTTTTTTTCTGGGCTCCAAAATCACTGCAGATGGTGATTGCAGCCATGAAATTAAAATATGCTTACTCCTTAAAGGATAGTTATGACCAGCCTAGACAGCATCTTAAAAAGCAGAGACATTACTTTGCTAACAAAGGTCCATCTAGTCAAGGCTATGGTTTTTCCAGTGGTTATGTATGGATGTGAGATTTGAACTATAAAGAAAGCTGAGTGCCAAAAGATTCATGCTTTTGTACTTTGGTGTTGGAGAAGACTCTTGAGAGTCCCTTGGACTGCAAGAAGGAGAACTAACAAGTCCATCCTGAAGGAGATCAATCCTATCTGTTCATTGGAAGGACTGATGTTGAAGCTGAAACTCCAATTCTTTGGCCACCTGATGTGGAGAATTGACTTAGTTGAAAAGACCCAGATGCTGGGAAGATTGAGGGCAGGAGGAGAAGGGGACGACAGAAGATGAGATGGTTGGATGGCATCACCGACTCAATGGACATGGGTTTGGGTCGACTCAAGGAGTTTGTGAAGGACAGGGAAGCCTGGCATGCTGTGGTTCATGGCATCACAAAGAGTCAGCAAGACTGAGCAACTGAACTGAACTGACAAACAGGGAATGTAAAAATACAGATGATTCTAAGAGACTATTATGGACAAGTATATGGCAATAAAATGGATAACCTGGAAGAAATGGACAGATCCTTAGAAAAGTTCAATCTTTGAAGACTGAACCAGGAAGACATAGAAATTATAAACAACCCAGCTACAAGTACTATAATTGAAGCTGTGATTAAAAATTTCCTAAAAAACAAAAGTCCAGGACCAGATGACTTCACTACAAAATTGTATCAACCATTTAGAGAAGAGCTAATGACTACCTTTATAAAACTCTTTCAAAAAATTGCACAGGAAGGAACACTTCCAATATGATTATATGAGGACCATCACCCTGATACCAAAACCAGATAAAGACAACATAAAAAAGAAAACTACAGGCCAATATCACTGATAGGCATAGATGCAAATATCCTCAACAAAATTTTAGCAAACAGTATTCAGCAACACATCAAAAAGCTCATCCACCATGATCAAGTTGGGTTTATTCCAGGAATGGAAGAATTCTTCAATATGTGCTAATCAAACGTTATATACCATATTAACAAATTCAAAGATAAAAACCATATGATAATCTCAATAGATGCATAAATATCCTTTGACAAAATTCAACACCCATTTATAATGAAAACTCTTCAAAAAATGGGTATAGAAAAACGTATCTCAACATAGTAAAGGCCATATATAATAAGCCTACAGCAAACCTTATTCTACTGAAAGCATCCCCACTAGATCAGGAATAAGACAAGGGTGCCCACTTTCCCCACTAATATTCAATATAGATCTGGAAGTCCTAGCTACAGCAATCAGAGAAGAAAAAGAAATAAAAGGAATCCAGATCAGAGAAGAAGTAAAGCTCTCACTGTTTGCTGATGATACAGTACTGTACATAGAAATCTCTAAAGAGAGTATCAGAAAATTACTAGAGCTAATCAGTGAAATTAGCAAAGTTGCAGGATACAACATCAATACACAGAAATCACTTGAATTTCTATATAGAAACAATGAAAGAAAGAGAAATTAAGGGATCAATCCCATTCACCATTGCCACAAAAAGAAATAAATATATAGGAATAAACTTACCTAAGGAGACAAAAAACTGTACACAGGAAATTATAAGATACTGATGAAAGAAACCAAGGACAAAATAAATAGATGAAGAGATATTTCATGTTTCTGGATAGCAAGAAATGGTATTGTGAAAATGACTATACTACCAAATGCAATCTACAGATTGGATGAATTCCCTATCAAATTACCAATGGCATTTTCACAGAACTAGAAAAAACTTTTCATAATTCATATGAAAACACAAAAGACCCTGAATAGTCAATGCAGTCTTGAGAAAGAACGGAACTGGAGGAATCAATCTTCCTGACTTCAGATTATACTACAAAGCTACAGTCATCAAGACAGTATGGTACTGGCACAAAAACAAAAATATAGACCAAAGGAACAAGATAGAAGGTTCAGAAGAAAACCCATGCATATCTGGGTACATTATTTTTGATAAAAGAGGCAAAGAATATACAATGGGGCAAAGATAGCCTCTTCAATAAATGGTGCTGGGAAAACTGGACAGCTACATGTAAAAGAATGAAATTAGAACACTTCCTAACACCATACACAAAGATAAACTCAAAATGGATTAAAGCCCTAAATGTAAGACCAGAAAGTATAAAACTCTTAGAGAAAAACATAGACAGCACACTCGATAACATAAATGAAAGCAAAATCCTCTTGACCTACCTCCTAGAGTAACAGAAATAAAAACAAATGTAAACAACTGGGACCTGATTAAACTTAAAAGCTTTTGCACAGCAGAGGAAATTATAAGCAAGGTGAAAAGACAACCCTCAGAATAGGAGAAAATAATGCAATGAAACAACTAACAAAGGATTAATTTCAAAATAATACAAGCTGCTCAAATAATTCAATGCCATAAAAGCAAACAACGCAATAAAAAAATGGGAAAAAGACCTAAACAGAAATGTCTGTTTAAAGAAGACATAAAGATGGCTAACAAATATATGAAAATATCCTCAACATCACTCATTATTAGAGAATGCAAATCACAACTAAAATGAGATATCACTGCACCATGATCAGTATCAGTTTAGTTCAGTTGCTCATTCGTGTGCAGCTCTTTGCAACCCCATGGACTGCAGCATCTCACACTTCCCTGTCCACCACCAACTCCTTGAGCCTACTCAAACTCATGACCATCACGTCGATGATGCCATCCAACCATCTCATCTTCTGTCTTCTCCTTCTCTTCCTGCCTTCAATCTTTCCCAGCATCAGGGTCTTTTCAAATGAGTTGGTGCTTCCCAACAGGAGGCTAAATATTGCAGTTTCAGATCAGCATCAGTCCTTCCAATGAATAATCAGGACTGATTTCCTGTATGATGGAGTGGTTGGATCTCCTTGCAGTCCAAGGGACTCTCAAGAGTTTCTCCAGCACCAAAGTTCAAAAGCATCAATTCTTTGGTGCTCAGATATCTTTATAGTCCAACTCTCACATCCATAAATGACTCCTGGGAAAACCACAGCTTTGATTGGATGGAACTTTGTTGGTAAAAAAAATGTCTCTGCTTTTTAATATACTATCTAGGTTGATCACAGCTTTTCTTCCAAGGAGCAAGTGTCCTTTAATTTCATGGCTGCAGTCACCATCTGCAGTGACTTTGGAGCCCCCAAAAATAAAGTCTGACACTGTTTCCATTGTTCCCCACCTATTTACCATGAAGTGATAAGACCTGATGCCATGATCATTGTTTTCTGAATGTTGAGTTTTAAGCCAACTTTTTCACTCTCTTTCACTTTCATCAAGAGGCTCTTTAATTCCGCTTCACTTTCTGCCATAAGGGTGGTGTAATCTGTGTATCTGAGATTATTGATATTTCTCCCAGCAATCTTGATTTCTGCTTGTGCTTCATCCAACCTGACATTTTGCATGATGTACTCTGCATATAAGTTAAATAAGCAGGGTGATAATATACTGTACAGCCTTCCTGCACTTTTGTCCTGATTAGGAACCAGTGTGTTCTTGCATATCCAGTTCTAACTATTGTATCTTAACGTGCATGCAGATTCCTCAGGAAGCAGGTGAGGTGGTCTGGTATTCCCATCCTTTTAAGAATTATCCACAGTTTGTTGTTATCCACACAGTCAAAAGCTTTGGCATAGTTAGTAAAGCAAAAGTTGATGTTTTTCTGGAACTCTTTTGCTTTTTCCATGATCCAGTGGATGTTGGCAATTTGATCTCTGGTTCCTCTGCTTTTTCGAAATCCAGCTTGAACATCTGGAGGTTCACAGTTCACATACTGTTGAAGCCTGGCTTGGAGATTTTTTAGCATTACTTCGCTAGCATGTGAGATGAATGCAATTGTATGGAAGTTAGAGCACTCTTTGACATTGCTTTTCTTTGGGATTGGAATGAAAACTGACTTTTTCCAGTCCTGTGGCCACTGCTGAGTTTTCCAAATTTGCTGGCATATTGAGGGCAGCACTTTCACAGCATCATCTTTCAGGATTTGAAATAGCTCAACTGGAATTCCATCACATCCACTAGCTTTGTAGTGATGTTTCCTAAGGCCCACTTGACTTTATATTCTAGGATATCTGGCTCTAGGTGAGTGATCACACCATTGTGGTCATCTGGCTCATGAAGATCTTCTTTGTATAGTTCTTTGTGTTCTTGCCACCTCCTCTTAGTATCTTCTGCTTCTTTTAGGTCCATACCATTTCTGTCCTTTATTGAACCCATCTTTGCATAAAATGTTCTGTTGGTATCTCTAATTTTCTTGAAGAGATCTCTAGTCTTTCCCATTCTATTGTTTTCCTCTATTTCTTTGCATTGATCACTGAGGAAGGCTTTCTTATCTCACCTTGCTGTTTTTTGGAACTCTCCACTCACATAGGTATACGTTTCCTTTTCTCCTTTGCCAGAGAAGAGAAGAACATTCTCTTCTTTTGTCAGCTATTTGTAAGGCCTCATCAGACTAGCATTTTGCTTTTTTGCATATCTTTTTCTTGTGGATGGCTTTGATAGCCATCATCAAAAATCTAGTAACAATAAATGCTGAAGAGGGTGTGGAGCAAAGGGAACTCTCTTGCAGTATTGGTGGGAATGTAAATTGATTCTGCCACTATGGAAGATGGTATGGAGATTCCTTTAAAACAACCATATGACCCAGCAATCCCACCCATAGGCATATACCCTGAGGAAACTGAAATTGAAAAACACACATGTATCCCATTGTTCATTGAAGCACTATTTACAATAGCTAGAACATGGAAGCAACCTAAATGTTCATTGACAGATGAATGGATAAAGAAGTTGGGGTATATGTACACAATGGAATATTACTCAGCCATAAAAATGAATGCATTTGAGTCAGTCTGATGAGCTGAATGAGCCTAGAATCCATTATACAGAGTTAAGTGAGTCATATTGAGAAAGATAAATATAGCATTCTAACACACACATATGGAATCTAAAAAAATGGTACTGAAGAATTTATTTACCGGGAAGCAATGGAGAAACAGCCATAGAGAATAGACTTATGGACATGGGGAGAGGGGAGGAGAGGATGAGATGTATGGAAGGAGTAACATGGAAACTTATATTACCATATGTAAAATAGACAGCCAATGGGAATTTTCTGTATGGCTCAGGAAACTCAAACAAGGGCTCTATATCAACCTAGAGGTGTGGGATGGGGAGGTAGATAGTGGGGAGGTAGATAAGAGGGAGGTTTGAAAGGGGATATGTGTATACTTAGGGCTGATTCATGTTTAGGTTTGACAGAAAACAATAAAATTCTGTAAAGCAATTATCCTTCAACAAAAAAATAAATTAAAAATTTTTAAAAAGAAAAAAAATAATAAATTGGCACAGAACCCTGCTGAAGGCAACTGGTAATGTCTACAAATTATACTTTCCATGATATGTTAGATATTTGTAAATTGATATATGTTCTAGGTGAGGCTTTATTTTTTATCATTTTTTAATTTTTGATAATAGCAAAATTTTATAATAGGAATAAGTGCAATAATTGTGACATTGACACAAGGGAATGCAATCAACTTAAGCATTAAAAAAGTTCCTATGTATTGATATGGCTAAATTTCCAATATATATTGTTAATTGCAAAGAGCCAGATTATAAAAAAAGAGTACATATGAAAAGTTATTCTTTTTAAAAATAATATACATTTACTTTCAAATTTTCTAAGGAGATATATTGATAATTGGTAATGATTCCATGAAGACAGTGAGAGGAAGACACAGCTCTGCTCTGATTAACTTTCAGTTCTCATTGAGCTCTAATTGCACACTGGGCATCATGGGTGGGGGTGAGAGACTCCACTCTTCACTGATTACATTTTAGTTTTGTTTTTTATTTTAATTTGAATTATGTAAATATATAACTTAGTCAAATATAAGATTCATAAAAAATAAAATCACATAAAGATACATACACAACTGATCAACATCTAAAGTTAATTATTAATTCATGTCTCTGTGCAAAGAGTTGGACACAACTGAGTTCAGATCTTAGACTTGAATGCAAACAAATAAAGAAATTTAGATGTTGAGAGGTTACAATCTTTTAATGGAAAGGTTAACAATTCTAATGTATTCAAAATTTATCATATTTTGCCATTCTGCAAAGGAAACATAAAAAAAAAATTGTCAACACTATATCCTCACAAAAAGCCTAACTTTAAAAGTGTAATTAACAAAGGAGAACAGACTTTATTCCATTAATTGGGCACTACAATGATACCAGTGGCAAATTTTTAGTCTCCATTGTGAGCTAGAAAATGGCCAGTTTATTTGACCAGTAAACAATAGATGCAGTTATTTAAGTTTCAGAATGCCTCGGTTAAGAAAACAAGTAGACAAAGTATATATTTCCTTGTCAATGCTGATAATTACTTGAAACATCACTAGAGAAAGAACAAAGAATGATTTTTTTCTATCACTCTAACCACTCTAAAAAAATAAGGAAATTTTGTGATGGAGAGATAACCTGGCTGAAATTCCAGAACAATGATTAAAATCTTAGCTCCTCCACTTGGGAGCTGCTGATTAATTTCCTTAGTTTACTTTAAATAATTCATAACATACTGAAAATATTCCTTTTGTCACACAGTTACAGTCAGATTTGAATGTATAATATATGAAGTGCGCTTATCAGCAGATTATCCAATCTGCAAGCATTAATCAATACTAGTTGACCCTGAATCAGTGTATATGTAAGTGTGAAAATGCCTTTTCTATAAAATCCTCCATGTCATGGTATATCCAATCAGAAACCAAGATTGTGTAACCTGAGAGATTACTTAGGCATTTTTCTCTGACAGAATTCTTTACTTTAGATTAACATTTATATTAAGTTAAATTTACTTACTCTTAATTTTATTTCTTTCCAAACCAAGTTTTAGAAACAGTGTGAACAGACTCTGTATCTCATTTTTGAGCTATAAAACATAGTTATTCACTAACTGCAATAATTTGAGATTGTAAAGCACCTGTAAATGAAATTCCTTACTATTTTACCAGAATCAATAGCCTTACATTTTAAATATTGTCTACCCCTTGAAATACAACTTGTTCTTGACATTTTTCACCAGAAATATCTGTACAGCTTGCTAAGAACAATGACTACAATTAATAACCACCACAAAAAATGATGTTTTATTTTTCCTAAATCAGAAAGCCTCCATGACTTTATAGTTTGTATATATTATATTAAAATATACATCCTTTTAAAATATTTGACACATATAATTATAAAGAGCCAATTTAAGTATAAATATATGACTAATACCATCAAAAAGTAAAATTCTTATAGCAGAATTAATTACATGCAATAGGACTAATGTCTTAAAGCTGTATATTACTAGCACATAAAGACAGAATAATGGGAAAAAAGAAAATTTATAAATACACTTAAATATATTTGCCAATTTAGAGTATGTTTAAGGTATTATCCCAATATGTGGGAATAAATATGCTTGAGATGACTAATTGACATTGTGGAAAAAAAATTCATATCAATAACTAAAAAGATGAAGCAAAACTCCGAAACTACTCAAGCATTTAAAACAATAAACATAACAATATAAAGAAACTGTTGGAGACTCCATTTTTACTTATAAAGGGAGGAAAAATTCCTAAAGCCATAAAGAAAAGGTTGAAATATTCATTCAATATGTAGAGGTAAATGTAGATACATATGGATGTAGATATATTTATAGAAATTTGTAGAGAAAATTTACTACAATTATTAATACAAAAGGTTATTATCCCTAGTGCATAAAGGAGCTTTTAAAAATTGATTTTTTTAAATAGAAACTAACAGAGTTATGAAAACACAGGGTTCAAATAAAAATACATTAAACTTAGAGAAAAAGTACTGAATATCTCTCAGAATAAAACCATAAGCTTTGAGAAAATAAAAATAAGAAAACAAAAATATATATACTTTAAAATTATTATTACAAGATAAACTGAAAAAGAATATTTAAAATGTTAAGAGTATATTTGAGCAAAAATGGAATCAAATTGGGCAACACCAAACCAGAAGTGGTCTGAGTGAAAGTTGCTCAGCTGTGTCTGACTCTTTGTGACTCCATGGACTATACAGTTCATGAAATTCTCCAGGCCAGAATGCTGGAGTCGGTAGCCTTTCCCTTCTTTAGGGTGGATCAGACAGTAAAGCGTCTGCCTACAGTGTGGGAGACCTGGGTTCGATCCCTGGGTTGGGAAGATCCTCTGGAGAAGGAAATGGCAACCCACTCCAGTACTCTTGCTTGGAAAATCCCATGGAAGGAGGAGCCTTGTAGGCTACAATCTATGGGGTCGCAAAGAGTTGGACACGACTGAGAGACTTCACCTTACCTTACCTTACCCAACCCAGGGATTGAAACCAGGTCTCCTGCATTGCAGGTGGATTTTTTACCAGCTGAGCCACAAGGGAAGGCAGAAGTGGTTGAAGGCTCTACTAATAGGACTCAGGGACAGACTTATGTTGAAAAGGTATGGAAGCAAAGCAAAAATAAAATTACTGATTTGCTATAGTTTAAAGCCTAGGCTGTTGTGATTTGTTCTCCATAGGTTTCTATTTTATAATTCTGCATTTACAGACTTAGATTTTAGTGTGCTTGCATTCACTGTCATAACATTAGAGACTCCTCAGTCTAATGGTCTCCTTTATTTTAACAGTACACTGAGATACTGATTTTTACCTCTCAGCTTTGAAAAAGCCTAAAGTTCAATAATACTTTATGTTTGGGAAGATGTGGGTAAACCCATTGATAGGAACATAAATTGGAAACCAGCAAAGGAAATTTGATACCTTTAAAACACATGTAGTAATTTTTATTATTTATGTGTGTATCTGTATCTCTGTGTCTATATTTGTCTATATCTATGTCTAAATCTAGGTCTCTATCTTCTAATTCAGCAATTCCTTCACTGAGAATTGACTCTAGGTCTCTATCTTCTAATTCAGCAATTCCTTCACTGAGAATTGACTCTATAGATATTAGACACATATTATGCATTCAAAAAGGAACAGGAGTGCACAGCACTGAAATGACCAATGTATATTTTTATTCACAGTAGCATTGCTCAGAGTGACAAAAACCTGAAAACAAATGCACAAGAATGGATATCTGTAACATAAATTGTAGTACATATTTACAATCAAAAAAATTTTTTTCAAAATACTACATGAACACACATATACACAAATAAGTGAAGATCAGTTCAGTTCAGTTCAGTTGCTCAGTCGTGTCCGACTCTTTGCGACCCCATGAATTGCAGCACGCCAGGCCTCCCTGTCCATCACCAACTCCCGGAGTTCACTCAGACTCACGTCCATCGAGTCTGTGATACCATCCAGCCATCTCATCTTCTGTCGTCCCCTTCTCCTCCTGCCCCAAATCCCTCCCAGCATCAGAGTCTTTTCCAATGAGTTAACTCTTCGCATGAGGTGGCCAAAGCACTGCAGTTTCAGTCTTAGCATCATCCCTTCCAAAGAACACCCAGGACTGATCTCCTTTAGAATGGACTGGTTGGATCTCTTGGCAGTCCAAGAGACTCTCAAGAGTCTTGTCCAACACCGCAGTTCAAAAGTATTAATTCTTCGGCGCTCAGCTTTCTTCACAGTCCAACTCTCACATCCATCCATGACTAGTGGAAAAACCATAGCCTTGACTAGACGGACCTTTGTTGGCAAAGTAATGTCTCTGCTTTTGAATATGCTATCGAGGTTGGTCATAACTTTCCTTCCTAGGAGTAAATGTCTTTTAATTTCATGGCTGCGGTCACCATCTGCAGTGATTTTGGAGCCCCCCAAAATGGAAGCTTTTTAGATACAGTTAGTAAAGACTGTCAAGTGTAAAAGCAAGGTGTCCAAGAAAGGTATTCTATTCTATGTTCCATAAAAAAAATGAAAGGATTAATATATATTTTCATCATTTAAAAAAATACCCTGGGTGAGTGTCCCTGGTGGTTCACTGTTAAAGAATCTGCCTGCCAATGCATGAAATATGGATTTGATCCCTGATCCAGGAAGATCTCACCTGCCTTGGAGCAACTAAGCACATCTCAAATACAACTACTGAGCCTGTGCTCTACAGCTAGGGAGCCACTACTACTGAAGCCCACTGGCCCCAGAGCACATGCTCCCAAAAGAGAAGCCACTGCAGTAGGAAGCCTGCGCACCACAACTAGAGAGTAGCCCCCACTTGCCACAACTAGAGAAAAGCCCATGCAGCTACAACCAGACTCAGCACAGCTAAAAATAAATAAATTATATTTTAAAAACAACAACAACCCTGTAAAGTTCAATAAGAAACTAACACAAGGGCTTATATCTGGTGGTATTCCCAGATGGAGGGTCAGGACCAGAGAGGACTGAGAACAAGTGTGGAAACAACACTCTATATTTTTTACCTGTTTGCTTTTGTGAATTGGGTGGTTGCAGTATCTACTAAAATATAACTTGGAGAAAAGAAAGAAAAAAAAAACTACCCAGCTGACTCAGTGGTTTCAGGTCACTAGCATCAGGACAACCTGGCAGCTTTGGTTGTTGCCCAGGAATGTTATTTGTACCTTTTCAGGTTCAGTTGCATAACAATGGCTTGCCTGAGGGTGTTTTTTTTTTGTTTTTTGTTTTTTGGTTTTGGTCTTTTCCTCTTTCTTGACCATTTTTCCCTGGAGCCTTTTCTCAGCTACTGTACAAGAATTTAAACTACTTTGGGTACAGTTTCTATAGATAGAAACAAAGAATCATTAACCAATTTTTTGAGCAGTATTTAAGGTTAATTTGTATCTTTTTAGCATTAAGTCCACAGGACATTGGCTCCTTCCAAACACTTCACTTTCCTCACAGAGAAAGAAAAACAGTGGTCACAAACATCATCTAACTTACATTCAGATAATTCCAAAATTGAATGAATACTCCAAAGATGAGGTAAGAATTGAGAATCCTACGATGTTAAATTGTCTAAAGTCACAAAAAATAAAGTGATTCAGGCTAAGTACTAAACTATATTATTGACTTCCTTCTCCAGTAAACCATGATAATAGCAAAGTCTTTCTTTACAGAGGAACTAACTCTCTATGGTAGATTTGTTGTAGCCATGCGTTCTGGGAAACAAACTCACTCAGAAGGACAATGCAGATAGTGGAGTGCAGTTTATTACACCAGTGGGCCCAAGGCAGTGTCTTCTCTTAGCCAACGACCCCGACCAGTTTTTGTGAAAACCTTATGTACCCTAAGTGTACCTGCCTAAACCCACCTCCCCAGATTCCCTGAAACTAGTCAGAAAAAAGAAAAGAAAGTTACAAAGTTAACACGTAATTCATATGCCTTAAGCCTAGGTAGTTAACAGTGGACAATTATCAATAGGCCTGTACTCTTGCCTGTAAAATCCCATGGACGGAGGAGCCTGGTGGGCTGCAGTCCATGGGGTCGCTAAGAGTCAGACACGACTGAGCGACTTCACTTTCACTTTTCACTTTCATGCATTGGAGAAGGAAATGGCAACCCACTCCAGTGTTCTTGCCTGGAGAATCCAAAGGACGGGGTAGCCTGGTGGGCTACTGTCTATGGGGTCGCACAGAGTCAAACATGACTGAAGTGACTTAGCAGCATATCCCAATAAGCATAATAGAATTTATGATTCTATTTGGTTAGACAGATAATTAGAGTATTCTTTTAGGTGACTGAGTGTCTACGTAGGAGTCCTGGGGCTCTTCCTTCTGGGAGTTCTGGTTTTCCAGTTGGTATGTCATTTCCATAGATACTGGGCATATAGCTCAAAGTCCACAGTCTGGCCCAAGATGGAGTCCTGCTTTCAAGACGGAGCTTGTTCTGTCTGTTTCCTCCTTCACTATAATTCCTATTTTACTGGTCATGTCACACCTCTCAGTGTCTATGCTGAGATCTTTACACTCTCTCTCTCTAAAATAAACTCTGCTTACCTGCTACTGTGTTTGCATATTTGTGAAATTCATCCTTTGGCTCCACGGACAAGAATTTGGATTCCCATCTCAGACGTGGGGCCAAACTTAGGGAAGGTGCCAGCATCAAGTCCTGATCTGTTGCTGCAGAAGTTATGAGTCAGAGTCCTGTTTTTAATAAATTTTTAATAATACACAGTCCTTTTCCATGTGTATATTCAGTCTCTCACTGCCCTTAACGAAGGTATTCTCTCTTGGGAAAACATATGACCAAGATTACTGAGGAAATAAAATTCCTATTTGTGGCAAGACAAGAAAAATTTCAGTATAAAAATTTTCTTTGCCCATCTGGACCTCCTCTCTCCCCTTTAGTGTGTGTTGTGTAACCTCATTAACCAGATACTCTTCAGAGATAACATTTATTCTTAATCTTCTAAAGGGTCACAACTCTTTAGAAGATAATCTTTCCTTTTGATCCTGTAAGGGGTCACATACAGGACTGTTGCATAGATCTGGATTGTGTAAACTGTTAATATTATATAATTTGACTTATAATCCTTTGTCTTAAAAACTTGTATAACTGTGCTTTGACTTCTAATGAGTATAGTCTTCAGAGTTTTCTGAAAGACTGTCTCTCAAGTTAAAATCTTCAGGTTGGCTCAAATAAAATTTTCCATTTCTGTCTTAGATCAATTGTCCATTAATTTTTTGATTAACACAAGCTTAACTTTCCCCTCAGCCTGACTGAACTTTAGACATCTTTCTTCCCAACTCTGGGACTCTCACCCTTTTTTCATAGAGCATTTAATTTAGAAAACTTGTAATTATAAATTCTTTCTCTGACCCTTTGTATCTAAACCCTTTAAAAAGTGTCTTGCCAGTTTACAGCACAGGACTGTCTTTCTCAAAGTCCTGGGAGCTAGCCTTTTGAAATAAAATCATCAAGGAAAATAATGCCCCATCTTCTAGTCTCTATAGGAGGGTAGGAGCCTGATTCCTAACTTCCTAGCTCATTGCAACTTGTAAAACTGCCTCCCATCAAGAAGAGGAAGTTCATTTCTTCTTTTAGCAAAGCTAGGTAGCAAACAAAGATTTTTGATCTTGTGATGCTTGTGATCTCCCTAAAGCCAACTCTTAAAATTTCTCCCAACCTTTCATTTAAATGGAGTTAAGTTCAGACTTTCTCTCTCTATTTCAATAGCATTGAATAAAATCCTTCTTACCTGTTCAACTTCATTTGGTGCAAACTTTGCATTGTCAAATGCATCATAACTTTAGTGTAATGATTTTTTTCTATCATATACTTCAAAGAATAAAATAAGTTGTTAGATGTGAAAGGTAGAAACATTAAGCAAAAATGCAATTTAAAATATTAACAATAAAACAAGAGATAAATAGGTATTGGCTGCATTACAATTAGCAAATTAAGCCTTGTTTACATAACCAGTCATTAATTAAAAAATGAAAAGTAAACTTTGCTTAAATTATTTTTGCATAAAAAATATTAATGATTAAAATGATAATTTAGTTTAGGAATATAGAAACCTCAGACTAATGATGTTAACTGAGCCAGATAGAGTCTTTAGGGCCAAGCAGCTTTAGTTTTTTTTTTTTGTTTGTTTGTTTTCTTTTTCATCTTTCTATAAACATATGTGGTCATCAAGAGGGTCCCTGACTGGTGTTACCCCAAGACACTTTTTTTTCCTGTATATAATTTTGTTTATGATTATAGTAGTTTCTCTAACTTTGGTCACAGTCCATAATTCTTTTAATACAATCATTAACAGAGTATATACAGTTAACAGTTGGCCCATACAGAGAAGGATGAGTTTTGAAATATCTGCCAAAACTAACAAGCAAAAAGAATGAATTATTATCTGCTCTAAAATGGAACTTCAGAATATTAATTGCAAATTCTTACTAACATTCTGTCCACTATGTCTAGATAATTATTCTGTACAACTTCTGAAAAATCTTTAAGGAACTTTATGTAGACATTTAAATAGCTAAGGGTTACTCAATCACACTAACTTTTATATAAATCTGTAAGTAGAGAGAAGATCTAATATGGAATCATTAAAAAGCATTTCTGTGTCAGTAGGGGAATGATGATTTGATTAGCCACAAGCATCTGCCTGACCTCATTTGTTTTCTAGGTTTAATATAATCTCCATCTATTCATTCATTTAATGCTGATTTCCTACAAAGACCTCCCTCAGGATGGGCATATCCTTCTTTTAGGAACTTAATATCAATAGCAAAGACACTTTGTCTTTTTTCTCTATAATATCATAAAACCATTATTTAAATAGAGACCCTATCAAATGTTTCAGTATTCATAGTTGTCTGTCTTACTTGTATTGAACTAGTAGGGATCTGATTCCCTTTAAAACACTGCCAAATGTTTTCCACTGCTGTCAGTTTCCTATGAATGTTTTCTCTGTATCTATTCTGTGTCCTTAAAACTGCTGTTTCTTGGTTTTTGAAAAAAGTTTCCAGAACACTTGTCATTCAGAAAACTCTCTCAAATTTTACTGAATGTTTGCTAAGTGTCAGGAAATTTGCACTGGCTTTAAAACACACAATTTAAAATTTTATAACACTGTGATACAGATATCATATGATGTAAGTATTATTGTTCAATAGGTAAGAAAGATTAGTAAGTAACAGCACCCATACCCGTTCATTATTCAATATTGATTTCCCATTCCATTGGTGTTCCATCACCTCACTGGCTGCAACCAGAAGAGAACAATTTGGTTCATGGCTCTATTTCATGAGGAGCTACCCAGGTGGTGCTAATGGTAAAGAACCTGCCTGCCAATGCAGGAGATGGAAGAGACATGCGTTCCATTCCTGTATTGGGAAGATCCCCTGGAGAAAGGCATGGTAACCGACTCCAGTATTCTTGCCTAGAGATTTCATGGACTGTGGAGCATGGTGGGCTACAGTGCTACTGCTGCTACTGCTGCTAAGTCACTTCAGTCGTTTCCAACTGTACAACCCCATAGACGCATAGGATCACAAAGAGTCGGATAGAACTGAAGTGACTTCAGTTCAGTTCAGTTCAGTTGCTCAGTCGTGTCCGACTCTTTGCAACCCCATGAATCGCAGCACACCAGGCCTCCCTGCCCATCACCAACTCCCAGAGTTCAATCAGACTCACGTCCATTGAGTCAGTGATGCCATCCAGCCATCTCATCCTCTGTCGTCCCCTTCCCCTTCTGCTCCCAATCCCTCTCAGCATCAGAGTCTTTTCCAATGAGTCAAC